>NC_054415.1:16478915-16830582 GCF_017976425.1 Toxotes jaculatrix | reverse complement strand
CAGGCGGCTTGTATTTTTGATCTCATTCATCTCAGTCATGACCAATACGTTGAACATAGATTGACAGGTGAACTGAAAACCTTGCCTTCCGGCTCAGCTCCCTCATCACCACTGTGGTCTGGTGCATTACTGCTGATGCTGCACCAATGCACCTGTCAGTCTTACCCTCCACTTTACCCACACTCGTGAACAAGCCCGTGAGATTTAAGTCACGTGTTGTTAGACTAATTAATCAGAAAGTTTCATTATCTTCATCCCTTGTTCCCAATTTCAGCCCCTTTTAAAGTTTATAAATTCTAAACAGGATAAACGTAATATTTTTCTGTTTTTACAATACATAAATTATACATATTTTCATACCTTATTTGCTGAATATAAAAGTTGTTCTACATAACTCTCCAAGCATATGTGGCCACCAGTAGAAGGATGTGTTTGTGGACTGATTTGAGTCTGTGTCCTGTTTCCTCTCCATCGTTTACCCTTGCAGTACAGAGAACAAGAAGCCATCCGCCTTTGCCTCAAGCACTTCCGACAGCATAACTACACAGAGGCCTTCGAGTCACTGCAGAAGAAGACTCGGATAGCACTGGAACACCCCATGCTCACCCACCTTCACGACCGGCTGGTGCTGCATGGAGACTTCGATGCCTGTGAGGAGCTGATAGACAAAGCTGTGAGAGGTACTTTACTTGTACTTTACGACCTTTTTTACTACCGAGTATAAGGTTGCCTCTTGAATTTTTGGAATAATTGCTACTGAAATCCTCTGTTATGGCACATTCCCTCTCACATTAATAGTGATTTTTGCTATATCTGATCCTCTTTCTCTCCTTGCTAGAGGGTTTGTTTAACCAGTATATCAGCCAGCAGGAATACAAGCCCAGGTGGAGTCAAATCATCCCCAAATGCAACAAAGGTACAAGCACCCAAGAAATCAACCGAGACGACATGAACGGTGAGAGCATGTGTTCAAGCGGGAAATCTTCCTGATCTGTCAGTCCAAGATTTCAGTGCAGCCTTCTCTTTTTTTTGTTTTTTTTTTGTTGCCTCCCTCCTGCCCTTTCCTCCTCCCATTGTTCCACCCCTCTGACATTATCCTCCCTCTCCCTTCAACCTGCGTCATCTTGCACCTCCCGTGCTCACTACACCGCCCTTGTCTTGTCTTCGCAGGTGACGGTGACGACAACAGGCCGGGCATGAGGGGAGGACATCAAATGGTCATTGACGTCCAGACTGGTGAGACCCACGCAGCCAATGTTAGGACTTGGCTGTCCAACCAACACTATGACTCACATCCTCCTACACAGACTCCGAACTCCAAATCTTTCAGTTACCATTGAATCAAATCAAATTAATCCCCCCCCCCCCCCCCCCCCCAACCACCACTTCCAACCCTTGTCCTTCAAAAGAAAACTGTCCTGAGGGACATCGCTCTTCTAACGGCACATAAATCACCACTTCTGTTTTCACACAGACACGTGACTATTGTTATTTTTTGTGTATCCAGCAACATTGTTGGTGGTGTGCTTGCCTGCTGGCCATATGTAAAACAAAAGCCTGCATTGTGTGTGTGTGTGTGTGTGTGTGTGTGTGTGTGTGTGTGTGTGTGTGTGTGTGTGAGAGAGAGAATGATGCACATTCAGAGCTCAGAGAGCATATTGCATCCCTCTAGTCTGCATCCCAGGCTGCAGACTCTATGCTTTGATAGCAGCAGTAGTCGAGAGTGGTAGTTGAAACAGTAGGTCCTGATTCTTTGTGTCCAGTTCTGTCCTGTGGAGACTGGACTGGGGGATCCTGTTTTGATTACACTTATTATTTTCCATTTTGAAGATGATGGAGCTTGTCACCCATCCCTTCCTACCCCATCCCGATGCTGCTGCTCCTGATCCTCCTTCATCTCTCAGTGTGATACATGCGTCCGCAGAGTTAAACCTGTTACGATGACTATAGAACTTCTGTCCATAAATATCAGGACAGTTACACATGTTTTTTTTCCCCAATTAGAAATAAAATAATGGATGCTACATTAAAGTCTGAGATCAGTCCACATGAAACATTCACCTTGAAAATCTGTTTGGCTGCATTGGCCATATGTTTAGAATGGTTGTCCTGCTGTTTTGATGTATTTGGCTTAACCTGAGCACAGAATGTTTCTGTCAACCTCTGCATTCATCCTGCTGGAACCACATATGTCCGAGTCAGAACAGAACAGAACCAGCACCATGTTTGACTGAGGATGTGGTGGCTTTGGGTCATGGGATGTTCCTCTATCCATCGTTTTGATTTCATTAGTCCGTAGAACTTTATTCCACAACTCTCTGGTTTCTTTGAGTGTTTTTGTGAACTGGCCTTTCTGTTTTTTGAGGCTCACCAGGAGTTTGCATCTTGATTGCAGACAAGGAAACATGTCCACCTACATCCTGGAGAGCATTCTTGACTTGCTGTACAGTCATGAAGGAGGAGCAACAGTTTTCCTGCCAATCTACCCAACTGTTGGTTTTGGCAAACCAGCTGCCTTTTGATATCTTTCCATTCTCTTAGATGTTTGATTTTTTTTGTTCCTCATTATTATCTTCTTCACGTTGATGGTCACATCTTTACTCCTTATATTGACAGACAGCTCCAGAGGACCTCAATCTGTGTGGTAGCTCTTAACTCTCAGTCATCTCTGAGCCACATCTGACCACACACAGATCAGAGGAAACATTCGGTAACTGAAACTTTGGTGCACTATGTTTTAAGGGCTGTATCTCCCACATAGTTCTGCCTAGATTGAAATGAACCTATTCAAATTAATTTTGAGACTTTGATGTAGTCTCCATTACTTTAGTCCAAATTGAAGGTGCTGAAGCTCAGAGCCTGAAGAATAAAACGTGTAACTGTCCAAATACTACTACTACACTACTTGCTAGAGGTTGAGAATTTACTTGTGGTGGTGGGTGTCGCTGCAGTGTGTGACCCATGTTTACGCAGAGACTCGTGCAGCCAGGGGGTGGGGATCTGTAGCCCAAGTAATTTTAGCTCTAGTTTACAGATGTCCCCTGGACACAGGCTGTTGGGTGTACACAGAGACACCTCTATACAGAAGCCAACAACAATAATAAGACAACAGTAGGATTAGCAAAAGGACTAATAACAATACAAACAATAACAATAGTAGAACTAATGATAGTAAGAGGATCAAGGAACTTTTATTGTCATACCAGTACATTTACATGTTATGGCACGAAATTAGTACTCAGGTCCCAGTTTAAGCCATCAAGAGCAAGATGTGAACAAGAGTGAAATATAAACATAAGGGCAATAAATATAAACATTAGAGCAGATATATAAACATTTTGAAATATAAACAATTAACAATTAAAAATATACATAAGATAAGGAAGCCGAGGTTAGCATGTGCATAAATACGGATGTGCAAGTAGGAGGTAGTGGCAGTGCAAATAATAATATAATAATTGGACTTATAATAATAATAATTAATGAGACTTATGTTGGGGGCAGTAGGTGCCCCACAGATCCAAACTCTATAGCTCTGGAGGCAGATGGACCTGCAGAGGGTCAGCAGAAAGAACAAAACTACAGGAAAGAGAAGAAGCTGAGTTAGTAACATGTATTAATAGGATATGAATGAGAACAGAAAGAGAAGGAGAGAGGAGCTTGGTGCATCATTGGAAGTCCTCCTGCAGTCTAAGCCTATAGCAGCTTATCTAGGGGATGGTTCAAGGAAAGACTGAGCCAAAACTAACTATAGCTTTATCAAAGAGGAAAGTTTTTAGCCTCCTCCTGGAGTGGGTGGGTGCCTGCCTCCCAGACTCAAACTTTTAGATGGTTCCACAGAAGATGAGCCTTATAGCTGAAGCATCTGCCACCTATTGTACATTTGTACATACAAACAAAATTTGTATGTAAAGCAGGACTTTTGAGAATTTAAATGGCTCAGCTTCCGTGTTGGACCCCTTTTGCATATTCTGATCAGCTGTCCTACTGTATGTGGAGTTAATAATTATATATCATCATCTCATGCTGAAATGCTGCGGCACAGTTTTGATGATAAAAGTCTGATGGTAAATTCCTGTACACTTCCAGCATGTTTCCTATCCCATTACTATCCTGACAATAAAATAGTGTCTGCAGGAATCTTTAATCCAGTGGTTAGTCCATACAGGCCATTAGTTACCCACATAGTCTCCTGCCATTAGGAAAGGCACAGTCCGGATGCTTATACATTTACATCCATACTACAGATGTATTCTTATAGTGATGAGAAGTGGAATAAATGCATTTTTACTGATCCGTAGCCTGCAACATACCTATTAGTGATTGTCAGCAGTGACTCATTCAATAGTTTTTTTGGCTTTCACAACTCACTCTTGGCCCTGTAGTCTGTTTTGGAATTGCAGCAATAATGGCACAACTTATTTCCTCCTACACAAAGTCTCTGATACAATCACAACTTCCCACAACTCCCATCTGCCTGAGCTGCAGTGGCCTGTATTTGACCCAAACAATGACAATTTTATATTGTGTTTGTCTGTGTGTGTGTGTGTATATATTTAAATTAAATGATTCTTATTAATTATTAGTAATTAAAATGAATTATTGCCGCTGCTGCAATGTAATGAGGTCAAATAATAAACTTCAAAAAGATGGAATGGCGGCCCTGTTCAGACCTGCATCTCGGATGATCTGACCGCAAGGAGGAAAAGGAGGAAGATAGGACAGTTGGGAATGGAGGACATGCAGCATATAGAACATGATACAAACAGGGTTGGAAGTGGACATTGTTAGAGGGCGATCATTCAGATTACAGAACAGTTAGTGAATACTGTGTGCTCAGCAGATTACAGTTATGATAGGAAACAAAAAGCAAAAGCAAAAAGCTGTCATGATTGGTAATTATTTATATTACTGCATAGAATATTAATCCAAAATTTATCTTAAGCAGAGTGGAAAACTAAGAGGTGTGCAGTGGATCATGGGAAGTCCCCCAGCAGCCTAGGCCTATAGCAGCATAACTATGGGATGGTTCAGTTGCCTGAGCCAGCCCTACTATGGACTTTATCCTTAACTGTAACAGTGTCTATAGAAATAACTGTGACTAACTATAGGTTTAGTCATAATAACTAAAACTATAACTACAACTAAATATAAGCCTAATTTTAAAATTAGAGAGGGTGTCTGCTTTCCTGAACCCAAACTAGCAGTTGGTCCCACAGGAGAGGGGCCTGATAGCTAGTGTGGACAGCTCTAAGTTGAGGTGTGAAGAGTCATTGAGGACAAATTTGATTTCTGACCACTCAGACCACTCAGTCTGGGCCGCATTCTTTTGGAGTGTGAATGCAAATATGTCCAGGGCCACATCTGTGTAAGGGAATGTACGTATTAATTGTAAACAAATACAGTTTGAGTATTTGTGTGAGTTTTTTATTTTTGAAGTTCATAGAGATATATCACAAGTGCTTCGAACATCTCGGGCTGTTTGGTTTCACTGGATCGTGCCAAGTAATAGACCCAGCGTGTCTGGTCATCACTAAATTGTTTTTATTGGCAAGAGAGCCAATAAATATAATGCGAGAGTTTGTACTGAGAGAAGGGACTATCTGAAACAGAAAGCACATGAAGAGAAGCGATATCATGCTGAATATCTGTGATTTGTCTTCTTGGTGAACACTCACTGTTTGTCCCCCTGCAGAGACCGTGTACCTTTTTGGGGGCTGGGACGGCACACAAGACCTGGCTGACTTCTGGGCTTACAGCGTCCAGGAGAATCAGTGGGCCTGCATCTCCAGAGACACTGAGAAAGAGGTGCAAAGGCTCCTCTAGAAATGACACCAATACATACACGTTCAATGTGTTCCACTGTTTTGAGTGTAAAGTTGTTTATTGATTGAGAGTAAGAAAGAGCTGAACAGCTTATGCATTGTGTTTCCTGTTGACCAATCAGAGCGGCCCAAGTGCTCGTTCCTGCCACAAAATGTGCATTGACTCCCAGCGGCGCCAAATCTACACACTGGGCCGGTATCTGGACTCCAGCGTCCGGAACAGCAAGTCCCTGAAGAGTGATTTCTACCGTTACGACATCGACGCCAACACCTGGACGCTACTCAGCGAGGACACATCAGCCGACGGAGGGCCGAAGTTGGTGTTTGACCACCAGGTAGATCAGATCAGTGGCCTTCTGACACATTTACACAATGGCTACGTATTTAACTGTGATTTGTTGTGTCTGTCTGATCGAGCGGCTGCCAGGTTACAGGTGATCGGTCTTTGCAAAGTGGCCCACAAACCACACCCTTGAATTAGCAGCTTACAGAAAAATTTGAATACTTAGTTGTTTGGTGATTTTCACTGTTTTTGATTCATGAATACAGGGTTCGTACAGATCCTTAATTTTTTTTTTTTAATTTTTACAAATAATTTACTGAAAATCGCTCACATTAACATACACGCAGATCAGGATAGCCTAACCAACAACATAAACTGGTGGCTAAAATGATGCGTTTGTTTCAATGTTCAACAATATGAAGTTGGACTTAAAATTAATTGCTAAGTCTTGAATCGTACCTTAAGATGTAGGAACCCTGGAATATAAAATTTGATTAAAATAAGAAATTAATTCATGAGGATGCAGAACACAAATTCCTGTCAAATTCACTAAATCCAAACAGTTTTCCCAAGCCATGTAAATTGAGGGCGGATGGTCAGCAATTCTTGCACTTCCCCAAAAAGCTGCTCACAGTCAGTGTCTGTATGACCTTTGCTTCCTCCTCTGACACTCTCTCTGAATTTGGGTACTTCCTGTTTCCCCTGTGTCTTGATGTCTTTGACCTCTGCTCCCTGCTCTTCCTGCAGATGTGCATGGACTCAGAGAAGCACATGATCTACACGTTCGGGGGTCGGATCCTGACGTGTAACGGCAGCGTGGAGGACAGCCGGATGTCAGAGCCTCAGTTCAGCGGGCTGTACGCCTACCACTGCCAGGCCGGGACATGGAGCCTCCTGCGGGAAGATTCATGTAACGCCGGGCCAGAGGACGTTCAGTCCCGCATTGGGCACTGCATGCTTTTCCACACTGTGAGTCCAGATAGACTACCTAGATACTTTTTGGTCTGATTCATTTAATTAGACTCTGTGAGCTTGAAAGTGAATCTCCCTCTCTCTCACTCTCTCTTCTGTCCACAGAGAAACCGCTGTTTGTATGTGTTCGGAGGTCAGAGGTCAAAGACGTACCTCAATGATTTCTTTAGCTATGATGTAGATGGAGACCATGTAGAGATCATATCTGATGGCACCAAGAAGGACTCAGGCATGGGTAAGATGTCAAACCTTTCCATCCATTTCCATCCTAACACTCAACTGACATTGAGAAATTTGTTTGTATATTCTTTCACCATTTTTTTGGGGGGGGGGGGGGGTTCGGACCTCTGGCTTTATTGGAAAAGTAGTTCTGCTCTTTGGGGCCAGTGTATGATGCACGTAAAAGCACTTGCACCTGTTGTTTTCTGTGTAGAAATCACACACAACAGCGGCATCTTAACACACGTCTGCTAGAGGTGTTGTTAAACAATGCAACTCTGCTTGATGCTGCTTTTTCATCCCACTTGAGTTTGCACACCTGCAGGGTGTGAACTTTTTTTTTGTTGGAAATGTGGTATCTAAAAGAATACATGAAAATGAGTAGTCATTGTGATCACTGAGTGTCTGACTTTATTAGTTTGCTATTCTGGATTGTTGCTTTTGAACCGGCACTTTATTTTCTTGAATGTTTTTCAAAGTTGACGCATGACAGTTTTTTGCAGTAATTGTCCTGTAGCCTAATGAGTACTGTTTAACTTAAATCTGTGGATTCATGCGACAAAATAAACGTGTCTGTAACCACAGCAGACATCTCTGCTGCTGCATTCAGAGTCTAATGGGCTCTGAGTTTGTTGGCTTCTCTGTCTGATTTCCAGAAGACAATCCTGACATAGTGATAATATGGAAGAGAGGAATAGAAAAAATCAAATAGGTGTTTGAGTGAAAGAGAAGAAGAAAGAACAGAATGTGTTTTGGCAGGAGGGAACTAGCAAGGCTGAACACTTCTTTTCTCTGTATCTCATGAGCAGGCACATTGACTTGTACTCAGGCCGAGCTCAGCACCGAAGCAGCATCATAGTTGTCTTTGTGGCCTGATGTCTGTTGATCTGCCTTCTGTCTTTCGCTCTGCATGCTGTCTGTCGCTCTACCTTCTGTCTGTCACTCGTTCTCGGGGTGGTGGTGTGAATTTTGACATTTTGCCATGGAACGGGAAGTTGTTGTAACTCAGATATTATATACATTGTGAAATCTGTCCCATACTTCAGCTTTCACTCCTTCTTTGAAGTGACATTACTCGGTTTTGTCAAGCCTGAAACCTGCTCATTGCTGCTCCTGGCTTTATTTTTGCTGCTTCTCTCTCTGGAGTGCAAAAAGACTAGAACCTTAAATATCTTTAAGTGTGTGTGTGTATATATATATATATATATATAGATATATAGATAGATAGATAGATAGATAGATAGATAGATAGATAGATAGATAGATAAAGATATAGATGTAGATATATAGATAGAGATAGAGATATAAACACACACACACACTCCACTGTGTATTTTGATATTCTGTGCAGAAAATGCTTCAGACAAAGCAATCAAAGCAGTGAGATACATAAATATATAGATAGAGATAGATAGATATAGATATACATATGCTGGCAGCGGTGAGACAGCGTTTGACCACATCAGTGCTAATAAGTGTTAATTTCATGCTTGTTGTGGTTCTTTCTCTGTGTGCAGTATTCATGGAGAATAAAAAAAAAAAGCATACTTCAGTAGGACTGTTGATAATGGACTCACTGTTAAAAATGGTGGTGCTATGTGGTGCTGCAGGTATCATGGAGCTGCATTAGATTCAGTTTCTAATTAACAAACAAACCTTTAATTGAACTGAAACGCAATAATGTTTGAAATTTGACTGCACTGAACATACTGATGAATCATATTGGAGTTTGCGGTATTAAACAAAATAATTGTGTTCATGCATATAGCCCTTTCTGTTACCCTGACTGTGGACTGCACAGGGAATTTAACCCTTGCCCTTGCAATTTGGGTCCGTTGCTCTACCCACTGCAGGTCAGAGGCCTACAGTCATCACGGGAGAGCAACAGTGTCTGTCAGCATTTCTCCATTTGGATGCTGTTCACTCTCTGTGGGGCCTTGTTGCCATGGCAATATGTTGCTATGTCATCAAGTAGTTTTTTTTGTTTTTGTTTTTATTTGGTAGCCGCCTAACTCTGCAGCTCGCTGCTTTCCTTTTTCTTTTCATCTCAGCAAGAAGGAAGTTTTATGACTAATTAAGTTTGTTGAAATTAATTTTGTTCTTATGCTAATTAAACTATTTTTTAAACATTGTTTAGAAATTTGCTTTAGGAGTAAATATTTGTTGTTGTTTTTGGCCTCCACAGTGCCAATGACAGGTTTTACCCAGAGAGCCACCATTGATCCTGAGCTCAATGAGATCCACGTACTGTCGGGCCTCAGCAAGGACAAAGACAAACGTGAGGAGAATGTCCGTAACTCCTTCTGGATCTATGACATCGCCCGCAACAACTGGTAAGAGACAAAGTGAAGAAAGAAAAACAAACACACACACACACACATTCTGTATCAGCAGGGTGGTTTCTGTGATCATCACTGCAGCAACAAGGTAAGAGTGCAGGAAATACTTTCACACACATCAGCTCTCTGATGTGCCAAGAGCTTCACCACAACAGACAGTGGAGAACATGCATGAAAACAACACACACTCTCACATGTAAACATTTTTATAATACATTTAAGGACAGTTCCTGACCTCAGGTTGTCCTACTGCATGTTCCCAGTGTGTATATGAATGTGTGTGCACATGTAACAAAGTGCATTTGTGGAACCTTTTTTCTTTGAAGGCTTCAGGAAGTATTCAATTTGTTTCAGGAAGTGTTTAATTTGTATGCCACATATGTAATTTTGCTTCCTTCTCCTCTTTTCGTGTGTGTGTGTGTGTGTGTGCGTGCGTGCGTGCGCTCGTGCGTGTGCGCTCGTGCATGTGCGCGCATGCTCAGGTCATGTGTGTATAAGAACGATCAGGCAGTGAAAGAAAACCCAAGCAAGACCCTGCAGGAGGAGGAGCCATGTCCACGCTTTGCACATCAGCTGGTGTATGATGAGATGCACAAGGTAACACACACACAGCTCACACATCCATTTGGTTGAAGGTTTAGTTGTTCAACACTCTGTGGGGGGAAAAAACATTTTTTGGGTTTGAAATTGGATTATCTCATAACTTTGTAAGTATAACTAACATAGGCCCGAAAAGTTCCAGTTTTGCTTCATCGCTCCACAGAAGTGATCTGAAAACCTCTTTGGCTTATATATATAGTTTTGAGCAAATTGAAGCCAACTTTTCTTGTACTTTTGGGTCAGTAGTGGTGTATGTCTTGGAGTTTAGGCATGGAGCCCTTCAGCGTTTAGTATGCACTAGTGATGCATTTCGTCCAAAAGTGCATTTTCGGTTTTCGGCCGAAAGACTTTTATCACAGAAACAACACGGCGTGATGATGTTGTGATGACGCAAGCAAAAACGGCGGCCAGTACAAGCTTGTCTGGAAAGGCCAACATGTCTGCGGTGTGGACGTATTTTAGTAAATCTGAGAAAGACACACGGATAGCGATTTGCAAAACATGTAATGTCGAAATTTCAGGAGCGGGTGCGTCTGCAAAGAATTTCTCCACGTCGGGTTTAATTTATCACCTGAAATCCAAACATCTTGATCGCTATGCTGAATATGAGAGGAATGCAGCACAGAAAAGGAAAATCCCTCCCAGCACGCCCACTCCGTCTGTGTCGGACGTTTTTGAAAAGGCAAGGAAGTTTAAAACTTAACTTAAAATGCTGCAATTAATTACAATTAACATATGGACTATGGCAGTCTTTGTTTTGATACCCTATTATATTGTAGTCCTACAGCAAAAAATTTAAAATGCACTTGACTTATATGCACTTTGTGTTTTTATGAGGGAACATATTTAATTTTACAATCTTGTTTAAATTGATTTATTCTTTGAAACATTCATATTAATTTATGTAATCGCAATGCCTTGCAATTTTCGTGAGGTTAGTACACAGTCATAGCCATAAATGCAATGGTACTAATAATTGGCATAATAATTTTTTTTCTGTGTTTCGGTTTTCGGTTTTCGGCCTTGGTTTCCTCATTTTCGGTTTTCAGTTTCGGCCAAGAATTTTCATTTTGGTGCGTCCCTAGTATGCACCTTACTGTGGAAACTGGAAACTGAAACCTGTGCTGTGTCTGCTGCCACCAAGTGTTGCTGCAGGTCTTTTGCAGTCAGTCGAGGGTTTTTGACCATCTGCCTCCTCAGGGCTCTGGTGGCAGCTGTTGATTCCTCTTTTTGCCAGGTCCAGGTAGTGTAACCACTGTTACTTTAACTTTAAACACTTTAACACTTTAACTTTAAACTTGCGAACTATTCTTCCATCTGTATCTCTAGGAACATTAAGTGCCTTTGCTATCTTTTTGTATCCTTTTCCTTGTTTGTGCGAGGCAGTGATCTCTACTCCGAGCATTTTGCATGCATTGAAATGTCACTGCCAACAATCCAGGTATTTGAGGTGTTCTGTCCCAAGCCCACCTCATGTAACTAACGAAGCTCTTGATTGGTTGCATCAGGTGTGCTTGCAACCACATCTGATTTGCAAATGTGTGCTATTATGAAGAATTCTATTCAGGGGGTAGAATAAAGATAAAATTTTGCCAGTAAACCTAAAATGAAAACAGGCTTGGAATCATTCTGGTTGCAGCTGTGTGTGTGTGTGTGTGTGTGTGTGTGTGTGTGTGTGTGTGTGTGTGTGTGTGTGTGTGTGTGTGCGCCTCTACTGAAGCAAAGTGTGTCCATGTCAGGAAGGGGTACTTCCTCAAGCTAATGTTAAGCGCTCCCCACGGTTTTCACTTTATTGAGTAGCAGTACTCTGTAACGCACTTGACTGATGCAACACTCCCAGTTCGTTTCTGATATCAGCTACCCACGCTGGGTTAGCCACTATCATTGACACTACCACAGCATAGCTAATAACCCCTGATAGGGACCATGGTTACTGTTAATGTTGTCGGGCTGGGGTGTGGCTTGGCCTGAAGTATGCCCCAAGCCACCATTGAATCTTAGAAAGTTTCCAAGCTGAACCAACTCCAGTTGAACCAGTGCTAGCACCAGCTCAGAACTAGCACAAGGTTCCAGGTCCAGGGTAGATCCTTGTTAGACACCTGTAGAAAGATCGAGGGCAGCTGGTTGATGATGCTGTGCTCGGATATACAATTTAGTACAAGTATGATTGGATATTGAAGCATTGAGGAAACATTCCCTGAGAAATTGAAACGTTCATAATTTTGGTATTAGCATTGGCTAGTACTGAGCTCTTTGAGCATATCTGCATCCGTACCAAAAATATCCTTTACTCTGGCTGGTTTAAGAGATCAAATCAAAGACAAAGAATCTAGTACTGAGTTGAAAAACGTGCAACAGCAGCCACAGAATTAATAAAGTGGTGGTTAACAGTGACTACTACTTCAGCTGGATTGTTTCTTAGCTTTCCATTTACTTTAAGTTCAAACAGTTTCCTTTCTTTATTGTGATTTCTTGTTAGTTTTTATCACTGGTTCCAGATCATTTTAGAATTACAGCTTGCCTTTTCTGTTATGGTCAAGAAAAAATATTCTAGCTTAACTGTTCATAATCTTTACCATCTTATTCTGTGACATAGCAAAATGGTGTCTGTCATGGCTCAATATAGGCTTATAACTGCAGTTTTTAAGGCAAGATACAGTTCCGTCATCGCTTTTGGTTAGCTTTCTGGCCACCAGAGTCAAAATTGTGCTCAGAGAGACCAGTTAACATATTTTGTTACTAAATATAAACTCAATTTGAGTCCTGGCAGACTTAGTTCTTCTTGTGGGCCAAAGTTAGTTAGTTTTGTGCTCATGAGAATATTTGATCGGTGTGTATTCCTTGTGTGTTTCCAGGTGCATTACCTGTTCGGTGGAAACCCTGGGAAGTCTTGTTCTCCCAAGATGCGCCTGGATGACTTCTGGTCCCTCAAACTGTGTCGGCCCTCTAAGGAGTACCTACTCCGTCACTGCAGATACCTCATCAGAAAATACAGGTCTGCTGCTTTTTTTTTTTCTTTTTTTTTTTTTTATTCCAGCAGCCACAGCTGACACACTTTTCCCACCACTGCATCATGTTTTATATAAATCTCATCATGTCTTCTCTGATACACTGTGTCAGTGCCAGTACCGAACATATTAAACACACAGGGTATCGTCCAGTATTGACCAGTTCACATAAAATACATATTCATTGTTACGACACAATTTTAAAAACTGTAAAAACGTTTTGGTGCTTGAACCTTTTACATAAAAAAAAAAAAATCTCCAACACTGTTAACAGTTACATTTAGTTCAATGGAAATGAACTTAACAGTAATGACCATCTTAAATAGAAAAGACCTTTGACCTTTGTCCTGAATAAGCCACAGAATCTCCTTTCAGGGTCATAATGAGAAACCAGACTACTGACCTGTGAAGGATGTTTGCTTTGGGTCTATTGACATCTAGTGGTTAGCTGCTGTAACTGCAGCCCACTGTGTGAATTACAATTAAATTATGTGTACTGTGTGTTCTGGTTGGTCAGGTTTGAGGAGAAAGCCCAGTCAGAGCCACTGAGTGCACTGAAGTACCTTCAGAACGATCTTTCCCTCACTGTGGACCACACAGACCCTGATGAGACCAAAGAGGTATGGAGTTTTCTTTAGCTCTTAATTTTGCATGCACTTTCGGTGTCTGCAAGTTAGCTAGCTCCTTAGCTAAAGGAACTGCGTTTGTTTGTTTCAGCTTTGTTGAATGTTGAAGTAACTCAGATGTTTCTGTTGTGCTTCAGTTTCAGCTCCTCCCGTCAGCTCTCTTCAAGTCCAGCTCTGATTTCATCCCTCTTGGTAAAATCCTGACCTACGTTCATACTAACCACATGTACTACAAGTCCACATAGGAGCAAGAACTAGATTCACATCACCTCCCCATCTGTTTGCATGCTTCTCTTAAAAACCATTGTTTGTGTTTAGAGCATGACACAATTTTCCAGGTATAGAAGTAGATTTGTCAGATGGTGTATCTTGTGGCTTTGTTTGGGACAAAGCTTAAACAATAAAATCAGATACATAAAAGAAACATCAGCGGTAACCTTCGTACTCTGGATGGATGTGTACATATAGGTCTGTGTTTCTGTTCATTATTAACAATCACACCAGATCTGGAAGGGGTCGTGGGAGTGCAAGTAATTTTGGAGCATGTAGTAAATAAACAAAATAATTATTTATATTACTTAATATAAAATTTTGCAAAAAGGGCATTTGCTCTCAGGGGGCGCGTCTCCTTCACCACCACCCATTTCCATTGTGCGTATCCATTGTTCTTGGTCGAGGAATCGAACTGGCGACCCTCCGATCTCCAGGCGATCCAAAGCCGCACCAAAATTCCAGTCATATATAAGCGTTACTTCTGAAAACTGTCAGAGTCCTGAGTCCAGGGAACTTTCAGTGCACTCATCTTTTTGTGTCCTCTTCTTCTGCAGTGGTTTAATGGCACCTCCTGGAGAATTAGCTCCACCAGCTTTTTATCTTGACGTGCTAACTCGTGATAGTCGCATGAGGGGTAGTGGAAGGAAACAGGCAGGAACTCGTGGTTTCTTTCGCAGATGTGTCTTTGACATTCTGCTTCTCACTGGACTCCTGTTTCCTCTCATGTCAGGTTTCTCAGACGTTGACCAGACGTACGCTCAGCGGACGCAGCTCTTTGACACGCTCGTCAGCTTCTTCCCGGACAGTATGACCCCGCCCAAGGGCAACCTGGTGGACCTCATCACCCTCTAGCCCCTCTCAACTCTTAACACACTCCCCCTCCCTCACATCACCTCACCCACTGGGACTGACTGAACGCCGCCCACGCACCTGATGGGACAGAGGAGACGGAGCAGTTATTTTTCTATTCCTGAACCCTGCTGGTGGGAATACGCATCATCTGAAACAGCTTCTCCTCCGTCACACTGACGTGCTGCTTGCCTGCTGTCACGGGATGTGTTACCTGATGGTGACAGTCATAAAAACACACACACACACACCAACATCACTGTATTTACACATGAGCAAAATTACTCAACAGCCTGAAGAGTGTCTGTGTACTTGTTTATCTATCTTTGTGAAGACAAATTTGAGGGTAGACATTTTGGGAAAGTGAGGACATTTTGGTTGGTCAACAAAGTGCAGTTTGAGTACTGTTTGAGGGTTAAAACTTTTCCAGCTTAGAATCAGGCTTAGGTTAGGGTTAGGCATTCAGTTCAGATGGTTAAAGTCAGGGTAAAGGGCTAAGGAATGCATTATTTCAGTGAGTGTCCTCACAAAGATATAAGAATAAGTGTGTGTGTGTGTGTGTGTGTGTGTGTGAGAGAGAGAGAGATATTCCCTCCCCTTTTTCTTTGCTGATAAAGATTAAGCCCCACGTAAGCCTGCCAAACATCACTTGTTTTTTTTTTCATGACTTGATTTTTCTTTCCAGAGAAGTTTAGGCCAAAAAAACAGAGGATTTGCACGTTTGCAGTTTTTTTTTTTTTTTTTCATTGAATTTAGCTTTTTTTTTTTTCCTTAAGCGTTTAGATGTGTTGCTTTGTACCCACCCAAACACCCACACAGTTGACCAAAAGGCGTCCTATCTGCACGTTTGAGGCGAAACGGATGATGATGAGACGACGCCAGCCCGGGCCAGTTGTAGTGAAAGTTAAGTTCAGATTCACTCAGACCTGGACGGTGTGTGTGACCGTGGAACGGCTACAGGCCCTCCTCTTCCTTTTCCAATATTCTCAGCATTTCTTCTACAAAATTTTAGGCCACCTCAGCTTTTATTTTGACGATCGGTTCTCTTGCTTTTCTGAAACACTTGCCCCTAGTCATGACAGAGATGGCCGTCAACATTATTAGTATTGTAGGAACAATAGAGATAAAGTTTAATATATATCTAAATATACATTTATATTGGTTTTGGTTGTCACCCATGTAAATTTCTGTCCTGTGTCATTCATGGACTGAAGCTTAATTCTCAGTGGTTAAGTGCTGTACAGATTATGTAAATATAAACATAGGATGCTTTTCAAAGATAGTTGGATTGAACAGATCCTATGCTGGATCATGCTCTTCCTTGTCCCTCTTTATCAGAAAGTCAGGGTCCACATACAGGAATCTTTTTGGATCTACGTGTAATAATCATTATTACTTATTGGGAAGAATTTAAAGTAACTGGTGTGAGTGTGTGAATGAAGTGCTGGTGCCAGTAATTCAGTTTGACAGCTACAGTGGGAAAAGGTGTTTGAGGGCTGTTCCTTCAGTTTGATAAAGTGGGTGAAATTTTTCCTTCTTCTCCTTCAAATCCCAAAAATCAAATGCCACATGTGTTACTTTTATAGACTCATTTTTTAAATCTCTTTTCTGTTTTCAATAATCTGAAATGGGCTCTAAGCATTAATCTGCTGTTTAACTTAATCACTTGTTTGGTCTATAATATGTGTCCCAGACAGCACAGTTTTCTAGAGCCCAAACTAATGTCTTCAGATCCAAAAACCCAAAGAGATTCAGTTTGCACCATTTTCATAGTGAAAAGAAATGTTTGTTTTTGCTGAAAAAAGAATCAGAAGCATAATTTATTATCAAAATAGTTACCAATTCACTTTCTTTCAGGTGACAATTTAAATAATCAACTTACTGTTTCAGCTCTAATTAAATATAGTCCCTGTACCGTGAACCCCGTACCCCGCACCCTGTGCCCCGCGCCCTGTGCCCCGTGCCCCATGCCCTGAGCCCTGTACACTGTACACAGTACCCTGTACCCTGAATCCTAGAATTTGGCTTTTCTCAGCAGGTCTTCAGCAGTTTGTACCCTGATTTGGGCATCCATATTCACACAAATATCAAACGCATTTGAAGTTAAGTTTGGTTCTCACTTAACAGCTGTTTATCTGTTATTGTATTGACTACATAAATAACTAGCTCCAAGCTATTTAGCCCCACTGGAGAGAGTTCATTGCTGTCACATCCATTTAAAAATGGGAAAAAAGTCTGATTCACAGATGTCCAATTTATACTATTTCTACAGGTTAATCCACACCTTTCAGCCAATCAGAACCAAGAAATCTTAGTGGCCATATTAGAAGTTTATGTGACACATATAGAGCTGGTTGCTGCTGTTTGATTCACTCACTACAAGTTGAGCAGACGTACAAGTTTCAGTTGTTTACCCGTTTACCTGCTGTCACCAAATCATAGTTGGGTGTTGGAATCCATCCCTCATTGGTGCGTACTGCTCACCCAGAGTCACACCCTTTAGGTTTGTAGTTTATTAGTCTCCCATGAGTCTCAGTCAAGACACTAACAGATTGTCTCTCAGTGGAAGTCTCATGGACAAAAAAAGCAGTGTTCACTAATCAGGTGAAAGCAACAAATGATTGTCTTTCCCGGTCCCAACAAGTGGGATGCATCACAAACACGCTACTACATGACCTGACACATTACCTGTGTGTGATGTTCAGGATCAGCACTGTTTCTGTGTGCGAAGCCTGAGGAACACTGAGGACACATGAAGAACAGCCACTATCCCCAGTTTGTGCTGAGTCTTGTGTACGTATTCTCTCCAAATCACAGATCCAGGCATCTGTTTTTAATGAAAGATAAATGACAGCACAAAAAATATAAAATGAGAAAAGAATGGAAAGAAGCAGTATGTATAAACACAAAAATCTGAATATGAGCTCAGTGATTTGGATGTTAACGATGACACACAACAAGGTGTGAACTGGGAGCGGGGTAAAAACTGAAACATACCGTGACTTTAGCACTAGGAGCTAACAATACTAACAGAGGCTAACGTTAGCCACCGTGCCCTGCTGCTCGTACCAGACCAATTAAGTCTGTAGCAGCAAGCTTAGAGTTTGCTGCCTCTTTCGCAGATGACTTGGTTTAACACTGATTAGTGGTTTCTTCTTTTCAGCACACACACAGACCGCTGCGAAAATCAGCTGACAAGCGGCATGACATGAAACACAAAAACAGGAAGTTCACTTGTATGAAATATGTCACGAGTGTAAAATCCTTTTTGTTATATGATGCTAAAATGAACTGAAGCAGTTGGGAGGTGGAAGGCAGGTGGACCCTGTCTGAGTTCAATGAACTTTTGGTGAAGCGAACTGTGATATGAAATGATGTTTACTGTGACTGTGGGCAGTCTGCTGACCCCCATCATCACTGTAAATAATGCTGCTGGTGTGTTGACACTAGAGATGAGTAGTTTCCATCACTCCACATTGAGCCTCATGGTTTTGTTTTGTTTTTTTTAGGTATGTTTGTTTCAGACAGTTTTAGCATCAGAATAAACGGACAGAAGTGACTTACTCCTCAAAACAGACATACTTTAATTCTCTCAGTTCATCAGTGGTGGAGAATAAAGCCTCTTTTTACAGTGGAGATGTTGCTTGGTTAGTTTTCAGATTGTATGGTTGTTGTTGGCGTTGAAGGAGGGGACTGCATGTGTGGACTTTTCTGCCCATATTCCAACTCCAAAGGAAACAGATCTGTGGTTATTTAAAAAAAACAAAAAAAAAAAAAAAAAAACAAGAGTAACAAAGCTTCTATCTTAGAAATTGATAAGCCCAGTGAAGAATCATCACTCTCGCTGCAGTTTACTTCTGTTTTGTGCCAGAAGATGACAAATTAAAAAAAAAAAAAAATCCTTGAAAAAATTGAAAGCACCTTTTGCAAAAGACACAATGCCAAATACTATTCTTTGTGCTGTTTTAAGGTAAAAGCTCTTCTACACAACAGAGTTTGCTATTTGAATTGTTTTGTATATTTCTCTTTTTTTCCCATCTTGCCCTCCTCTCAATCCCTGGGTGGGACTCAGGCTGGTTTTTTTTTTAAGGCTGGTACTCTCAGATCAGTGAGCACTACTCTGTGGATACAGTGAATGTGTAGAAAGTCTTGTAGTATTGCATTGTATGTAATGTATATAAATGAATAAAGACTGTATTTTGTTCAGGTTTTCTTACCTGCTGCCTCAGTGGTGTCTCTGCCCTCTAGTGGTTGTTTATAGGTATTACCTACAGTCAGCTGCACAGAACAAGAAACCTACAGAACCTAAGTGGGAAAACACTTCATTTATTTGCAAATCTGAATATGATTGCCAAGGTGATTGACAGTTTAACAGCTTCCAGTGTGTCAGACCCCCTGCTGTTTGCCTTCAGCAGCAAACAAACCATAAATACATCAAATACTGCTAATGTACTTCGGTGAAAATGCCACCACTATAATAATAATAATAAAAGTGACAGTGTAGACACACAAACATAAAAAAAAAGTTGGAGGTTGGAGTGCCCAAAGGTGATGGACTCACTTGTATATATTTTGAAGTGATAGGAAATATATAGTAATTTCTTATTTGATTTAATAGGAAGTACATCATTAAACGGAACACAACAGAATTCAAAAATAAAAGTACAAAAAAAAGTATCGTAAAATGTCACGACACAACCCTTCCAGCATCAGCAACAGTGAACAAAAACAAACATTTACACACTATTTACAGTGTTTGCATCAGATGTGCACAAAGTTATTGGCACAGCATCTGTATTGACCAATTTTACTTTGAAAGGTTGTGTTTGTTTGTTTGTTTGTTTGTTTGTTTGTTTGTTTGTTTGTTTGTTTGTTTGTTTGTTTGTTTGTTTTTTGGAAATACCATCAGTTCAGTTTTTATTCTTGTTACCAGTTTTTAAGCTGAGTGAGAACTAAGGAGGTGGCATCGTGAAAAATCCCAGCCTGCTTTGCAGAGACAGGCATGTTTATTGTTTCTGGCTTCAGGAAATGACCTCATTGTAGGTAAAAGACAATTCCATATTATTGCAACCTTAGTGTTATGTTAGTGGTTTTGGCATCAGTCCCATCAGCAGTGTAATTATACTGTAAAGTCCAACCACGGCATGATTGCATCATTCTTTGACTATGGGTCAATTGAAGCTTTAAAAAAAAAAAGACTTCATTGATTGTCAAGTTTCCAATGAATTTTCTGTTGATTGACTAACTGTTTATTCTACTGAAGAGGATGAGGGGCACATGGGAAAAAAAATTCAATTCTAACTTTAAACTCAGAATTTTTCACGTGATCCTAATCCTCTTCTGTAATACACAACTAATAGTTTCAGCTTTACGAAAGACTTTTTGTCTTTGTTTTTGTTTTTTGTTTTTTTTGTTTTTGTTTTTTTTTTGCATTTTCTTTTGACACCATAGAGTTCTAATTTGGATTTAAATCCTTCATCTGTCTTATTTCTATAGAACTGTCAGCCTCAAGAAGCATCTTCATGGGCAAGTTCCATCTTTTATGAATAAGGTTATTCATAAAATAACACACACACACACACACACACACACACACACACACAAACAAATATGTTGGAAAATCACCACGATGCTCTGAAGTATCCTGAGATAATCTACCTATGTTAGTTACTCTGGAACTGCCGAGGCAGCTGTCGTCGTGGTCACCTCTCTCGTCTTTCTCTCCTCATGATACAACAAAGTGATCAGTTTGAATAAAAAAAAGAAAAAAGTCTGCACACACAGGTTCTCAGGTGGTGGTGATGGTTGGGGACTGTTTGACCTTTTAAAAATAACAATTACGCAATAGATTTTTTTTACAAAACACATCTTTGAATTGTGCTGTATAGTCACTGTTGTGCTGATACAATGTTTTTCCAGGGCCACTGCATCTGATTGGTTCTTCATCCTCACAGTGTGTGATTTTTGACCCTTGTTCTTACCGAGATGCATCAGAAATCCATCAAACAGCATCATCAGCATGAATGTGGTGGCCTGGCTTCTCTGTAGGATGCCGGTCTATGTAAGAAAGTCTTGTCTGGCTAAAGGGACATGATCCCAGGGTCGAGAGTGTAGGATGAGTGGTCAGGGCTGACATGGAGCAAATGTTCTTTTTTTCTGGTGGGGGGGGGGGGGGGGGGGGGGTTTGGAATTAGAACTTTATTCTTAGAAAAGGAGATGGCGTCTCCGTCTCCTTTTCTTCCTTTGTCCCATGGGTGCGCGTCTTACAGGTGGGTGTCCTCCTCATCAGGTACGTCCTCCTTCAGGAGGTTGTCGATGGGGACAATCCAGCTGTCATTGAACTCTCCATTCAGTGCCACCTTCTTTTCCTGCATCTCCGGCGGCACCTCCATCACCTCCAGTGTGGGGTTGTCGTGGTAACCGTTCTCCACCGTGTGCAGCTCCTCCGTAAGATGTTGCTGCAGAGAGTTTTTAAAGTTTAGAAACTGGTTCGTAAACTGTGATCTCAGAAAATATAAGACCATGTGCAGGGATTTGTAAACCATGAGTACAGATTTACAGATTTACACTTTGTTACTAATCTGACCCTCAGGAGCCCCCGTACGAAAGCACCTACCTGGTTCTCGCTGTACGGTTTGCGGTGGTGGGAGGCACAGACGGTGAGGATGACAATCATGATGAGCAGAGCGCCACAGGAGGACAAGATGGCGATCAGGGTTTTATTATCTGTCGCGTTCTTCAAGTGGGAAACACAACAAAGAGAATGGTGTCCTGCCCGTTAGTGTCTTTGCTGCACCTTTTAAAGTCCATGAATATTAGAAGTACTAACCCTGAAACAAACCTTTACCATGGAGAGCTCTTCATAATACTGGGTGGCTAGGCTGGTTCGCACTGTAAGTGAAATTTGACATGTGTTTGCAGACAATTTTTAGAAAATGTATTTAAACTATTGAAACAAATATGATTTTAATAAAGGGAGAAGGGGGATTCACCTTTGCCATTTATCTCCACAAGGTCAAACCTTACTTTGCCGTTGCTTTGCCTCCATACCAAGGTGCAGTTTCCATCTTCCCAATGCTCCATCAGCCGATTGCACACCTCTGCCAGCTTTTTATCTCCCTCTTTCTGAAGGTAAAATAATCACATGTCATCTAAGTACATGATAAATCCATCAACGCCAGATCTCACGTCTTACTTTTCCATAAATAAATCATGAGCTGAGCCTCTACTATACTGTTAGGAAGGGCGGACAAGGAAGGTCAGAGGTCACAGCTGAGGTCATATCTTCCTGTGCTGTGATGTGAGCATTATTTCTGGTGTGTCCTGGATGACACGGCCACGTAGGCGCTCAGAGAGAGAAAAAGGGTGAGTACATGAAAGAGGTGTGGGAACGAAGGAAACTAGTGAAAGGCAGGAAGGGTTCCCATGAAGACACTTTTTCCACCCAGTGCCTGGAATCCTTTTTTTCTTTTTTTTTTTTTAATAGCAGACTTCACTGCTTTCTGTGCTGCTGCTGGAAACATAGTCTGGACGTGACCTGTTAGACATTGGACTTCTGTCATCTAAATCTGTCCCTCCCAATCTGACCATCTTGTTGACAGTACTGTTAAAAAAAACTCCTGTTAAAAGGGAGTTTTCCTTGCCACTGTCGCCTTAAGTGCTTGCTCTGGGGTCAGGCTCTGGGTCTCTGTAAAGCGCTTTGAGACAATTTTGATTGTGGAAGGCGCTATATAAATAAAATTGAATTGAATTGAATTGAATTGAATTGAATTACTGCAGGTTCAGTGTTGAATGTATTCCAGAATTTATCTCAGGGCACTTTTCATATAAAGCAGGTCTTATACTTCTTCAGAATATCATTTACAGAGACCCACTATTGAGGTGTGGAGCAGGATTTGAAATCCTGTTCTGGATTTTTACAAGGAGCAAATGCAGAGAAGCCAATACAGAGTCCTGATTCCTGCTTTAGAGACTTGTTGGGGCAGCCTGATAATATATATAGAGTGTATAACAGAAACATATTGTTAACATGAATATAAACTGTCAGAAACAGATTTAAATCAAACTATAGCTAATTCTTACCTCAGGTTTGCTGTTTAGAGTATACTGCAGAAAAAAGGCAGAAAACAAGAGTCAGACAATGCATGAGAGTCATTTCTGTAATATGTTTATGAATTGTTACAGTATGTCTGACCTGAAACACATATGACTGAGGTTCAGCAGTGGTGTTGGTTTGCGGGGACGTAGCTCCAGTTAGGTTCCCACGAACATCGGATCCTGTTTTGGTCAGGGTGGGCAAGGTACCGGTGGTCCCTAGGTTCCCAGGTGGCTCTTGGGCGCTTGGTGATGTCTGCCCATTTCTTGTAACAGTCACAGTTGTTTTCTCGACATCTTCAACCAGAAATAAAATGACAATGGTAGTTTAATGTCCCCATGTATCAAAATCAAACATCTAAGAAATCAGAGAGGTATCAAAGGTAGTTGGTTTTCCAAAATCAACAACTAGATTCTAAAGCAGTTGCACACACACAGGAAAACTGTTGCTGGTCGACCGAGGACAAGAAGTCTTGTGGATAAGCGGAAATCATTTGCATTGGTGAAGAAAAACTCCTGACTGCGCAGCAAGTCAAGAATTTTCTCCAGGATGTAAGCGGACACATTTCCTTGTCAGCAATCAAAGGAAGTCTTCCTTGCAAACCCCTGGTGAGCCTCAAAACCAGAAAGGCCAGTTCACAAAAAACACTCAAAAAGAAACCAGAAAGTTCTGGAGTAAAGTTCTACGGACTGATGACACAAACATCAACCTCTATCAAAATGATTTCAGTGGAACTGGTCCGTTGACACATACCGATGCTGGTAAAGCGACAGGATGAATGCTGAGGTTTAGAGGAGCATTCTGCGCTCAGATTTAGCCAAATACATCAAAACACTGTGGAGACATTTCATCATTCAGCAGGACGACCGACCTCTAAATATACGATCAAAGCAGCCAAACAGATTTTCAGGGTGAAGAGTTGGAATATCCTCAACCGGCCAAGTCAAATCACCTGATCTCAGTCCACTTCCTGAAGACCAGACTAAAGTCAGAGACCCCACAACAAACAAGAACTGAAGGAGACTGAAGTCACTCTCTGTAAAGGTTTGGCCATAAATAAATGACGAGTTCTTCTAGTTCTCCTATAAAAATTAACATGTACATGACAGGTCAGACACGGGAATGATGTAGGCACCTCTGTGTCGGTCACTGACCTGTGCATCATTAACTCTGGGGCTGCTGCTTTATCAGTTATGACCCATTCAGGTATGAAAGACCGACTTTTAATTTTGGTTCCCAATCAGGCCAATGGGTGCAGTTTCTCTGCTTCCTCCCTCTAAGGGAGTACTGGTGTGATTGACATGTTGCAAGATGTTGTGTTTGAGTTATATTGCTTAATTGGTCTTATTGATATTAAGAGTTGGTTCAAGTCAGCTGCTTTATGTGAGTTACGGACTCTCCGAGTTTGAAATGAACCCTCAGTCATAATTCTCATCAGGTCAGTCAGTGTTATTGTCATGTTGGAATATTAGAAATTCACAGGTGAACTTACCTCCTTCGTTCATTTTGGGAGCGATAGTGCTGTGAGCCACGGACTCTGTTGAGGCCTTTGTAATGTTCTCCACATTATGAAGATTTCCTCGTAGCGTGAAAGGCTTTTCAGTCCTGGAGGTTTTACTGTTTATTGGGGTTTCGGGTGTCTGTACTCCGACAGAAGTGGTGGCTGCTGCTCCTGAGCTGCCGCCGCTGTTGACTGTTACGGCTGCTGCAACTGTTGTAGCTGTTGTGACTGCTGTACCCGGGATCGTGGGGGTGCTGAAGGTAGCGGCAGGGTTGGAAGGATTCGTCACAATAGCAGGGACACTAGAGACGCTAATCTGAGACGATGGGTTGATTACTGTGATTGGTTCTGTTTGAATGGGGACTTGGGTGTCTGCGGTCGTCAGGGGGTCCACAGTAGTTGACGTTATTGGTGCCTCTTTTTGCGTAGAGGCGGCAGCAGTAACAAGTGTAACTGATGTGGTTTGACTGTTAACAGTTGGGTCAGCCCCAGATGGGCTACCAGCACCGGTAGTCAATGTCCCAGCTGTGACTGTAGAAACCACAGGAGTGGTGTTGTCTGGACAGACACTGCCAAACAGCATGCCTAAGGAGGAGAAAGACACGACAGATTACCTTCATCACATTGCAACTGCTCCTCTTTAGCTGCTCCGTTGCAGCTAAAGAGGAGTTGGGCTATAAAATCAAAACAAGGTAATGAAAGACACTAAAACTCTCTATAGAGCTGAGTGGAGCTGTAGAGTTGGGTGACCAAGTGCTAAGGTGCTATAAGAAATCAGTGAGAGTAGGCAGTGTAAGTGGATTTGACAGATTACAGGTGGTGCTGTGTGTGTATGTGTGTGTGTGTGTGTGTGTTTCAGGAGGCTGGTGAGGAATGTGTGGGTGAGGTAAAAACATCCTTGATACTGATAACAGCGGGATCAGCGGGTGCTGTCGCCCGCTAAAAAACAGATTTGTCAGTGACAGCTCAGGGTGGGGGGTCACACACACACACACACACACACACACACACACACACACACACACACACACACACACACACACACGGGGGAGAGAGGAGAAGGAAGAAGTGAGTCATGTGGATGGAGAAAATGATGAATAGATCTTTAAGACATCACTGAAGAAATGGTAAATTACCATCAGATTTCCATCAGTTCTGTTTGAGAAGAGCAAATTCATTGTTGTTTTTAAACAGAGGGAGGCAGCGATGCACTTCCTGTGCCTAATCTGCCTGAAATTAAAAGAAGAAGAAATCACCCGAGATGCACTGTAGATAAGATATTTTAATGGAATATATCTCTGTGGGATAAAATTTTCAGACATTGTGGACCAAACCAACTGATTTGATGCACATGTACTGTAGATCGGAACACTCAGCTCGATCAAAGGAACTCCTCTGAGTGGAGGACAGTAAGTCTTACACTCTTAGTAACCGTGCTCAGGGCAGCAGGGGGAGTGCTGATAAGACATGTGTCTGCGCAAAAACAGAGACAGGACAGACTCGGCTCTACCAGCCTCCACTTGAACAGTACAGAATCTTATCAGCAGACTCCTAGCACCGTCCTTTTGGACATTTGGACAACTGATTTCTAAGGCTTTTCGATGCATCTTGGAAATCAGAGAAAGACTCTTTGTCTTGCTAATCACCTAATCATCTTCATGATCTACTATGAATCTCTGATGTAGCTGGAGTCAAGTGGGATAAATCAGAAAAGCAAATCAGCGCTCCTAGCTTAAAAATTCCTTTTTGAGCAATACTGATATTTCAAAAGGAATCCTCCTCACCTCTCCTGTCCATCCCACATGACCCGAACACACCACATTAGCTGCCTTTTGATTACATGCATTGTTTTTACATTTTGAATTGCTTCCAAAATGGGATATTTTGATACATGTGTTAAGAGATTTGGTCCATGAATAGTATATTACTTTATTATTTACTCTTCGCTGCTTGGAAGTTGAAAAAAAAAACTCACACAAACAAAAAACTCCAAAGTAACAGGTTATAGTCTGGAAATGGCTGGGAATGAAGGCCATTGTTCACAGGGTACTGGGAACAGGCTGTGGTCGTGGGTGTGGCGCTTCCAAGTTTATTGTATGCAGCATCCTGTCCTGCACATTATTAATAGAGAAAGAGACGAAGATGAGGCGCTGTGGCTGAAGCTTGAACCAAGAAAGTTCTGGAGAGGAGGTCAACACTCCACAGTTCTCCATCAGCCCATGACTTTGACTATGCAAATCAAAATCCACTACCACTACCACTACCTTCAACAAACAGCAGACAGACCCAGTCACAGACCAGCTGGTGAACATTTCCCTCGGGAGGTGGTGGAGACCAAAAACAGAGCTAAAAGACGGGGAATACTGGACTTATGTTCATCAGGTGGACAGAAATATAACTCCATGACAGTGTTGTGTTTACAGCTTGTCTGTTCCCAAAAATAAAAATCAGTTAATGCAGGGTAAAATGAAATTTTAGTTGAATTTGAATTATGTCTGGTTTTTGGCTACACACAAAAAATAAAAATAAAAATAAAAATAAAATAAAATAAAAAGTGAAAGTAAATGCCTTCATTCTTTGTGGCATTGATTCCACAAGATATTGGAAACCTTCCTTTGATATGATTGCACCATATCAAGCCCCATGCTGTTCTAGCACATCCCAAAGGCTATTTTATAATTTGTAGATAATTGGTGGACTTCCTGGGGAAGACCTCATTGATTAGGAGAGATGGCATACATCCCACTTTGGATGGAGCAGCTTTTTCTGTTTTGATGGTCCTTAGTAACTGAGTCTGTTAGACTACATAAATAAGGCATTAGCTTGAGCTAATCATAATGAAAGAAGTTACAAAAAAAAGAAAAAATCCTGCTAAATGCCAACTGGCCTAGCTTAGATTCCCATTGGGTTGTCCAAACATAGTCTGTAAAAAACAAAACAAAAAAAAAAAAACGAATAAACAGCTCAGCTGTAGGAGAGGTTTTTGCTCTACACGATGAACTCCGGTGAAGGAAGGTGAATATAAAAATACATTCCGTGGGAATAAAAGAGAAAGAAGTGAAAGGGAGGGGACAGAGGGGAAGGAAGGGTGAGAAGAAAGAAAGTGAAGAGGGGTTTGAGACACTCTAAATCTAATGGCCACATGGAAATGACTCACCACACACATGCACATGCATTCACTCAAAACAACTTGCATTATGCACAAGTATGTGGATTATGTTTGCTAGGTATGTGTTTTATTTCTATGAGCTGAGGTGCATGCTAATTGTATAGGTTAAATGTTAGAGGACTCACACACACACACACACTTAAGACTTTGAAGCTGTCTCACACTGTCTAATTTATGTCTGTAGACCATAACATTTAACATAAAAAATTTCTCTGATTATAAATATAAAAATATATATTAAATATATAATTTTGGGGGGTTCTGACTACATTATACTTTGTTGCTAGATTTGTTGCTAAGTTCTTTTGTGAATAAAAAAGTCACTTAAAGTAGATACATCCAGTAACAAAGGTGTCCCAAAACATGGTCAGTCAGTCATTAAGCGACATTCACGTTTGTAGGGCTGGCCCTGCTGGTGCGGTCCACCCAAAAAAAGATTTGAAATTCTCCTTGATGGGCACCCTCTTGGCATAGGATGCCCTAAAAAAAAACAGTTATTGTGGAATACCTGGAGCAATACGATGTACTTGAAATATTTTTCTCACAAAAATATAGGAAAACAAATACGCAAGGTAATTTCTAACTCACCTATGCATGTAAGGGTTAGAGGATCAGTTCACCCAAAATAAAAGTGTATAGCAGATCTATTTGTATAGCTAGGTACCGCAAAAGGTTAGTGCGAAAATGTTTTTTGTACTTTGCGTGAACACACCCTTTAAAGGGATTAGGAGAGGCTCAGTGTGTCGGCATGCTTCATTTCTCTCTCTCTCTCTCTCACACAGACACAAACACACTCACAGACAGACAACTTTGCATACTGCTAAGGGAGGAAGAGCCATTTTCTGTTTTCCTAAAAGCTGAGACATGAGGGGAGTTCGCGCAAAGTGATGAGGCAGATGAAAAGATTGCTGAAAAAATAAGGAGGAAAAGATGGGAGGGAGGAGAGGAATGAGGAGGCTCTGTTTGAAGGAGATGAGGAGGAGCAGGAGAGTGTAGGTCCGTGATGGTACCAGCCACAGGCCTGATTAATGGACACCTGGGCGTGCAGCGGGGCATGCTGGTTAGAGGGAGGGAGTGAGAGGCGAGGCCGAGCGGCTCTTTATCTGCAGCATCAGACGATGATGAAACGCTTGGCTTTACAGAGAGCAGAGATTCCTGCCTTAAAGAAATCTGAGTCTACATGCCAGCCATGCCTGGCCTTTAAAAACAAGATCCATTGCACCTGGACATGACACATGGGTCCTAAGGGTGCCTCAGACCCACAGGGGTCCTTGAATGAGCTCCAGGGAGGCTGGAAGTTTGTGCTAAACAAACAGGGGTCTCTGGGTTAAAGCAGTTCTGTTTTGTGGTATAAGAAGATTTTATAGTTTCTCATTGGAAATCTTTCTGCTTGTTTCTGCACCATCCATCTGGATGGAAGGCTTCCCTATGTCTGACCGGGGGAAGGGGGACTTAGAGCCGTCTCCTGCCACCACACCCTCCTTGGGAACTGGAGGAAAAGGTTTTTTCCCATCAACTGTTCTCTGTTTTCTCCCACATGTGGCGGCCAGTGTGGTCATAGTGCCAAGCAAGCGGGCCCCCCCCCCCCCGCCACTGGTGTCCGGACAGGCCAGGAACCCCAACTGACTGTTATCTTGTAGGAAACGGAAAGTCGTGAACCCGCAAGTGGACAAGAGAGATGGACAGTGTAGGGTGAGGAAGTCCTGGAGAGCACTGATAACTCATCATGCTGCCCTCTTCCTAAAGTCCAGACTACAAAGAATTTATTCAAACTGGACGTGGAAACTCAAGTACAACAGCGAAATGGCATGTTCAAAAATAGCCGATGCAAAGTAAGGTTGACTGGGAAAACTTTGCGTTTAAGCATGAGTAGACTAAGAAAGACATGTTGATCGTACCTGCAGAAAAGCATGAGACCACTTTGTTTAATTTGCAATGACACAATGGACACTGTGAAGAGTGGCGTGACACCACTAACGACATCAAACGTCTATTTTAAACAAGCCTGTCCCCAGAACACTGAGGTTAAAGTATTTGTTTTGACATTTTGGGAAATATGTTTGTTCATTTTCTTGCTAAGATTTCAGTTTTCAGATTGATACATCTGTACAGCAAACATGAAGCAGGAGGCGGCAGATGGTTAGCCTAACTTAGCATCAAGACCAGAAACAAGTGGAAACACCTTGCTCTGCTCTTTTCAAGGGTAATAAAAACTCACCTATCAGCACCTCTAAAGTTCATGGATTACCATGTTACATCCTGTTAAATCTGTACAAAAACCGAAGTGAAAACACAACAAGTTGTGGTTTTTATGGGCCTAACTATTTCCTGTTACTGCTGGGGGGCAGTCACTTAAGGCTAACTGTAATTTGTAATATTAACACAAGATGTAGTAGAAGCTTTAGAGGTATTGCTACTGTATGAGGATTGTTACCATTGAACCTTTTCAGTTTCATTATGCTAACTGATTGCTAGTTGTAAACTTATGTTTACCAGACATAGCCCAGACTGCCACCTGCTCTGGAGTTCTGCCTTTCCAAAAGTACAACTCCTTCTTACTTACTAGAAACTTATTTTAGGAAGCACTCAAAAAGTACAAAAAAGATCACTCAATTACAAAGTTAACACAAAGTTAACTTGAAATTGCAGAATACAAGACTAGATTCTTTTAACTGTACTTATGATAATGAGAGTTAAATACACAAACACAGATGCACGTTCACACACACAGAAATGTGTCAAGGTTTTTATCTTTAGACAAAGTGCTGACGGCCTTCAGACTGAGTTTTTTGGAGCTGTGTCACATGTTTTTTCACACACGTTCAGAAAAATAAGAACCTCCCACCCGAATTCACCTACTGTAGTGGTGAGAAAGCAGCAGGTGCATAATTAAAGAAAAACTTTTTCCACGCCTCTCAGCCAGGGAGGGAGTTAAGGGGGTGCACTTCATTATTCAGCCTCCTTCTGTCTCTGAATGGAAGACTGTATACTTTGAGGGAGGGCATGAGGGAGGCCTTAACTATGGAATGGTGGGTGGTGGAGGGGCAGATAATTACCCTCAGTAGTAACAGTTTCATGAGCTTTAATGATAAAATCTTCAAACAGATCTTTAGAAACAGCTGTAAAACCTGATATATATTTTAACTGTTTTTCTCAACCTTCACCAAATAACAATTTCTTCTTCTAAACCATCAACCTGTCTCTTAGACCTGATCCCAACTAAGCTGCATAAGGAAACTTTACCCTTAGTTAGCACCTCTTTACTAGATATGATCAATCTAGCTGACTCTTGATCCAAACTACAGACCTATAGCTAACCTTCCCTAAGATGGTACTAAGATGGTCCTACTTATCACATCATTTTCAGTTTCTATACATGACTCCATGTGTGCAAAAGTTAGACATGGTGTTCCACAAGGTTCTGTGCTTAGAGCTTATATATACTTCTCTTAGGCAACATTATCAGGAAACACTCCATTAACTTCCATTGTTATACAGACAACTGTACTCATAAGTGAAGCCAGAGGAAACCAATGGATCGATCATGCCTTAAGGACATAAAGACATGGATGACCAATAATTTTCTGCTGTTAAACACAGACAAAACTGAAGTTATTGTAAATGGGCCCAAGCACCACAGAAACACTTCACACAAACACCCCTAATTATGTTGCTATAGTTCTAGGTTAGTCTGATTTTTTGCACTATGCAAATAAAACTGACTTGATTTTTCTGTTATTAGGTCTGATTATGGCCCTCTTTCCAGTAGATTTCATTCAATCTACACAGCAGCACTGGGACTCCACTTTCTCAAACAAAGAACAAACTAGGGAAAGCTGCTCAGTGCAGAGGATTTTCCTCTGCTCAAGTCATGCATAAGTTTAAGAAGAGAAGCAAAGAAGCAAATTTTTTCATCTTTGACCTGCATTCATTCCAGTTTTTTAAATGCTAATATAAGGGGAATACAGTATCCAATCAGTGTGTGTCTATGTGCTCAAATTGTAGCCCACACTGTGAGATACAGTGCAGTAACAGATTCCTAAACATGAACAGTAAAATCAGTAAAATGACAAACACGGTCAACAAATTTCTCATGATTTTAGTTGAATACTTGCACTTCAAGGACTTATACATGTATACATAATATATGGTATCATCATTAAAAGTGAGAAGAGACGAAATTATTATGCTGACAAGAAAAAAGGGATGAAAGAAGTTTAGGTGGATTTTAGGTGGGCTATGTCTGGCAGGGCAGGGATATGTTGGTAGAGTAATGTACTTAACCCTGTGAGCCCGTACGTATCATATATGATACCCACATTTCTGGGACTCATTGCATCACCATCAAGCATAAACTTTGCATTTAACCCTTTTAGATGAACTCTTATGCTCGTATACTGACTCCTGGTAGACACTCCTCACTTTTCTAAATGTTTTGACATGTGTGATACAAACAAAAAATATACTTAGAATTTTTTTTTTTTTATTTTTTTTTTTTACATTTTGTCAAAGGGACAAATAAAGAGTTCATATTTGAAAAATTAGAATTTTCTGACCATTCTTTCATAGTTCAGGTCTCACAGGGTTAATCACAGTTTTGAAGAACTTCTATTTTGTTACCATTTGTCAGACTGTTAAAAGCTACAATTTACAGATTAAGATTTTACATTCATAACTATATATGATGGGCATACTACGTACAATTCATTGTTATACAGTATAAAGGATTTAAAACGAGTTCAGCTTCAACCAGCTGCAGTATTAAAATGTTACGCAATGAAATACGTAAAATTTACTTTAACCAATTCAATTCTTTGTGGTTCCACATTTCAACAAATTAACCTGACACACAGACACACACACACACACCCACTCACATGCACATTGTACACACACAAAAAAAATTAATGTATATAGTATATATCGATCTTGATGTCATTTACTTGTAACATTGTTTCTGAAATTTTCATGTCAATAAAGCTAATTTGAATTTGAATGATAAAGTATCAGTCATAGGAGCCGTTTCTCAGCTGAACAAGTTCTTTTCCTCTGATACTTAAAGCACTTTTTTTTGTTCTTTTCTGTACTTTTACTTAAGTAGGAGATTTTGAGTGAAGGACTTTTTACATTATTGGTACAGTAGTTTAACAGCATTGTAATACTCCTTCCACCACTGCCTGATGAGTAGTTTTACTTTTGTCAGTTTAAGTTGCTACATTGAACTGCTGCAATACTTTACACCTGTGATAAAAACAAAACAAAACAAAACAAAAAAAAGACTTGCAGAAACCCACAGACACACACAGAGGAGACCTCTATGAGACTCATCACAGGTGGATAATCTATGGAGGGAAAAGAAAGTGGACTCACTGAGTGAAAGCAGCAGCCACGAGATCCTCATTGTTGCTCTCGTCCCGGTTTCTGCTCGTTTCTTCTCCCAGATGTATTTTATCATTCACGCAGCGCTGCGCTACTATCCCTTACTTTGTGTTAGGAGCTGCTGCACCAATCATAAAACGTCCTGTCACGCCTTTCTCCTTGAATTTGTATCTTAAACAAATGATCTCGCCGAATGTATTGTTTTTTTTTTTCTTCTTCTCCTTTTAAAGTGAAAGCCAAGAATGCCTTTGTCTGTCTCCCCAGCTTCTTTCTCTCCTCTTTGGGCAGAGTTGGGGATTTGGGGGAAGAGTGTTTCTGTGGTTTCCTTGGCTGCACCGTTGTTCCTCAGTGTCTCTCTACCCCACCCCTCTCTCTCTCTCTCTCTCTCTCTCTCTCTCTCTCTCTCTCTCTGTTGTGCCCAGCAAATCCTCTCTCTCTATCTCAGTGTGTTCAGCTGTTAGCAGCCAGTGTATCTGAACAGGAGTACTGATCATTCCACGTCCCTGGCTCCCCTTGTGATGAAAACGCAGGGGCAGATCCAGTAATGGTCCAAAACCCAGTTCCACACATCTGAACTCTCTGCTTCAGGGACGTTTTCAAAAAACAAAGGAAGCTGTGAGACAATGAGTTCCCCTGGTTTTGATTCTTTCCTAAAATGGTCCATGACTCAAGGACGTGGGGTGAGGTCACATCAGCACTGATGTTTGACCAAGGGAAAGACCTGTTTAGATTCATTTAGTCAGCATGCCTAATATAGCACGGGCTACTGCGTTGCGTTGGTCTGTTGGGTGTCTGCAGAGCCTTTGACCTAAGAACTGTAAGCTGGACTTCAGTCACAAAAATGAGGACTTAACATGGAGCTGACATATTTATCCCCTCAGTCTTGTTCAGCTGTCTTTTTTTTTGGTCAGCTATTCTCAGACATGAAAGACTTGCATCTGGGCCTGTGCTTTGACAATGAAGCCTTGAGACATGGATTGTGTCCACCCAAAGCCAACTCAATTTGTGTGTCTACAAGCCAGGCTTTCACCTGAGCACTTTTCAAAAAAAAAGGAAGCTCTGAAAGTTCACAGAGGGAATTTTTCTCTAAAATACTTTTGTACTCCTTAGCATTACATTTTGTGTTCCCTTGCAATATTTTGTATTAACTCACTGCGGCTCAGGAGGTAGAGCAGGTCATCCACCAATCAGAAGGTTAGTGACTCAATCCCTGGGTCCTCCAGTCTGTGTTGAAGTGTCCTTGGGCAAGATACTGAACCCCAAACAAACCCCAAAAGGGGGGGAGGGGCAAGCAGGCGCAGGAAGAAAAAGAAGATACGTCTACATAATGAAAATGATGCAAGACTAAAAACAATAAGACAATAGTAGGATTAGTAATAGGACTAATAACAATAAGATAAGATCCTATAGTTACTTCAGAGCACATTGGTCCAGCTAGCATTCTTTTTGACTTTTGGATTAAAATCAGGCAGTTTGGTCCCTGCAGGGACCACTGAGTTGAAGCCAGTCTCTTGTAACTATGACGACAGATATTCACAAACGTCTCAGGAATTGCTTTCAGGCCACTTTTCCCTCTTTCTTCATTCACTCAGCTCCAAATATTTCCTGACCTACAGGTCACAACAGGATTTAATCAGATCCTTCTTTGAATGCAAAATGCAACAACAATAAACATGTCTATAATTTTTTTTTTAAAAAGACTGTAATCGTTTAAGTGCCATTGTGCTTTTGGATGTGGCGCGTATGCCACTGGGTGTTGATGGGAAGTCTGGGGGAAAAAAATTAGGAAAGATAAGATCAGGGGTGTGGAGGTTTTCCTGGGTGTTTCCTGCCACTGAAACAGTTAAGAGTCATTAATAAAAAGCTGTAGAGACTGAGCTTCAAGGACCTGATCCCAACATCAGGACTCACATCTGCAAAAGCTGCACCGTGACATCAGGATCCCTGTGTAATTGTGCATGTACAGGATCATACATGCTACAGTAGTGGAGGGGGTAGTAGAGGGTTGCCCCCAATGTTAGCACTGACGCAGTGTGGGTGTTTGTGTTAGCCTGTCTTTGTGCTAGCCAGCCTTTGTGCTAGCCTGTCTTTGTGGTAGTCTGATGACGTGCACAGGTTTCCTGTGCGATTGTGAAATTCCTCCGTTACAGTTATTTTGACTTACTTGATAGACACATTAGTTTGCTGATAGGACCATTAGCATCTGGGAGCATGGGAGTGTAAAGGCAGCTAATGCACCTATCAGAGAAGATCCCTGCTGTGCCACTGAAAAAAAAAAAACACAACATCCTGGAACAGTGAAGACCATTAGAACTGCCAACAATCCCGTAAACTGACACATCCCTGACTTCTAAGTCTGTGACACTTATTTCAGCTTTGTTTCAGTTTTAGTGCCTGAAACCTCACTGTTTTGGTTCACTGTCACTGCTCTCAGCAACCCAGTTTCCAGCTGCTTCAGCAGCTGGTTTCAGAGAATGCTGTAAAAAGCCACTGTCCACCTGCTCAGCAGCAAAAAGCAGACAGACCCCAGCTGGCTCTCCTAGATATGCTCCACATTTAGCAACTGAGCTAAAAGGAGGCTTAATATTGGACTTATATTCATCAGGTGCCCAAATGAATGAATATGTGTCTGCTGGAAGTGTTAAGCTAATATGCTTGTGTGTGTTTACAACTTGTTGCATTGGCCCCACATGGACAAGAAAAATTTTTTTATGCAAGTTTAAGTAAATTAAAGTATAATCAGAAACAAGTATTGAAAGTAAAAGTAGTGGCAGCATAGCAGAATGGCAGCTGTCAGTTTTCTTTGATCACTGATGCATTACTGCGGAAGAAGCATTTTAAAGTTGTAGCTGGTTGACGGGGAGTTTGTTTTAACTACTCTATAGATTGTTGAAGGTTAAGTTCAATATATTAATTTTGGACACAAGAGTAGAACTCAGACTAAGAGAACTGGTAAAAGTTCAGGAGAAATTACTAAACCGTATTTATTTATTTTTAGCATGACTATGCCATGGAAATGCATTTTTGAGTGGCAGGTCCATAGCGCCCCCAAAAGCATGATCATGTTGTGCTTAAGCTGCTTGGATGTTTGTGAAATTTGGTGGGATCATTGTTCTCCTCCTTCTGGTCATAAGACATATTTTTTTTTTCTTTTTTGCCAGACAAGAAGTCAGACATTTTGATTTTTTTGTGTCAGTTGTCATTTTTGAAATCTTTGCAAAACCTCACAAAACTTTGCAACCATTTTTGATACAGGATATGGACCTAGGGCATGGGTGTTGCTTCAGCAGTGCTGTCTGTAGCTGTGTGCTACAATTCATTCTAAATCCTGACTGAAAATAAATTGATGTTCTGTTGAAAGTCACACAGCTGCTTGGCAACTGCTTTCCCAAGGATCTTAGAGAGAAAGGAAAAGTCATACAAGTTAAAGATATAGGTCTGGAATTGGCTAAAACCCCTAGATCAAAAGTCTGCTTTTTAAGAAGGCATTTAATTACACCTACTTCATAGGACTGTGGCATAACTTGTTGATAAAGCCAGGCTGATCAGATCTAGAAAAGAAATGCTAAGGGTAAAGTGTCCTTAAGAAGCCTAGTTGGATTAAGTCATGGAGCAAACCTCCTTTGTTTTTTTATTATCTTATTTTTTTTTTTACTATAGCCATAAATACAGACTTAACCTAAAATAATACCCCTGTTGTTATATAGGCTAGAATTTTAGACTCCCCAAAGATACCTTGGATCTGATTTCTGGATTCTCTCCTTGCCAAAGTGAGATGAGCCTATATTAGCATTTCAACCAACATGATGGTTTTTTTTGCTAATTGCATAATCTGAAGAACACTAGTTTAACATAGACATTTTGAATTCTGACTTAATCAACACCAAATTTGGTATATAGTTTTGTGGTATTAAGATTCAATCAAAAATATGGCTTAGCAGGAAATTGACCTGGGTCCCAAGCTCTCTTCAAGCAATCCTGATTAACCTCAGAGGGGACATCCTGAGTGTGTACCTGCATGCTTGCAGCAACCCAGCTTTGGTCATCCTGGTATAAATGTGTGTGTGTGTGTGTGTGTGTGCTGTACTGTTAGAAGAGCACTGGCGGCGAGCCACGCCCTCCCATGTCCGGCGCTTGGAATTCCTCGGCCGTGAGCTCAGCTGCTCTGTTGCCGTCCGACGCTATAGCGGTTTTGTCCACTCTGTGGGCACCATGGCAGCATTCGTTCCCTCCCGCGCCTCATTAGCCCGCTACAATCACACAGGCATGCCTGGAATGCGAGAGTGCATTCTTCCCTGTATCCCCCCAACTCCCCCACCAGTAACCTACTCAGCACCTTCTGGGGTCTCCTTTAAACACTTGCTGCCCCCCCGAGCACCACCACCATCCTCTCCTCGCACACACACTCCTCCACTTCTCACGTAGCATCCCCTGACACATTCTCTCCCACCCATTGCTCCCCTCCTCACCAGACTCAAACCTCCCACCTTCTTTTTGCAAGCTGTTGCAGAGTTTTCTGGAATTCTCCTAAGACGTGGTACCAATCACAGGGAGATAATTCTAATCCTCCCCATGATTTACTGGATTTTTAGTATCAGCTCTCAGCAGATTTATTTCAGGTACCTCAAACATCGAACAGCCACATGGACACATCAGTCATACTGGTTTTTTTTTTCTCACCAAGCTCAGGAGGTAGAGCCAGGGTGAGGACACTGCAATTTAGTATTTAGTATTTGGTAACATTAATTTATAATCCCCAATAGAAACACAACAAGGTGGTGGTGCAGTGGTTAGCACTGTTGCCTCACAGTAAGAAGGTTGTAGGTTTGAATCTGCGGGCTGGAGGGTTTCTGTGTGGTTTTTGCTTGTCCTCCCTAGGCTAGTGTTGGTTCCCTCTGGGTACTTCCTCCCACAGTCCAAAGACATGTAGATTAGGTTAATTGACGACTTTAAATTATACATAGGTGTGAATGGTTGTTTGCTTTTACATGTCAGCCCTGTGATAGACTGGAGACCTGTTTAGGGTGTACCCTGCCTCTCACCCAAATGTTGGCTGGGTCTGGGTCTATAGATGGTCTGTTCAGCAGCTTATTATGACACATAGTTAGGTTTTATTGTTAGGTGACCTTTAGCAGCTGCAGTATTTTTGATAGAGAAGGGGGAAGTCAGGTGACATTTGATACTTTGCAGAGCTGAGACCAACTACAGTGTCGGTAGTTCTGCAGATATTTTGTCATGGACCAAAGTGGTGGAACGGCAAAGTGGCTGCAACATTCCATAAAACAGACTTGTCCTCGATGTCTTGAAAATCACTTCATAAACATTAAACTTCAAATTCAGCATGACATATTTCATCCTTGGAAACTCCTCTAGAATTTTGTGACAGCATTTCCCACGCCATCACCCAGACGCTATCAGAGCACAGCAGCAGTTGTTGAGCACGCACCTCAGTTACAGGTTTGTGGCCAAAAAAGCTGTTAAATTGAAAAGAGTGAATTAAGGTGTTAGGTTGAAACTGAATGATTTTATTCACTTGTGTGGGTTTTTGTTTACCTGGCCAATTGGAGCATTGGAATTGGAAGCAATTTACGGTTATTTTAATGATGAGACAGATGTCCTAGTGGGACAGTGAAGTTCTTTTCTCTGTTTCTCTGTTCTACAGTGTTTAGCTGCAGAGTGATAGGGTGCCAGTTGAAGCGAGAGTTGCCCGTCTTTCGTCAAGTAAATGTTCTTCATTGTTTTCATCTTTTTCTTCACAGTGCATGTGATATGGGAGGAGGCCTGACAAGAGATTAATGGCTGGACTCAGAGTACTCCACACCTTGTTATCAGACGCCTGGTACCAAGTGGAGCTGCATCTGGAGCCTTTAAGTACAGAGTGTTTGTGTGTGTGTGTGTAGTAGTATGTGTGTCTTTTGGAAAGAGAGAGTAAATGCCTTCCTTCAAATTCTCCCTGCCACATAACCATCTTCTCCTTTCAGAATGGATGATGAGGACCGAGGTTAAAGGTCAACAGGAGGAAGGAGGTGACGTAGGATAAGCTAAGAAAGGAGTGGAAGGATGGAGGGTGATATGTGTGAGTGTGTGACCTGGAGGAACATTCTCCAGACACGAGGCCTGAGAGGAAGCTGTTGGGCCGAGGAGCCACCGGAGGAGGACTCGGTGACTGCCGGGGTCGAGCCCACAGACAGATACCTCTATCTCCCTGTGATAGTGAGCACAGAGTGCACACTTATCTGGAGGCGCTGCTTACATGGCTACATCTCTGACTGACACCACAAACTGTTGGTCAGAGACACAGCAGACATGACCTCCCCCACCTCCGAGTGTCCTCCTCACCTTTTCTCTGGCAAACATCAGCAAAAATGTGACACTCGATTCTGAACAGGAGAATTCTTTTGTGCAAGAAGTGTGTTTCCTTCACTGTGTCACAACAAATTTCAATGGTTCGGACTAAAAAAGCCTGACATTTTTTTTGCTAAATAAACTTGAGAACACTTGCTTTCTTGTGACACACAAGGCATTATCAAAAATTCTATTCTGTCTCCTCTCACAATGACAGATGTTTGACAAAAGAACCCTGTGCTTGATTGTTCTGGAGCTTGGGACTAAATCCCATGGTCTTCATCAGCAGAGAAAGCTGCCTTTCACTTTACGTAAAACTTTACGATTGACATTGATGGAAACAATGGAAACAGTGGATGACCAAATCAGTTCCACCCAGTTTCTGCTTTTGTTTTGGCGCTTTCAACCGTCTGTTATTCATCATCATCATCATGATCTGGGCAAACTTCATCTGCTGATGAAGACCCTTGTGATGTGGTCAAAAGCTCCGAAAGAGAAAGCGGAGATTGTTTAGTTTGCTGTTTTCCAAGGTAAAACACTTCAATCGTTAAACATACTTTACTTACAGTGCACAGACATTGTAGAAAGTGAGAATATTACAAATGTCGGCACTGGACACAAAAAAATAATGTGTGATGTGTTGGATGATAATGTTCACGTGTGAGTGTGCGTGTGTTAATAAAAGTGCTGTATTAATGTGTGTGTCAATGGGTGAATGCGACTTGTAGAGCAAAACCCCTTTAAGAGGTGGATAAGACTAGAAAATAGGTAAATAAATGCAGTTTACCGTTATTTACAGACAGTAAATGCCGTGAAAAAATATGGCAGGGAACATTCATGGTTCCCAGAGGAAGAACCCTGACTCTGATGACACTCTGAAAACCTCCCAGTCAAGATGTTTCTGTGGCTATAAATGTCCCACAGAGGATGAAAGCCAGTGTTTAGCAGTGAACTTCCTGACTTTGGATGCAGGAAAAATAAAACTTAAACAAATTTCTTTCTCTGCATTAAATTTGCTACAGATAGTAATATCATAATAGGCAGGAATGCCATGTTTTTAGTGGTTTCTGGCATCGCTGCCTCATGCTCCAAAGGGGGGAAACCATTTTTTTGTTTTTTAATGACATCATGGTTGTTTGCCACTTTACAAATTAGCTCCACAGCTCGACAGAATCATTAGTACTTTGCCCATTTTCTTCAGTACTTTTGTAAGGTGAGGTGTAATGGTCGTGATGTACTTAAGTGAAAAAAGCCACAGTAAAACTTGAACTTTGGGTTTGAGACTTTGAGGATTGTTTGCTGTTATTTATAGTGTCTCAAATACAACAAGGAAATGGGTGGAGGGAGAGGATGAACAGACAAGTGGGTAAAGCTGCTGGAAGGAAGGAGGAAAAGGAAAAGGGAGGAGGCTTGCGTTGTGTGTGCGTCTTTGTTGGGAGTAGCTCCTCAGACAGAAGATCGATGTGCAGCCAGTTCATTGTGAGAGGGCATGTCTTTTGTGTGTCCGTGAAGGGATGTAGGAGCCCGAGGGTGGAGTGGACGCTGAAGTGCGCTGTTTATTCACGGAGTGGGAGCGGCTCAGGAAATGGCCGGCAGGGAGCTTCCCGCGGCCAATCCCTGCTGTTCTATAGGAGGAAATGATCCACGTGGGCCTGAGGGAGACCACTTCCAGCCCAAGGGGGCCCATGATGCGGGGCCACCCACAGGAAATACAACATTTCGCATTCATAGTATGTGTACATTGAAATATTATATTTAGCTTTCAAGAACAACTGCATATCATGAAACCTAATGTCAGAGATTGACCAAAATTTTAAGTTTGAAAGGTCTTCGCCTGGAAGGATGTGCGGCAACTGTGGGAGGACTCTTGACGGACTGCTACGACCTGTGAGGAGAGGATCACATAAACAACAAAAACATCAGGAGGCACTGGTAGGTGATTTATTGGTAGTCTTGCCTGCCCGTCTTCTTCAACTGTTCAAGAGTAATAAGAAAAAGGCCACAACACTGTCCTTAACCCTGTGAGCCCGTACGTATCATATATGATACCCACATTTCTGGGACTCATTGCATCACCATCAAGCATAAACTTTGCATTTAACCCTTTTAGATGAACTCTTATGCTCGTATACTAACTCCTGGTGGACACTCCTCCCTTTCCAAATGTTTTGACATGTGTTTTTTCTTTCTTTCAAAATGGCTGCCTCGCACTAGCACACATTTGTGTTTCTCAGGGTCAAGAAAGTTGATCATTTCATGGTTTATGGTGAGAATTTCTTTGAAACACTTACAATATTTTTTAAATGAATAGTTAGTTTGTCCTTAAAATGTTGTATTACTCAGTTTTATAATTACAGTTAGTAGTTATATCGAGCAGAAAATCGGTGTATAAAATATAAAATATACTTAGAATTTATTTTTTTAATTATTTTTTTTTACATTTTGTCAAAGGGACAAATAAAGAGTTCATATCTGAAAAATTAGAATTTTCTGACCATTCTTTCATAGTTCAGGTCTCACAGGGTTAAAAAAAGGAATAGAACTTTACAGCAAACTTTACCTGGAAACGTGGCTGTTAACACTTACAGCATTCGTAACTTTCTCAACTCCATTACAGAGCAGTGTACAGTGTGGAGTTTTCCATGAAGACAGTCCCAAACAGGGTCATGACATGGTCCGCAGGGGAGAGGGACCAGAGAGGAGGAAGACCAGGGAATGGTTAAGTGTGCTGAGGGTGACCGGGGGTTCAGGAACGGTTACACAATTCAAAGGGTCCAGCCATGATCCAGCAGGCATTACCAAAAATACATGGGACTGATGTTTAGGTAAAAAGAAATTATATGGTGAGGGTCAATGACTTGGTTTGTAACCTCACTAGTGCTATAGCTTTAAGGACAGTAATGTAATTGAACCAGGAAGTGCAGACGCAGCTCCCTCTCCATCTTTCTTCACAGGTTCATCTGCCTTCAGAGCTGCAGAATCTGGATCTGGGTCCGGGCACCCCACTCCCCCACCAACCCTTCACATTTACATTCATTCCAGGGACAAGCCCCAACTAATCCCTGTCTCCGCTGTCCTTGGGACAAGAAAACCACATGTCCTGACATAAGAGCTGCTCACACACTCATCAAAGCAGCAAAAGGGCAAGTGGGCCCCAAACTTAACATGCTGAACTTGTCACTTGGCAGCGTTTGTAGCGTCACATTCAATGATTTCGAGGTTTGTGGCTTTGAAGGACAATTCAGCAGGACATGGACAAAGACAGGAGACAGCAGAGGAGGGGAAGCTCCAGCTCTAGACGTCTGAAATTATGGGGGTGGGGGGGGTATGTCATGAATAAAAAAGGTGAGAATTGAAACATCACTCTTGAATTTTTATTCAAAGGATTTACATGACATTTAAAGCACATGGTAAATTGTGGGAACTTACAAAAGAGCTGCATGATCTGATGTGACAGTAACAACGTGGCTTCTCTCGGTTCAAACGAGAGAAGGCCTTAAAAAATAAGCTTCCAATACAATGCCGCCCCCATCCCACCCCCCACCCCACAAGAAAAAAAAATGCATAAAAGCAAACACATTAACACACACCCACAAAAACAATTCCACCACTAAATCATGTAATAAGACTAGCCTTTCAAAATAAAAGCCTCAAATTCCCCCAGCTGTTTTGGAGGCATTCCAAAAACACCTGGTACCTCACAACTAGAAACTACACTTTCTACTCAACAGGTAGTGATTTCTCTGTACATGAGGGTCTGTGCGGACGCTGCACTCCCTCCTCACTCTTCCTCCTCCTGTCCATCTGGTAACCTTTACCCTGTGCTGGGATTAGAGGTCATCAGTAGAGTGCGGGGGACTCGATGTGTGGGCTCGCGAGTTAGTCCTCGTCATGAAAACTGGATCTGTTGTACGGTGGGAATCTGGAACATAGATGTACAGTTTAGTTGGTGTGTGTGATTTAGATATCATCCAGGTCAGTGCTGGAACTGCACAGGCTTTTACCTGTTGATATGAGGTGGTGTAGACCATGACGTTCTGCTGCTGTCCATCTGCTGTGATAATCCCAGTTTGCAGCGGATTTGCTGATGAGGGGAGGAAATGGATTTTAATGAGACCGAACTTCGAACATTAAGAACAGACCGACTGATAATATTCATTGTAAATTCAAACTCATTCTACTTACTGAAGCTATCATCCGTGAGATCCTCCCCCAGGCTTTCTCCCACTGCAACCCCGGGCATCCCCTTTTCCCCTTTCATCGCCTGGGGAAAAAAGTATATGTATAAGCAATATGGGCAACTAAACAAGAACATGGCCTCGTCTGGTAACAAACTGATACCACCTTCAGGCCTGATTCTGCATTAAACCAGGTTTATTTTCAGATTATCTGGCTTCAAAGAAACCAGAGGTCTGTACAAAAAAGCAAGTTCAACATATCCAGGATAACGTTTGGTTATCTGGCTTAATTGAGCCTAACATCCTGAATCACCTGTACTACGAAGCTGGTTATGAACTGGGTTTATCATTGTGGCTACAAATGCTTTCATGCTTTCATGTGAAAGAGACTGAGTGTTAATTACAAGAACTTAAATATGATATGAGAAGGAACAGTGATAACTGCAGGTAAATTCAGTTATAGAGACATGCAAAGGTGATATTCAATAAGGTGAAATCTAAACAACATGATTGCATGACTAGAATAGAAATGAATCTCCAGAAATAATTTACAATTGATAGACTGACAGTAGATGAAGTGAAAAGTGAAACATACTTGAGTTCATACAAAGCAAGTAAAACACTATTAAGAGTCATTTATCAAAACACCTGTTAAAACAAGCATCAAGTCAGAAAAAAGAGATGCTTCCACCTATGCCCATAGTCTCCCATCCACAGCTCATTAGGCTGAGGCTAACTGCTGTGATGAAGCAAAAAGTAACATCACTCATGAGCACGGTCTTGTGGACTTTGTGCGCACGAAGGCCACCTCATGGTTTCCAGATGCCTTTGATATTGATATTCTTTTTTTTTTATTGATAAAATCCTGATCTTATCCATTTCTGCTCCTGATCATCGCCTTCAGTGTTTACAATCAGCTGTTGCTAACTAACACTAATTCCAAGACTCATTTCACAGAGGATTCAGGCTAAATAAATAAATCTGAACCCCTGGTGACACATTTACAATCACAGCACTGCAACAAACCGGGCTGACAAAGGAGTTCAACGTCACATCCTGAGCTCACTGCTGAACTATTTCATGCTGCACGTAGTTTTCTTTTGCTTTTCTATTGCAGTGGTTGTGTTCAGTTTTTACTAGAATGCGTCATTAAATTTCGTTGGGTTCATTTAAGATAGACCTCCTTTACTGGACACCTCTCTGACGCTGCCTCAGGATTACTCTATAAGCAACTGCACCAAGAATGAACAGGGTTAGACATCTTCATGCGTCAAACTAGCTCTGAGTCTGCTGCTTAGCTGCTTCAAGTTCTGTCTGCAGAGTTGACAGTTTTTCTGCCCTGCATGGCTGCTTTTAAAGAAAAAAAAAATTTGACAATTTTACTCCTTGCTTATGTGCTCTCACCTCTCTGAACTTCTGCAGGTAGAGCTTCAGTGGCTCCACGTACATGTCAAAGCCCAGCGTGGACATGGCGAACAGGATGTCCTCCCCGTTTATGGTCTTCCTCTTCTCCTGGTGGCAGCGCTCACTTGCCTCTGATGTGATAAAGCTGATGAACTCGCTCACGCACTCCTGCACACACTCCTTGGCATCTTTCGCGATCTGTGGAATAAAAAAAAAAAGTGCGCACACATGCATTCAGGATAAACAGCCTTGAATGGACCCACTTTGGAGTGGACATTGTGGTTATGTCCCTGCCGTTGCATGCACATTGTGGTGGCAGAAAAACAGTGGAAAGAAATGGTGAGGAAAAACTTCCAGATCCCTGGAATAATGTTTAAAAAAAAAGTTGTGCCGCTGGATGTCAGAAAAGGATGCAAAAAAACACATGATGACCTGTATTTGTAAAGAACACCATCATCAAAAACGTTTATGGTTGTAAACCATTAAACGGACAGACTGGATTGATGAGTGCTTCCCATTATTTACCTTCACTGTGGTGGAGCACCACAGTCTAATTTATCCTGCCACAGTTTCATAATGAAGCTAAAATATTTGTATACTTCTTATAATAACACAAAAGATCTGTGCCATGGTGTTTGGAGCTGTTGTTTCAGTATTAATTTCCTCCTTGCCTCTCTTACACACTCACAAAAAAAGAAAAAAAAAACACACACACACACCGACAAAGGAACCGTCTGTCATTGTCGGAACATCCAAGCACACAGTAGGGGCAGTACCATTATTGTAAACATTTACATTTATGTCCACAGGGCAATCTTTTTAAAAGACTGAGTTTACATTAGGGCTGTACCTATGCCACAATATCAGGAAAAAAAACTTCCTACATGCTATTCTGAGGATAATTGGGTCTGATGCAGGTACATTTTCATATTTTCAAATTGTATTAACTGCGTAAATGTGTGGTAAATAGTTTTATTTTACTTGGATAATTTCTCCTCAGAGATGATAATTAACACAATCTGCATCCACAAATTTGCTACCTGAGGCCCTCTGCTCTGCAGTACTTGTTTGAATGTTTCATTCACAAAAATGTTGAGAAGAGAACTTCAGCCAGAAATCAGCAGAGAGAAACCTTTAAAAAACTGAAGATAAATGCTAAAAAAAAATCTTTCCAAAGCAAAGTGGTCCATGATGAATATGAGAGATTAAGAAGATGAATTATTCATTTTAAGGCATTTTGAAGTCAAGTGTTTTCTTTTTCCTTGTGGAGAGTCAGACTATCTGTACATGACTCATACAAGAGCTCTGGACCACTCAATCCTCAGAGAAAGCATGGGAAATTTCTTAAATGTGCTATTGAAGAGCAAAGCTGTTCTTCTAATTGGTTCCGGCATAAGGCCCAGTGTTCATAAAGAAAGAGAACACAGGTGAAGGTTCAAAGCTGAAATGAAACTATAACCTCTCTGGGCACAATCTAAATTACTGACATAATGACACAGATGATCAGTCTCACTGTGATGCACCTATTTCCATCTGTCACACTGAAAATAAGCCCCACCGACCCTCCAAAAAAAAAAAAGCAAACATCACAAACCTTTCCAGTTTGAGGAACAGCATTCTTCATGATGCGAGCCACGTTGGCAATAGGAAGGTAGATGTCCTGCTCCCTGTAGTTCTCTTTGACACCCCCATCTTCGTGGTCATTCATATTCTCCTCTGTGTCGTCTGCAGAAAAGAAACAGGAGTCAGCAACAGCTCTACACTGACGGCTGTTCTCAGACCAGCACCCTGGTACACCCTGTTTGGTCCTCACCATCTTGAGACTGGAGAACGTAGTGACTGGAGGCCATGTACTCTCCGGTGATGCCCAGCTGGGAAGCGTCTGTGGTCGAGCTGTCTCCGTCCATCTGTGACACAAACATGTAATCACATTCAAAGGCTGACTTTTCTGCATACACCAGAAAAGCCTGAATGCATCAAACATCTCAGAATCATGCTTCACACACACATACTCTTTCAATAACTCTGTATTTACAGGCTTCTAAAGATTACTCCTCTTGGGTTTGGATAGCTCTGATGCTCTCCTAAATCTTGAAGAACAGTGGATGCTTTCAAATACAAGCCCATATACAGCATTGTGCAAAAGTTTAAGACACTTTAGACGTTCAGATTCTTCTCCATCATGAGTCCAATTGTGGGAGACATCTGATTGGTCCCACATTCATTCTGCAATAGGACAACGAGCTCAAACACACAGCATCAGAGTCATAAAGAACTATCTTCAGAGACAAAAAGAACAAGGAGTCCTTCAACAGATGGTCTGATCACATGAAGAGACAGAGGACACTGAGAAACAGACTAGATTCACAGAAGGACTGTGGCAAGTTCTACAAGATGCACAGTCTTGTGCACAGTCCTGCACATCAGTATGATTCTGAAACATGGACAGGTTACTAAACAGGCCTATAACACACAGGCTCGTGTGCCCAGGAAATATCACACAAATGACATGACTGCGTGTGGTCTGAAGTCATTTAGTGTCTTTTGTGTGTCAGTATTTTAGGTCAATCCAGTTTCTATGTAGAAGGCTTGTTACTGAATCCCCATCATCACATCAGGTATGATCTGATGATGCAAGTGTAATAGACATCATGATCCTGAGTAATGGCTGAAAGCCTTCAGGTTGTTCTGATGACTTATTTCAAGTCATTCAGGCGTAAGAATTTTAAACGTTTCGGACATGACAACGTACACGTCCACTACGTGGGTGCAGATACGTCTGTTTTCAGCTTGGTGGAGCAGTAATCGGTCAAAAAAAGATTCAAATGTGTTTAACATAGGGAACTAACTACCAGCTGATTTCATCAGCTCACTGGCCTGTTGAATTCAAGTCATAGTCGTTACAGGTTTCCATTTTAAAAAGGTACCATCCTTGTTTCAGAGGGCGGACATATTTTCAGAGATGGACACCCCTTAATTTTACCCACATTTTTGGAAGGTTACGTGATGAAATGCGTTCGCGGGCTCTGGTGCGGCAATTGGGCCTCTAGCTAGCTGTGTTAGAGAGGTTAGCACTATAACTTACGTGTTAAGCTGCTGTAACCCGGGCGGGACCACATTCCGTTAGCCACATGCTAAATACACCGATGTGCGTTTAGCTACCGTGTGCTAACTAGACTAGCAGATGTCAGGCGCGCGTATGTGACATGTTAAGCTAACTAGCCGATTCACTGGTCTCCACGAACTTAAGTTAATGAGTTGAATACAGTGGAGAGAGGTTGTCCAGCGGGATATTACCTTCTGTAGTTAACCTGTTCAGGTACATTGTGTCTCTTAGACAAATTCTCACTGTAAATCCACCACAGCTGGCGCCTGCACGGACCGCGCTGGCCTGTTCTTTGTCGCACGGCGAAGGGTAAGACGTGGCCGAGGCCGAAATGATAAAGACTTCGTTTTTAAAATTCACCCGCAGGATACTTCCTGATGAGCAGCTCTCATTCACTCAGGCAACAAATAAAAAATCAGACAGAGACGGACATTTCCATTCGAGCTAACGAGAAATCGGTTAGCAATCATTGGCCGAAGCCAGACACAAACCTGCAATGAAGCCCTGGTTGGTTACCTCCCTGAGACGGCTGTTTGGTTGGACAGAAAATGGCTGCGAAAGGACCAGTCCCAGCGCGGAGCCACGGCTGCACTGCCGCCTGTGGCCAGCAGGGAGGCGCATTCAGGGACTCCCCATAAGCTCCTACCCCGCAGATCTAAAGTCAAACCACAAGTGGAAGCGCATCGAATATGGTGGACAATTAAACAATGAGTCGAAATGTGTATTTGAGCTGTGTTTTAGCTTTTAGTGTAACAGTCAAGGCCAAACACAGGTTGGCGGCATTCTGAAATGAGAAGAAAATACACATCAAACTTGCATTCATTATTCAAAACTATAATAAAATATAAGTCTTTTACAGCAACGTGTCGCTCACGTGGTTTCATCTCTGTTAATCATGCAATTACAGTAACTCTGTGCCTAGCCTACAATATAAAAATTCGCTCTTTTCAGAGAAAAATCGTTTATCGGAATTTTCACAATTCCCACGTTGCTGGCAGCATCTGAACGCATCTCTTCTAGCTCCGAAGCGCCCCACAGAGAGGGTAGTAGGTAGTAGACAAAGAGGCTGAGTGAGGAGGGTCACTGCAGGTTACTCTGCGTAAGTGTGTGTGCGCGCGCTTGTGTGTGTTAACCTGACAAAGTAAATTAAAAGAAGCTGAGGTAAAGGAGGCGAGCTAGGTTTAGAAAACTGTTCTGACAAGTGCTAACATTGCTAGCTAACGTAGGTTTGTTATGGTTTTTCATTGCAGTCCATTGACACTTGCAGCATTGGGTTTAGTCTGATTATTTACTGTGTTTGAAAAAACCGGAAGCTGCTGAGTGGAGATGATAATAATGGTTTTCACCACAAGATGTCGCCATTTTACCCTAAAAATTATGTACATATTAGACACAACTTCTTTTGCTCCTCATTAGAGCCATCTGTCATATCCTCTGTATGTCTCTGGTCAGTACACAGTATAATAAAGCATTTGTAAAGTAAATTAAATTTAGAGAGTAGCCAATTTACCTATTGTGTGTTTTTGGTTTGTGGGAGGAAGCTGGAGTACCCAGAGAAAACCACAGGGAGAATATGCAAACTCCACACAGAAGAGCCCAGACCAGGGTTCAAACCTGGAACCTTCTCGCTGTGAGGTGACAGTGCTAACCACTGCACCACCATGCCACCCCAGTCTGAAGATATTAAACTGAAATGATTTCTCTCTCTTATGTGATTGGCTTTCTACACCATAACTCTGTGATCATGTTTTTATTTTTAATAATAGATCTTGCATTTTGTCATAAAGAAGTTGACAGCTGCCATTCAAACGCTAGGATTCAAAAAACACAGATCAGCTCATATCATTCAGAGCCATCCACAGTGACAGAACTTGATTTTTATAATAAAGTATGATGACAGTGATACTGTCATGATACTTTGAGGTTTTTGTAGTTATATTGTGAGTTTCAGCTTGCTGTTGCCACAGCAAACAGACTCAGTTACAGACCAACATTTAGCAGCTACAGAGCCAGATTTTTCCCTGGTAGAGACCAAAAACAGAGCTGAAAGAGAGGTAATACTTGACATAGATTCATCAGGTGGACTCAAACACCACTCCAGATGAATGCTGAGTTGTTCTGTGACTGCTGGATGTGTAAATAACCAACTGTTATTTGATAACAAGTTCAACATATGAACTTAAAAGCCAGGGATATGTCAGTGTTACGTTCACTACTTGTTTCTATAGAAAATGTGTGGCCTGAGCATCAGTTTAGGGTTTAGGGTAATTCGTTGGAACATTTCTCCTGTCTTCTGCTGTTGCTGTTATTAAAGAATGCAGTGTTTTTCCAACATTGGTCAGTTCATCATATTATACTGAGAATTGGTTTTAACTATAGTTGCCATGGGGGAAAGATGACAGAAAACAGTCAGGTAGTTTCCAAAAAGAGTGGGCTTTTAGAAGATCATGGATGTCTGCAGAGTTTCTGAACACAAAGTATGAACTCATACACAAAGATTTAGATCCATATTTAAATTTCCCACTTGTTGGTTACTAAATCCAAAGGTTTAAAAGTCTAACTACTATCAGATATCTTATTTCATAATCCTTTGGTCCTCTGCACGCATCCATCCTGCTTCCCTCCCTCAGAATTACTGCTAATCTGTCAATGAACACAAACTTTGCCACAGCACAGCTCAGGTAATTATCATATTAATGGGACACTCTGTGAGCAGCTCTAGAGGAAAGTGGAAATGAGATGAAGGGGCAGGAGCAGTGATTATTGAGAGAGACATATGCTTAACCCGTTTGAATATTTAATTTCTCTCCCCTTAGTCACCGCCTGACTGTCTGTCTCTTCCCTTGCTCCTTTAGGAAGCTGTAAGTTTGAGAAAAAAAACTGCTGATAGTTGACCTCACGGCTCCCTCTCCAAGAGGCGATGAGAGGGGTGAGTGTTTAATTCAGTTTAATTCAGAGTGCTTTATGGGCAGGAATGTCAAGTGAACAGTATTGGCTTATCATCAAGGACGATACAATTCAGTGATGAGACAAGAAAAAAAGAATTCCATCCATCCATTTTCTATACCATTTATCCTCTTAAGGGTCCAGCTCTTAAAGGCTGGAGCCAATCACAGCCAACCCCAACTTTGGGCAATAGGCGGTGTACAGGTTAGCAATCTAACACAGGGCTGACATATAGAGACAAACAACCATTTACACTCACATCGCCACCTATGGACGAAGTTAGAGTAGCCAATTAAGATGCACCTCCAAATTAATCTGCACATCTCTGGACTGTGGGAGGAAGCCGGAGTACCTAGAGAGAACCCATGCTAGCAGTGGGAGAACATGCAAACTCCACACAGAAAAGCCCCAAGGGGCTGATGGTCTCAATCATCCCTCTCACTGACTCTTTCTTGACTCTTGTTTCTTTTTCTCTTGTCTTTCTGTTTAGTGTTTTATTGTGTTTAGTTACATTCCTTGGAAATCTGTTCTGGTGTTATATGTGTTTGTGTTTTTTCTCACCTTGGTGATCATCTGCCCCATCTATTTGGTATTGTAGGAGGGACAAAGTAGGGGGAGTATGTGTAGGGGGAGAAGATATTTCATTTTGAGAGGTGAGTATAGGAAATGAGCAAGAATATGTAACTGGAGAGATATGGGCAATTGAGGCAGAATTTGTAATTATTAATTATTGAAATCCTTGTACTTGACCAGTATTAACAGTACAGTGGAAATTGTAGACGAATTAAGAGGGCAACAGTAAGATCTGGACTGGCATCTCTTGTGAAGAATGAAATCACCTAAATCTTAAAACATTTAGGTGTCTTAGCATCTATGAACCTGCCAAGGTTTTTATGGGAAGTGGGAAAATTTCCAACTGGTTGGGAAAAGGCAGCGATTATTCCTTATTAACCAGGAACAGATCCATCCAGTCCAATCAATCATCAGCTAATAGCACTGACATGATGTATAAGAATGATAGTAGAAAGAATGATTACAGAAAAATGTAGAAAAGGTTTATGATATGGTTTGGAAAGGGGGATTAATGGGTAAGTTAAACATGATGGGAATTGCAGGTAGAGCATATAATTGGATTAAAGATTCTTTATTTGATAGGGTTCTTCACATCAGAATTGGGCTAGTGTCATCAGGAAAATATATAGTTACATTTTAAGTTCTGTCTCTGGACCCAAATGTGGAGCTCAGACAGGTTGTGAGTTCAAGCAAGGTCGTTTATTGTAATATGATATGAAATCAGTCTCTGTAGGTTGAGGCGGGCAAACCGGAGGTTAGAATGAGCCAGGTGGGATAGCTGAGAAGGCTGGGGCTGGGGAGAATGTTTAGAGACTTCAGAGTAGATTAGGCAAAACCAGCATACAGAGTCGAAATCCTCCAAAGGTGCCAGATGACCAAAGTGGCACTGAGCACAGCAAAACAGTTAGGTGAACAGGTACAGGAGAACCCAAGGCACAAGTGACGAGATCACGGGAAAAACTGCATAAGTAAAATCCCTAGAGAGTCGACTGAATGTTGTACCACATAGCTGAACTGATGATCTGGCATAGAGCAGAGTGCAGAACCTGTCTTTAAACAGAGCAGTTTTCAGGTGGAGTTGATGGGATGATGGCTGCAAGTGTGTAGGAGAATGGGTGGGAAAGGGACCTCAAACCACTGTCATTAGCCCAATACTCTTTTCCTTCATGTTTTTTTCTCAAGTTCAGGGTGATATTGGATGGCCATTGTTTGTAAATGATGGGGCCTTGTGCAAAAAGGGGAAAGAATATGAATCATGAATCAAGGGAAAAACACAAGAGGCAGTTAATACGCTTGACTAAATGTCTGTGCCTCATTTAGAATACATTGTATTGTGTGCTTTCGACACTCATTGATATTTTTCCCCAGCAGTGCTATTAATTCCCTGTCACCTTTTTGATGTCCTGCCACGCTCTGTTTTGAGGCACTGTGCTGAGAGCTCAGTTTTGAGAAATGACCATGTCAGCCCTTGGAAAAAAGCTCCGCTGACTGGGGTCAGTGCCAGAGCAGCGGGTTCAAATGAGTTTCCTACTCAGAACACTGCCTGTCATGAATTATTCATGGACGATATTTAATAAACCCAATCGTCCCCACAGTCTGTCTCTGTGGAGACTGACCTCACATTACATGAGCGGGTTAATATCTGGGATTTTCAGAACTTAATAAGGTACGCGGTGGAGTGTTAAATAGAGGTCAGTGGTCCTGGTGATGTCAGCGAAGATGGATTTTGGCGATACTGTGTAGTGGCTCACCACAGATCCTCAATCAGACTAACTGATTGACAGAAGAAGGATGCTGTAATTATGCATCTTTTAGTGACGGCATGTTTTACAGGTCCGAGGTCAGATGTTTGCTCCTGGATTTCAAACTCTCATTAATACATCTTGCAGGTTTTTTTTGACTGGCATTGCAGTTTGGACACAGATCACTGTGCTTTGTAACTTGCCTTATGTTGCTTTGGAAAGTCACACTTCAAAGTGCTGACTGTCCCACTTTCTTATTATAGCTGACAAAGGCTGGTAGTTGTCAGTCACCATCATATGGTATACCTTGAAGGCAGTTTTTAATTTAATAAGTTAATTCAGTTTTGAGAGCCACTGTGTGTAGAAAGGGATGACTTTAGCAATATGTGATTAAAACATCTTGCAAATTAAAGGAGTTTGTGTTATTGTGGGAGGTGGAGCTATACCAACTTCATAGACGTGGGCTCACCTCGCCAACCAAACTCCAGGATAAGAGTTGCCAGGTGAGTGTGGGAATAATCAGGTGCCCCTAGCTGAGCACCATTGTGTGAGAGTGTAAGAATACAACTGTTGTTAGTGCCTAAGCAACAACTTCGTGGTCACATTATCAGATCTGTTGACATATGTCTTGAACACTTCAGTGGAAAGAGGAGCAGAGTTGTCCACTAATCACCACCTGGTGGTGAGCTAAGTCAGATGGCATGGAGAGTCAGCCAGACAGACCTGGTAAACCCAAATGTGTAGTGTGGGTGAACTGGTCGTATGTGACTGTTGTGGTGGCAACTTGACATCCAGCTTTTGGACACCAGTGGTGAAGGAGGCCATCAAACTGAAGGAGGAGGCCTTTTAGGCTTGTCTATCCCAGCAGTCTCTTAAAACAGCCGAAATGTATATGTAGATGGGCTACAACCGCAGGTATCACTGATGCAATAATCAGGCTGCGGGAGGAGTTCGGGGAGGCTATGGAGCAGAACTTTTGGCTGGCTTCAAGGACGTTATGGCAAACCATCGACTCAGAAAGTGACTCAGGCTGTGTACAGAGGTGGACAAGAACTGCTGATCGTGACTAAAGATATTGCTGAGCAAGTACACAGAGCACTTTGGGGAACTCCTGAACCTTACCAACGTGTGTCCTGGGGTAGGAGAATCAGCACCTCCAAGTCTGAGCTAATGGTTCTCTGCTGGAACAATGGATTGCTCCCTTTGGGTCCAGAGTGAGTTGTTGCAGGAGTTCAAGTGTCTCAGGGTGTAGTTCATAAGTGAGGGTAAAATGGAGCGTGAACTTGACTTGATTGCCGCAGCAGCATCAGTTACGCATGAATTGCATCTGACTTATTTTGTGGGTTTTGTACTGTAACCACAATTTGACAGTCAATCTATGTTACAACCCTCAGCTATGGTTATGAGGTTTGGGTAGTGACCAAAAGACATTCAGAGAGTCCAGCTGTTAGGGGAGATTATATGTATATCTGGCCTAAGAACACCTTGGTATCGCCCAGGATCTTTGTTTTTTGCCACCGTAACCCAATGGATTAGTACAGTTGGATTAGAGTCATCTGGAAGATGCTATAATAGGTGGTAGGTAATGCAATGCTGTCTTTCCCAAAGTAGGAATAGATTACAAATGAGTAAATGGAAATGCTGTAGTTACCACCATAAAAAGAATCATGACAGACTTGTGTCTTCATTACAGTAAATGGTACCAACTGATATAGGGTCACTCCTGTTTGCTCTACTGTTTTTATGTAACATAGAACAACGTAAGCAGCAATTTTCTCACGGTCTCAACTTTTGCAGGGCTGTACAGTCTCTTAATTTGCTGACACATGCTAATAAGGCTGGGGTCTTCGAAGTTTTTCAGGCCAAGGACCCCGAAACTGATGGAGAGATGGAGCAGGGACCCCCTACTGTATATTTTTTATTATATTCAATTGTATTTTATATTAAACTTAGCCTAGTGCCACCTATAAACATACCTTGTTATTGTGCATTCAATACTAAGCTATTCAAATAATACACAGGTTCATATATTAATGTTTTTATTTTATACATGTGCAAGGTACAGTGAGTAGAGTGACACCATTTATAAACATTGGTATCTTCTTTTCAAATAATATTGCAGCGTCTGTCCTTGTGTCTGGTATCTTAGTTAGCTGCAGGACTGAATAGGCTCTAGGCCAGCAGCGAAAGGGGCAGGTCCTCCTCTTTGTGTGCAGGAGGGTTGGAGGGACAGGTCTAGTCTCGTGCAGTGGGTGAACCAGTGCCCAGCTTGAGAAAGCTCCTGTGTGTCGCTGAATGTGTGTATTTCTGACTGAAAGATAACATCTTCTGCCTCCATTTATCCATTCGCTAATATGTTGGATTCATGTTAATGTGTTTTTAAACATATTTAAATTTGTGGGGAAAATATAAAAAATATATAAAAAATTGTCTAATCAACCAAAAATTTCAGGACCCCACTGCAGTACCTCTGCAGACCCCCTAGGGGTCACAGACCCCCTGTTGAAGACCTCTGTAATAAGGCATTGGTCTCTCCCTTCTCACTAGGTACTTGATCCCATTGACCCAGAACCCAGCCTATGTCTGAGGCCTTGGTGCTGAGGAGCAACTGCTGAGGTTAGCCCTCTGCTGTCAATCTCAGTTGCCAATAGCAACAGTACAAGGCACCAGCCATATGATACCCCGAAGAGTAGCTTGCAGAGGGATTGTGTTCCAATGATGCCTTTAAATTTTATTTTTATTGAGACATTAGGTCAGAGTTCCTGATGCACGCTCTAGTTTGCATTTCTTTTTTATATTCTCTGTGATTCAGCTCCTCCAAGCATAGCCCCCATCTTAAAGCAACTTTTGAATATTCATGTAGATCATTAAGTGTCTGATACAAATACAAATGACTAGCTGCTGACCTGCTAAGTTTTCATATTTGTACTGTACATCTGTGAGTGTAAAACAAGGGTGTTCCCGTGGTTCTCATGTTGCTGCTTGTCACGAGTCCAGAGGTCAGTATTGATGCCCGTACTGCTGTGTATTGTGTACATGACAAGCAAAACAAGTAGATGTACATTTTCTGAGATTATTCTCCTGCCCACCTTCTGATTCTGTCTATGTCAGACCTGCTTGTGTAAGTAAGACAGATATCTTCATTAGAAAATGTGCACAGGACTCTTTTGGCGTGTGCTTGAAAATCCCATTAGAGCACAATTTGATCAAAGCAAAGCTGCCTCTATGACTTTGTGCAGGTCTCACAGCAAGGTTAAGATGCTGCATAAGAGGTCCATCTATCACTGCCTGCTTGTCTTGGACGGTGCTCAGGGGTTTCATCTGACTTTCGTGCAGTGTATGCTCTTCTACCAGTAGGTGGCACTGGAGTTGTATGTGTAACAGGTAAATGAAGCATTTACCTCACTGCATTTTGTCAGACTGAGAAGAAAGACAACTAAAGCTGAGACTTTTGTTTTGATAAAATCTGTTCATTTACACCGATACTGTTGTAATGTCTCCAAATATAATAACTGATAGATCCAACTACTACTATTAGTACTACTTCTATTACTGTTACTTGTATTGCTGCCATTTCTGCTATGATTGTTTACCGCTACAATCACTAGTGATACAAACATGGTATTACTATTTCTATAATCTAGTAGATAGACGGTCCATAGATAGTAATATTATAACCACTATTTGTACTACCTTTACTATGGCTACTTTAAATGATACTCTTATGATTACTGTTACAACAGTTGCTATTACTCTTACTATTACATGTACCACCACCACTACTATTTCTGTTACTATTCAGAACTCAATGGTAGAAGAAGTAAAAGTAAAGGATCTGAAGTGAAAGTCCTGTATACTGCTAACTGCTTAACCATTGTAATGGTTTAGGTAAGTTGGACCCAAATGCAGATGTTCAAGGCAGGCAGGTTTAGTGATTATATTTTAAAAACAAAAAGGGCAGGCTTACTAGTAGTCTAACTGTCAAAGAGTGAAAGAACAGAAAATACAGAGACTTAAATACTTCAGTGAGGGGAATATAAGGACACAAGTGACGCTAAGTACGGTCAGTCAAGCAATAACACAGGTGGGAAAAAACAAAAACAGGAAGTACAACCATAACAGGCTACAAAGAACGGCAGAGCTGCTCAGGAGGGCGGCCCGGAGGTTGAGCAGACAGGTGGTTGCAGGAGTTGGCCAGTGATGCTGATGTGATCCCCGGCAGCTTGAGGGATCGACATGTTTGTGGCCTACGCTTCTCTCTAGGCACTCTGACCCTTAGACGTCTCAGGGCAATAGCCAGATAATTCCTGAGGACAAGGGACTGCTAGAGGTCCCTGGGGTCAGGACTGGAAGCTAGCAGGCTGAGAGCTAGCCAACTTGGAAACAGGCTTGGAAACAGAGTGGACACTCGTGGGCCTGGGAATTGCCAGCTGGGACTCAGGATGGGGGACTAGCTAGCTGAAGGCTAGCCAACTGGAGTACTGGTTGGAGGAAAGCTGAGTCAGGAGCAGGCTGGCACCTCATTAGCTGGGAGGCTGCTGGTGGCTAGCAAACTGGAGGCTGGCATTTTGAAAACTAGATGGCTGGGAAATTGCTTGAGAATCAGGAATGTTATCCTCAGAGGAGCCTTGTTGTACAAACGTTTTTTTTTAACCACTCATGATATAGGAGCATCTGACAGAGTGGTGTGGCAGGAATAATCTGGACCTCAACATTTCAAAGACTGAAGAAATCATAGTGGACTTCAGGAAAGCAAAGCACTCGGCTCTCTACACACGGAGAGGAGGTGGAGAGAGTAGAGAGCATCTCAGCAGACCTCACCTGGGAAGACCTCACCTGGATCACACACATCTCCTGGCAGGTGGGGAAGGCCCAGCAGAGGCTTTATTTCCTGAGGAAGCTAAAGCTTCAGCTAGCTAGAGCCTCCTGACCTATTGCTGTACAGTTTGGTTCAGCAGCTGTACAGAACAGAACAGGAAAGGCCCGCAGAGGGTGGTGAGGGGAGCGGAGCGAGTGACAGGACAACCACTACCACTGGCCGACTCCAAAAGAAGGCCAGCTCCATCACAAAAGACCCTACTCACGCCAGACACTACCATTCCACCATTAATTATACTATAATATACTACAGTCTGTTAGGAAACTACTCCTGCATAATTATCATAAACTCACAGAGTACTTTTATTAATAAAACTTTAAAAAAGCATGTATACAAATAAAGTTTTCCTCCTTACAGTTAGTAGTAAGGGAAATCCCAGCAGTTTACAATATGGACTACACCAGAACAGTGTAATTCAGTTCACCACTGTTTCCCAACTAACTCATTTAATAACTAAGTAATCTTTCGAAAGCATGGCTGTAGTCCTGATGATGCTCTTGCACATCTGGACGCATTCATTTCCTTCTGAGCGGGGGGGGGGCGTTTTGCCGTCCCTGCCCTCCCCCCAAAGCTCAACAGTGGTACTTTCCGCGTTGGCTGCGTTCAGCTCATTGACCGGCGGACTATCCTCATCAGTCTCTACAGCCAGCAGAGCTGCTCGCGGAGCCTCCGACGAACTTGGCCCCCCTCCCGCCCTTCTTTCCGCCTCTCTTCAAAGCCTCGAGCGCGGCGGCTCCCTCCGCAGACTCCAGCGTCTCCGCTCCCCGCCGCCATGAAGCAGACTCTCAGCGAACTAATGAGGATGAGCAGGATATGCCGGATGATATTTGCCACTTGTTTGGGATCCTTTATTCTGGTCATCTTTTATTTTCAAAGTATGTTCCAACCAGGTAGGATCTCCTCTCCTCACACTCGGATTTGTGTGTATGTGAATGAGTGCGTGTGGTTTTGTGTATGATGTATGGAATCCTGCCTGGCAGCCCCCTTGGCATGTTGACACATCGATGATTTTTTTTTTTTTTTTTTTTTTTTGTGGCTGTACGGTAACGCAGCAGATAAATCACTGATACTTACATCGTGTGGAGTCGTAAAACACCCAGCGAGGAGAACACTGTCTTTTCTATGGCGCGTTACAAGACACTGTGGATTGATTGTGTGCTTGTGCTTTTGTCCGGCTTTTGCTGAGCGGGTCTTTCTTTGTGGATGTGTGTGCGTTTGGGTGTGATTGGACGTGAGAGACCGGGCGCTGTTCGCTCGCCACCCCTCCACCACCCCCTACCCTTCAGCTGACAAGTGGCATGGAGATATTATGGAGATGGCTTTTGTTGTGGCTTTGTCACCCAGAGGTTATTAACGGATCCCCAAACTATCTGTTCGGAGAATTTAAAACCGATGTCCCTTTCTTATCCATCCAAATCCATTCTAGTTGAGCGGAGGTTCTTGGGTGTGTGGGGGCATCAAAGTATGTTAACTTGGGAGATTTGATTTGTTAATTAGCAAAACAGCAGTTGTGTGGCTTTGTGCGCCACAATCAAAGAAACGTGCGTTGTTGGGATGCGCAAAGCTTGGCAGGCGCACCGACTGTACAGTGGTGTTCACTCAGCGCTGCCTGACCTACTGTACAACAGGTTTACTGTGTGGAAGGAGGGAGAACAATGCTTTCTGGGTATTTGCGTTCAATGAACAGAAACGGAATCAGTCCCAAGAGAAATGATGATCCTGTGATTCTGCTGTCTGTTGGGCTCATTGGGAGGGTTTATAGATTTCTTTTACCATTCTTTATGGCATTTGTGCATCTTTTGCATACTCCTGTCCTGGTTACAGTCTAAATCTATAATTGATAGGGTCAGTGGTGTAGCATCTATAGGTGATGATGTGGAGTCACCTACTGGATCTGGCTGCTGGGATTAAGAGAGAGATGAATCACAAGGCAGAGTGGAGAGCAGGAGCTGCATGCCGCAGGAAGCTGAGCAGACATGCTGCCACATCTCTGATTCAGGAGGTATATTCCTCTAGACCGTTGTGAGTCACCTCTGTTGCTGCTGGCAGAAACTGATATCAATCTAATCCCCGCACAGAAAATCACTGTGATTACACCACTTCAGGGAGAGAGAGGGTACATCAGACAGCCCCCAAACCTTTTCCACGTCAGCAACCTGAACAGATCGATAACTGGACCACGTTTAGCCCTTTGTTTTGTTGACATCAACTTTATTTACACACCCTGCTTTAACTACTGTGTTAAAGTGATTTAAGTGTTAACCTTTCAGACTCACAACAAAGACATGATTTCCACAAGGGACTTCAGCAACAGATCACCAGTTCAATAAGATAATAGTACGTCACACAAATGGAAGAAAACATTGCTTTAACACTTTGGTTATGAATGGATTAAATAAATGAGATGTGTTTATTAGGTGGGTTTTGCTCCCATTGGATAGAGTCAGTTTCCTTGTTTCCAGGTTATGCTAAGCTAAGCTAACTGGCAGCTGGTCATAGCTTTATATTTACCAGTGCAGACACGAGAGGAGAATCTTTTAATCTAACTCCTTGCAGGGGATCAAATAGGCTCATATCTTAAAAAAAAAAAAAAAAAAAAAAAAAAAAAAGTAAAGCTGTTCTTTCCATGCTCCAAAGCCATGCCATTTTGGACGTCTATATTTCTGAGATTTCAGTTTACAGCCCAAGATCACTGGAGGTGAATGGAATTTAATTAATGTTGTTCACAGGTAATCTTAAAACATCTTGCTTTTCCCCAGTTTTCTTTGGAGCTACTCTCTTATGAAGACATGGTCCTACTGGAAACAGCTGGCAAGGTGTTGTGTGAATTATGCAGAATAACAGATGCACTGATGCTCATACTGAATTTTAAATGCCTCGAGCACCACTAATGAAATTCCAATGACCCCCTTTTAAAGCCCAACAGGATGTTAAAAGATCTGCTGTTAATATCTTGGTGCAGGGTCCCTTCAGACCTTAAGAGGTCTTATAGAGTCCATGTCTTGGCAGGACTAGCACAGCTGTTTATGTTTTTTGTTGTTGCTGTTGTGATGTGTTGTTGATGTGAGTGAACTGACCCTTTAGACTTCGGGGAACCTCCAGCTGATATGATTTAGATATGGTTTAGCTCAGTAACATTGTACAGTGAGACCTCTCTCTCCTACTGTACATCGTTAAATCAGCTTCCAGGGAGAGAATTGATTGTAAAAATTGAACCGAGACTCCATTAAACCCCTGTCAAGGACCCCTGGATTGTGCTCTCTGAGTTGTGCCAACCTCCAAAGGCCTTGCATCAGCTTCTGTCCGACACACACTCACACACACAGGTCACACAGTGGATATCTTATTTTGCAGCGTTGATGACAGGGTGCTGTGTCCAGGACGCTCTGATTGAAGAGGAGATGTTTAAAGCACAATGTTTGTGCTGGAGCTGGGATATAACTTTTAATGATGCAGTGTGTATTTGTATGTGTGATTACACAGGTGAGATTGATACTAGTGAGGTGAGTGTGTCAGTCTGTTTACCTTCTTTCATAAATGACTCCATCTCACTGTTTCACACTCCCATCTTGATCTTTCACTCTGCCCAAATCTTCCCTTTCTTTTTCTCACACAGGCACACACACACACACGCACTTCACCACCATTGTTGACCATCAGATAAAGTTCCAGTTAGTGTCTCCCAGCCCCCTGGTCCAGGCATGTTTAGCCAGCCTGGGAATCCCGCCTGGCCTCCCAGTGTAAACTCTCACCTCTCTTCCAGGACTAGCGAAGTCATGACCTCTTGTAAAAAGGATGGGGGGAGAGAGGGTGGAGGGGTATCACAACACAAACAACTCTATTTTGACGTCTTTATTAGATTTTGTTTGGACTGAAACGTCAGGTGGAGTTAAAGCAGACAGAAAACACAGCAGTGAAAATATTCTGTGAGCCAGTGTTCAGTGTCTAGTTAAGCTGTTTGTACCTGTGTGTTAAAAGAATTTGCCAAATTTTTGTTCAATTTCACTCGCACTTTGGTGGCAGCTAGGAGTGTCCTGAGTTTGGTAAGGAAGTATCAGAATATTCTTTCAGAATAAATAGGCATGAGAAGAGATTTACAACACTCAACAGAGTTTGCTGATCTGACCTCCAGTGGAAGACCAAGTCTAGAAGCCAAGACAGCAAAAGGTTTTTCTCCTCTGTATATGTATATGTATATGTATATGTATACACACACACACACACACACACACACACACACACACACACATATATATATATATATATATATATATATATATATATATATATATATTCTGAGAGAGAGAGAGGCTGGAGCCTTAATGTATTGTACCTCAAAGGAGTGACATGAAGTCTTTGTCAGTAAATGTGCAGCAGAATATGGGGCTAACTGTAGACAAGCTTGGCTTAGTCAGATGTTGTAGTAAAATGTTATGATGTGTGGTATCAAAGGCAGTGCTTAAGTCAAGAAGAACCAAAATGCAGTTTGTACCATGATCTGATTGCAGCAAGCTATTGTTCATGAATGGCTCTGTGGAATGTGTCTAATAAACTGTTTTCCTCTATGAAATCTACAAATTTGAGATTTTTTTTTCAGAAGTGGTTGAATAGAGGTGGCCTTAACCCTGTTAAACCGACTCTTTTGCATATCAATTTTTAAATGCCGGTAAAACTGCAACCACATAAGATAGAGCAATAATTAAACCAAGCATATTAAACTGGAGGAGTAACACTTACATATCAAACTTTAAACATGTCTCAGAGAGCTGTTCTCTTCCACGAGTGGGTGTGCAGAAAACCAGTAAAAAGTCGCAAAAAATCCATAAACAGCGCACACAATAAAACTAGTATAATCCAGATAGCGGGTGTTCGTTTTGTTTTTGTCTTAGTTTATAAATTTGAGTGTATCTCAAAAACTAGCCAATGAATACACTCAAATTTATTGTGGTGTAAAATTATTTTGTGCAACTTTTTTATATTTCTAATTTTGAGGGATACAGCTAAGACATCTCTGTATTTAGAAAAATATGTGGCACCACAGCAGGTAAAAATGTAAAATATGTTCTGGCGGATTTGGTTTTATGGCAGGTTTAAAAGGGTTAAAATAAAATGTTGTCTCTGTTAGTCAGAATAATCCACAGAACAAGCTGTGGATTGGAACTACTTTCTACCTAGGAAATAGTGTGGGTACAGTACCAAAAAATTTTTTTTTAATACTGTGAGCGCCAGAAACAAAATTTTATTCACCTCTATTGTAATCAGTGTTGGGTTGCAATGCATTACTTTGTCACGTGTGGCAGTATAGTGAATAATTTCAACAGTAAGGACATCCTTACAAATGCAAACGTCTGTGTCTGACTGACTGAGCGTAACTGAGTAATGAAGTTACATGATGGGTCAGCTTGTCAAGTATCGGAAAGTCCCTATTGGTTGTTGCGCTTTCAAAATGAATTGGCGCAAAAATTTTCTTTTAAGTCATCGGTTGGCGTGGGTGTACAGGCAGAGCTATTTGTGTCATCAGACTATGGTTGCTTTCCATTGAAAGTACACACCCAGTGTAAAGGACTGCAATTTGAAATTCAATAATCACATTACAGAAAGCTAATCTGACAAAATGACTTGTGGCATCGTAGGAAAGCTCACATCAGAATATGACTCAAGTTATTTAAGATGCTAACTAACTACAGTCTTGTATGCTCACCTGACACATTGAGTCATGAATTTGCTCCCAAAGCTTCTTCCAAAAAAGCTTTGGGAGCTTCCTGAAAACAATTTTAGGAAGCATAAATCAGATTAGCAGTATGGTACACAACTTTGTGTTTGTACTCAAAGAAAATACAAAGAACCGGGCAGTGAGACAGGTCATTCAGACCAAAAGAAGGTTGTCGTCCTGTTGTTATATTTCAGCCTGAAGGGCTGGTTTGTTTAGTTTAGCTGCTTCTCGCTGACAGCCCTGAGCGAGGACCTTCATCCTTCCACCTTCATCTTGTCTCTCTGAATTCGCTTTGAGCCTAGGGTCACTTATCGCCTGTGACAGATCCAATCTGCCTCATCAGGCCGAGTCGCTGCTGCTCTTTTAAAAGAGGAGTAGCTGCCGAGATCAGCACGGCTAATAAGGCCGTTTGCTCTGTGGGCTGCTTGTTTGGTTTCTTTGTGAGGTGCCTCGGGGATATTTTGGAGTCTGTGTGTGTGTGTTTGTGTGTGAGCTGAGACTGCAGCTCTATTCACTCACTGTACTAAGTCTTTTTTCATCCTCTGAGAGGTAGCCTGCTTGTACACACAGGCCTCAAAGTTGCATGCTCACATTTCACGTCTCCTTCAAAATCCCTTGTGTCTCCAGAGCGGTTAGCTAAACACAGAGACTGACCTGAGTGACTTAATTTCAACATCAACCCAACATTATTTATTTATGTTTTGTTTTTTTTTACCTGTGTGTGTGACTGAAAGATTTCCATAATATCAGACATGAACTGGGTTTGAAGCAAGGAATGGGAAAGTCTTGGGAAAGAATAAAATATTCCTGCCTGGAATTTCTCTGGGAAACTCGAAATTCCTCACCTTCGTTGGTCTGTGGCGGCAGTGTCAGCTGTAACTGATGTGCAGGGAGAGAGTGCTTAGTCACTGGGGTCAGTGACCTCAAACACAGGAGCCTGTAATTGGAGAAAAGGGCTCCAATCCTCAAACCTCTTTGTAAAAATCTCCATATTTTCCATGCAGGGTTTTCACTCTGACAATATTCGACTTATTTTATTAAAGAGGAAATCGTGTAGTTGAGTCTTCACATTGCTTGTTTTGTCTCATTGATAGTCATAAATTTGGAGTTATTCAATTTAAAATCATAAAACAAAAAAGCAGAAACCTCACATGGCCCTGGAGTCTTTGGCATCTTTGTTGATTCACGGGGGACCATGGGTAAGATGAGGTTGCACTTGATGATTATGATCTAGTTAGCACAGTTGGTAATAGACGCAAACACACTACCCCCCCCCCCCCCCCCCCGGAAAACCACGTCCTGTCTCGAGAACAGGTGTCTGCTGTGTCTGTGATCCTCCTGATCCAGCGCCAAGTTTGTCTGTGATTGCAACCAAACTATTATATCCTAGTGGAGACTTAACTGTGGTTCAAAACTTGAGGTCCTCATGGGTAGAGGCTGCTCTTTGAGGTTTTAGGGTTAGGGTTAGAATCAAGTGTAGGTTAGGGTTGGGGTTAGGCATTTAGTTGTGATGGTTAAGGTTAGGCTAGGGAATGCATTGTGTGTGTGTGTGTGTGCATGTGTGTGTCTGAAACATTACTACCATCTGTCAGACTTCTATTTTCCTCACTGCCATCTGGACTGTCTGTAGTTGTCTTTTGTGCCTTTCTGCTGTGTGGATAAATTCTAGTTGTGATGTGTGTGTACTTGTAGATTTCTCTTTGTGTGGACCACTTTGAGCATAGACCTTGTGAGGACATTTTGGGAAAGTGAGGACATTTAGGTCAGTCCTTACAACTTTTAAGGGCTGTTTGAGGGTTAAGACTTGGTTGTAGGGTTCAGGTTAGAATTGGGTTTGGGTTAAGGTTAGGTTAGGGTAAGAGGCTAGGGAATTCATCATGTCAATGGGGATCCTCACATCCTCACTGTTATTCCTTTAAATGACAATTAGAGGTTCAGTTGCTGAAGAGGTTCTGCCTTTGTTGAGCCCAGCTTTCTGTAGACACAGTAGTCACACTAGCTACTGTTTTACAAATTGTTCAACATTCCACTGATTGGTGTTGATTTGTTACTTCCTGTGAGCAGAGGAGATTTCCTACCATAGAGCTAAGTTTACGCTTAGGTCAGAAAGGTCCTTAAAGAGGAATGAAATGTCGGCGAAATATGAATAAAATAAGAGTTCCATTTGAAAGTACCTGTTAAATGTGCTAAATGGCTGAAGATGCTAAAGATTCTTTCGGTATCCAATCATTTATCAGAAAGGCAGGATACAGTGGGAGAATGAGGACAATAAACGACTAAGGTTATGAACTTTGATTGACAGTTAGAAATCCATGAGTCAGTCAGTCAGGGTCAGTGCCATATCTTGTCTGACAATCTTGAAATCCCTAGCTCGACCCCTGGGTGTACGTGTGTGAGTGCTGGTGTGTTGATAAGTGTATAGTGAGAGTGGAATGGCTCCCCGTGGTCATTATGCACAACTGCCCCTGCTTGTCTGCAGGCCCTGAGCAGCAGTGGCAGCAGTTGGTGGTGGGAATGTAATCACACTGCCGCCGCCAATAAATATTGATTTGGTTGTTAGGTTTTAGCCCCGAGCAGGACGTGGAGAGTGCGAGCGACGCGCGTTTGCCACATTTGGACATTAACAACAGGGGAGCAGGAGGGAACAGGGGGCATTTTTAGGTGGTGACAGAACGGCTTTCAGAGCAGATCTCACAGTCAGTACAGGAGAGCCAGGAGAATTTGTGTTTGGGAAATTGCAGGATGTCTTTGTAGGCATACAGTATGCCCAAAATACAACATAGTTGCCTCAAGAGAATAATGCAACAAATATGTGTGACTGGAAACCTTATCTTTTGGGAAATGTCAACACATTGATTTAGGGAATTAGGAAGAGTAACCTGCTCAGCTCTTGGAGAGTCAACACAAACACCGTACAGTGTGTGTGAGGGAAAAGAAGGAGTGTTTTGGTGTGCTCCGCTGCCAGACGTACCGTAGACTGCATGGCGTAAGAGTGAATCATGGCTTTAATTAAGTGGAGGAAGGCTGAGCAGCGGCTCAATAAATGGTCTGCTCTACACTGGCTAAGATGATGCTTTATACAACAACTGGGAGAGATTTTCCACTTCTTCCTCCGTCGTCTCTCTGGATTTCAGAGAGATCAGACTGCTTGCTAAATAAAAGGAACAATCCACCCTCAGATAGTTATACACTTATAAACATCATCCATCTTTGGTGTTCTGGCCATTCCAGCAGGGATTTTGTGATATACCTCCAATTAACTTTTTCAGTGTACCTACTTGCCTGCTATGTGCCCCATCTGGTTTTGCTTCAGTTTGAGATTTCATCTATTTTCAGAATAAAAGACCCCCAATTATACGCATATATGTCAGTTTACTTGTTATGGTTAGTTCTACTGAGCCTGTGATGATGTCGTAGTAATGTCATCAGAGTCAACTCAGTTTGCACATTTGTGTTACAAGCTGCAAGTGTAAAATTTTGGGTCTAACAAAAAAATGATGTTGATTGCATCATGGGTAATGTAGGATCATTCCTTCTTTTAATCTGTCTTTTGCAAGTTCTCCACCTTTATGGAATCGCACTACTAAATTTGATGGAGCACATCTTAAAAATGCCAAATGTCTTGTCCTAGCTTACATTGTAGTCTAATTTTTGCTATTGTGGTTATAGAAACTTGTCTTTAAGTCTCCATCTTGATGGATTTCTCCCTGTATGAGTGTTCAAGGTTAGCTGTGGTGCAGGATAAAAGCCTCTTTGATTCAGAGAGAGTGACACCAAAAATCAACTGTGATGTCTCCATTTTGCCAACTCATCCACAGGAAGATGAAAAATACCAGTGCCATATAAAGGCCTGCAAAATGTAAGCAGCATCATGGATGCTTTTTTTTCTATTAGTGAAATTGATTAGAAGCTATTAGCTATTAGTTTTCAGTCCCCACCACAGTTGTGGATCTGAGTTATACAGCTCCAGTTACATGCACGTGCAGTTGAACAGATATTTAGCAGAGAGTTTGAAGTGAACAACTTTTGTGGTATTTCTGTTTCAGGTAATTGAAAATTGCATGTCAGCTCTGTCTGCGACAGACAAACAAGCATAGCCAGGAATGTGGATTTGAACCTTGGACTAAGTTTGTAAATGTAGGAAGTAACTATGTTGAAAAATGTGTTAGGTTTTCAAAAGTTGACTCCTTCTGCTTTAGACCACAACTTATCAATCACCTCTTGTACTTTCCTGTAAAAAACGACGTCACGAACGTGACAGGCCCAAACTGTGGATTCTCTACTCCTCCATGTTTTTCCCACATCATTTCCGTCTTTCTCCTTCACTTCATGCATCTCTCTTTTCTCATTATTCATCCATCTGGGCTCAGTGTCGGAGGAGTTTTTCCAGCCATGGTTATTCTGCCAGCGTGGCCGGTTTGGCCAATGAAGGGGTGGATGCTGCCACCGGCCTGCTGCAGACTTCACAGTGCGGCATGGCAGCATAGAGCCTGCTCAGTTGGCTGCTCCAACTAAGTCTCAGAAGATTTTTTTAATGTCCCTCCAAAGGGGTCAGGGCGGACATGTTGACAGAGCTGGCCAAACAAAACTCTCCTCATCACTGACTCAGCAAGAAGTGGGCACACACACACACGTGCATTTGCCTAACCTAATACACCTTGAAGATGGAGCTGTAGTGTGGTTTAATGAGGCAGCCTCACTGCAAAATGGAGCTCATTCTTTCAGATAATTTGCTTATCTCCTTGGCAGCATTGTTGTGCAGCAATGTGTCTGTTAGATCATGGTGTCGTTGACTTTGGTCTAAAGGTGGTACTAAACAGTCATCATTTAGTAATGAGAAGAATGCATCCTCTGGGGAGCATGAATGTGCAAAAAATAAATAAATAAATGGAAACTTGGGCCTGAAGAAAGTTGCTAAAAAGGTCAGATTAATAAGAGTTGCATCCTCTGGTAACAGTAAAAATTCCATGGCTATGCTTTCATGGACCATAATGCTAGTTATGGTGAGGTTTTGACCTGACAGAGGCAAAATCATAAGGGATCAACCCTCCGCGCCACCCTCATCATGCCCAGTGTGGTCCGTCCACAATCAGAAGCTGAGACGGGCTGGGCCTAGTTGGTACTTGAATGTGAGGAATCCATCTCTATGCAACTTTTGTTCAGGAAACCATTCAAACCTCTTCTGATTAGTGTTGATTTTTCACTTCCTGTGGGCAGAGCAGAACGCTACGAGACCATACCCCATTGCTGCATCAGAAAAGTAATTAAAAGTTGATGAAATGCTTGTGAAATTGAAAATAAGTCTTAAAAAAATAAGAGTTAAAGATGCTGTTGATGACTCTTTTGGGATTCCTTGACAATCTCAGAGCAAAATGAGTCCTTTTCAATGTAGTCACTTCATTTAGTCCAACTGTGGTGAACTCACAAACAAATTTGTACAATCAACCGATATCAAACCAGCAGTGACAATACTGACCCTCAACAGCGCAAAATTAGTCCGTACCAGAAGAAGCTGTCATATTAGTTGGGTCACGTGGTCATTACCAAGAAACCAGCAGCAAATACATGGCAAGGAGGCACTACTTTCAGGAGTGACTCGACACTTATTCTGAAATTTGCTGTTATACAGCATCTGATTCCAATCCAAATATCAGTACCACACTTCAGGGACATTTAAAGCTCTAGACCAAAGTGTTGGTCAAAGTGATGGATGGATGGACAGATCAAACAAATAACAGGCTAATTTTGCCAATCTTTGTTTGTGTAGAGTAAAACATGGTCTTTTAACCTTGAGTTTGGGTGACTCTTGGCAGCTCTTGTCTCATTCCCCTGGTATTGTTTGTGCTCATGTTTTTCAAAAGCTCTAAACCCTGTTACTTCCTGTCATGAACAAGGTGTTGGCATTGTCTACCCTCTTTTGCATTGCTTAGTTTATTTTCCTTTGGGCTTTACTGAAAGTAGATAAACATGGTGGGAGTGATTTCCTTTCAGCATTCACACTTTACACCATTATGTGAAGAAACTCTACTTCATGGTTGATGGGCTGCACAATCACAGCTTCGTCTAGAGCTAGTTTCCTTCTAAAGGTCTCCCTTTATTACTGCTTTGATTACTTTGTGCACAGTCAATTCACAGACATAAGAGTGCTTTCAATCTTCTGATCTAATTCTCAATAAGAAAGCAAAGAACCGTATTCCCCAAAATGTAAAAGTAGACGAAGTAGAAGAAGTCAACAACTAAAGACTTTTAACAGTCAGGGCCTCAGACTTCCAATGTGGATATTGAAATCGCTGCAATTTGTCTCTCTTTAAAAGTCTTAAAATGTTTTTGGATTGTTATGAATCTTTGATCTGAACTGGCCTTAAAAGCTTTAGTTTGGGTTTTACTAAAATAATGTACTTCTGGGTTGTAAAGCAGATTTCCCTCAAAATTCAAACCAATATAAGTGGTCACACACTCACTGTAAAATGCAGTGCAGAAGCTTCTGGAAACAGACAGACATCTCTGCAACAGCCTGTCTTCACGGTAATTATACTGAATAATGTCTCAAAATGAATGTATTTATGGCTTGTTGACGGTAAAAGGCTTCAGCACACATGGCACTTTTAAAAGACAAGGAAGGGTTGTTTGTGAGTCTGCTTACTGTACTGAAGAGTCAGAACCAGACTTTAGCCAAACCACATCCAGCAAAACATAGCACAGCATCGTAATACCAGAGGGTTAATGACAGCTGTCTGTTCCTCTTATTTCTGCTGTAGTCTTCTTCCTCCTCATTTCTTTTCTTTTCTCCTGTCTTCTATCTAAGCCTAACCCAGTGTTAAGAGAGGAATTAAACAGGGCCGTCCCATTTCAGGGCAGTTGTGTACCTTACCTCTGGAACCGCTGCTTTGCTGGCTGAGAGAAAGACTCACTGGGCTCCTTTTATCAAGTCAAACACAGTCTTATGGTAGCTTTGTCTGCATATGCAGAAGATGATAATTAAAAGGGAGGTTCAGGCTGTTATAGAATGGCAGCAGATAAAAAAGCAGCCGCCAGATCTGCGTTACAGTGTTGAACCTGTGTTCTCTGGTGGGGATTACAGAGTCAGTGGTCCAGTCTGCATTTATGGTCCAGGCTTTACTCTGAAAGGCTGCTGGCAGTTCATGTATAAGCTGCCCATTGATAAACAGGGAGCTGACCGCCAGCTGAGGTTTGTACATGGGGTGATATCTGTGAACACACTCATGGCACACCTGGATCCAGGATCCAGACTACCCTTTTTATCACAGGATAAAACTTTAGCACATTTGTTTGACAGATTATCTAGTTTGTTTGGGTTATTGAGGGTTTGGTTTCACTATCAATATGGCATACACTGACCAATTGTGCATTAGGGATGGCTAAACTGGCCATCTGGATCTCCAAAATAGAGTGTGGGGTGGACTGTGTGGTCCCTGAGCTAACGACTAGAGGCCTGTTGGCAGTTCGCCTCAGGGTGGAGTGTGCTTGTAGTGTGATGCTGAGCAGACTGGAAGACTTCAGCCTTATATGGACTGCGGGCAAAGCTCTCTGTACAATGGGAGATGATTGATCCTGTCTGTCTGGCCAGTGGTTGTGCAGGTGATGAATGTGATTATTGTTAATAGTTGTGTCGTTTTTTTGTTCCTTAGGATTAGATTAACAGATAAATTGCTGCGTAGAGGCTGTGGTGGGTGTTTCAAATTGTATACTGTCCCCGGTTTTTGGTTTTCCCCTATACACTTCATCCGTCCTATGTGTCCTATATCAAGGAAGCTTTCATAATACCTTCATTGATTGGTGGCCAAGTGATCAGTGGTCTTGTTGGGTGGCTTTTGGGATGAATCACGTCCTCCGAGACACTATGTCCATCTATCCGATAGGCTGTAAGGATAGTCCCTCAAGATAGTAAGATTACCCTGCTGTCAGTTCTCATGACGCAGATCACCATGTCCAATGTTCCACTGTTCAATCCTAACAAGCTGTTAGAGAACAAGATCTGTAGGTTTGGATTTGGTTTACCATTGAACATCAAACATTTTAGGAATGCTTTCCTCTTTTTGTCCTCGATTGGTGATCTGCGCTTAATGAATCACCTGTGATAGTGATTATGAGATACCTGTGAGGACTAGCTGAGCATCTGTTACCTGCTGTGAGAAGCAGGGGAAGATGGAGGGAGCATCAAGAGGAAAGAGGAACAAAGAATGGCAGAGAAAAATGGCAGAGGAAGATGTTGGGGGGTGGTGGGGGCAATATTCAAAGCTTTTTACACCTTCCTCTCACAACCAGCTTGCTTTTCAGGCAGGATGGGGTTGCCATGGTGATAGTAAGGGAGGGCTGCCATCGGAGAAGAGCGACGTCCTCTTTTGGCTGTGGTCCGCCCCAACGTGGTAGCATAATGGAAGTGTGACTTCTGACAGTGAAGTGTGTCTGGTAGGGGGCTGTGCTGGAATCTGTTTTCACCTCGTGTGTTTGGGTTTGGCCACATCTAGCTCCATGTCACCTTTACGGAGACAAAGAGCAGCAGCCTAACTCAGAGCATCTCAACCCATAGAGAACAATATAATACATGTGATGTGATTTTAATGTGAAATCTACAGGAAGTGTTGAGGTTTTTTGTCAGTGGTTTAACAACAATTAAAAAAACAAAGTCAAAGTGATTTAAATTAATTAAAGGGACATTTTGGTGTTTCCAAGTGGGTCTGTTCTGCCTATGGATCATGCTAACTTTGCACTCAACACCTTTGCTATAATGATTTGGACAACATGTTGCCAGCAACTCAGACTCTTTCTCACCGTTACAAGGCATTATTTATGGACCAGCCTTTGTGTGTTTATGCAGGATTATTCGAATGTCTATCCTTTGATTAGCTGCTTTCATTTGTGAATGTATGGCATGCATGCTTACTCTGTATTTCTCAGCCCATACATCTGCCTGCATCTCTCCGTGTCCACCTCTGTGTCTTCTTTTCTCTGATTCTAACCTGAGATGACTTGGACACATGTTTTGTGTCTCGGTGCCATCCTGAATCGATTTCCCACATATCCTCCTGCCAAGTCTTGGCTGTGCTCAGCTGTAGATCTGACTGACAGACAACACAGACACCTTAGATGCTGCTTCGTATCCCTTCTCTGTGTTTCTCAGGGTCCACTGGCTCACTAAATCATGCTTAGTGAGTCACACACACACACATACACACACTAACATATGGGCACACAAGGCCATAATTTCCCCAGATGTCTATTTTAAGAGGACTCGCAGTCCTTGAAAAAAAACACACACACTATAATTTTGTGGTGCATAACTGCAGTGTTGCAAGAGCAGGCAGCATTAACGGTATCTCAGTGCGCTAAGGGAGAAGGCCAGACAGAAAGACAGACATCCACATGACTCAGTGCCTCTATCCTTCTAACTTAGCATTAGCTTTCAGGCTAATGCTATGTTCTCACAATTCGCGCTTTGCATTTCCTATTAATTACTCTGTAGGCAAGTCCGTTTTATCTCTATAGCACCAAATCAGTACAGAAGTTATGTCAGGGCACTTTTCATATAGAGCAGGTCTAGACTGTAAATATCCCCCATTATCAAGCACTCGCAGACAATGGCCAGGAAAAACTCCCTTTTAAGGTTTAAGGTGGAAACCTTGAAAAGAACCTGGCTCATAGTGGGCGGCCGTCTGCCTCCACCGGTTGAGTTGAGAGAGAAAGTAAGAGAGAGTGAGAGAGAATAAAAATAACCAGTTCCACTAAAGCAGCTGTGGATGATTTAGTGCTCACATGGAGACGCATTTGTTGCAGGTTTTGCCTGCCATGCGGTCAGTGTGTGCCCTTTGCTCAGGACGGGGCTCAGCAATAAAACAAATGAAGGCCAGAGTCAACTGCGTGTCGTGTAATCTGTCTTCATGTTTCTGTTTGAGCGTCGATGGGAAACAAAAGCTTAAACAAGGGGGCAGAATTGTGCGTCCTTCTATAAACTCTTCCTTTCTCGTGTTGTGTGTTTGTCTCTCCATTTGAAATTGTGGACATTATGGAGGTGACACGGATAAAGAAATGAGAGTGATGGTGTACAGCAGCTCTGTTGAAGTTGTGAGTCAGACAACAAAGACACCTAAGATGTTGGTAGTATGTGTTCGAGGCTTACTGGTCTTCCACAAAGTTTGCAGCTGAGATTCCCCCCACCAATGGAGATTTGTTGGTGTGGGTAAGACATAAGTGGATGTAAGTGGAATATATTCCACAGATCCTTCCAGCCCAGAGATTTTCCTTGGACATGATATCAGCATGTCAGAGGTGCTGATTCATGGGCACTGCCCTGGTTTGCTCGTCGTCCTCCTCTGCCATGGGGAGCTCTTTCTGGATCGGCAGCATTGTTTAGCATTTGCATCCTTCTATCTTGCCCTAGTTAAGACTCCCCAGGCCTAGTCTGCCCTCATAGACTTTTCCTGTAATGTCTGTATGGTGCAGTCTTACATTTGGCTATGCCAGAGTGTTGTTTGCTGACCACTTCCGCCTTGTTTAAATGATGCTTGGTCACTGCTGTCGCACAGAATTATCACTTGCCAAGCCTTGAATATCTTGTATTCCTTCACAACTGATGTTATCGCAGCTGCAGTTTGCTTCCAGAACTATACAAGTGGATGGAGGAAAAAATCCTGGGGATTGACAGCCACCTCCTTAAGGAGCTACTAATCCTCTTCTACAAAGTCTTTACTGTTGTTAAGGACACTTCATATTCAAGCAGTGACCAAAGAAGTCTATGGAGGACTGTGCTGTTATCTCCAGACTTTAAATCTACCCAGCAGGCTGCTCTTGTCCAAAGCTGGCATCCATGCTTCAGCTTGGCCAAGCATCTCCTTCACATGTTCTCTGTCATTTCATCAGATTTTGATGATCTCATTGCTCTGAAAAAATAAGTTGGAGGTATCTTCCTCCTTTCCCTCCTTTCATCCAGCCCGGCCATCAGCAGGAGGGTCCCCCATATGAGCCAGGTTCTGCTCAAGGTTTCTTCCTGTTAAAAGGGGGTTTTTTTCTTGCCACTGTCGCCTTAAGTGCTTGCTCTGGGGTCAGCCTCTGGGTCTCTGTAAAGCGCTTTGAGACAATTTTGATTGTGGAAGGTGCTATGTAAATAAAATTGAATTGAATTGAACTGAAAACTTGAAAAGACTTTCCCTCCATGCTTAGCAGTAAGATAGTGCGGTGCTGTTTTAAACTGGATGAATGTTACTCTTTTGAAATGAAGTATCCGTCCACTACAAGCCATTCCTCCGGCAAACAGTTCCTCTTCCCTGCCACCTTCATCAATTTCCAAGTATCGGTATCCCATTAGGTCCTGGAGCAGTGCATTGTCTTGCCCTTCATAAGAAGTCATTCACCTCTTTACATTATGGTTCTTCTCTTCAAAGTGGTTTGCTGTTTCTTTGAGGCCTTTCAAGATCATTATAATCTCCAGTTCCACTCGCTGGTTGCTTTTCCACTTTCCCTGATCTTTTGTCCCACAGGAGCTCAGACAGGGCTTCTGTTTTTCCCATGTCTTCTGTCCCTCTGGTGTAAGGTTTTGACTGAAAAAAATAAAAGCACTGATAGTGGACAAACAACCTCCATAATTTCAACAGGTAATGTTCCCTTGTTTTTTTCTGCTTGGAACCAACTAAGTAGCACAGGCACACACTCACACATCTCGAAAACTGTCATTAAACAGTTAAATCTTTTGAGGAGACACTCGCATTTAATACCTGTGTGCGTTTTCTCAATATTAACAAACACCTATTGGACAAAAAGGTACTGATGTTTTACAGATACGCTTGTATATATGATTAGTAGGCTTTAAAGACATAAGAATGAAGAAAAATGCATTGGAGAAAAATTGCAGTTAAAATGAATTTGCCTGTAGCCTACTTGTTTGCACAGCTATAACCATGGCAGCACACTCCAAAGGAACTGTTGAAAAAAAAAGAATGACATGCACTCCATGACACAGGAAACAAACAGTGGTCTCCTGTGTTTTGTTGATCCATCCATCCCAACACCTTTCTCCTTTACTCCCTTCATAATTCATATGACCACTAGAGGGCGCTACCATTTGCTGACCCAACTGATGCTGTCTCAAATGGCCGCTAAACATCACTTAACAATAAAGAAATGGCTCATGATAAGCTGCTTGTACCAACAGCCTGGGTTATATTTAATGGGAAGGCCTTCACTTTATCTCTCTGCAGGCCCAGAGCAGCTGACAGTCACTGGTATCTCAGTTAAAGTGTACAGACACACACATCCCATCTTCTCCCTGCTGATTAAGGCTTTTATAATTACAGGCCTCTGAATGCCTAACTTGTTCGCACTTCAAAGGTGGCTGACCGTGATTGGAGGAGAAGTGGATTTTCCCTAACTCACACATGTTCATACAGTGGGTATTTTCTATTTCACTGTCGTTGATCCTGTTCTTTGCTCTTGTTTTTTATCTACAGGTGACATCAATCCAAAATCCTCTTTCAGTGCAGAAAAACACTCCACTCCACATCATTTCATGATGGTTTTTGCCCACTTGGTATTATTACAAAAATCCAAACTTGTTTCAGTACTCTCTTGACCCAGGGTCCATCTGGTGCAAATCCGCATAAATTTGTGTTCATTTTCTGTCTCATGTCAACTTCTACCTCAAATTCTACTATTTTTACATTTATACATGCAACCCAGTAAACATGAAGATAGAATATACAGGACAAACATCTTGATCAGGAAATTAAATTCCTTGCAGATCAAGTTACTTTGTTACACTTCGGCTAAAAAAAAATCATATAGAATCCAATACTTTAACTCACCTTAAATGTTGTAGTATTATTGACAAAAATTGATTGGTTTCTCTGTTTAAGGTCCTATATTTTCACTAACTCATTGTCTGTTTGTGAAAGGGTCAGTTCACCCAAATAACACAAAAAACTTTAGCACAAAGGAGTGACAACTTTTGTAATTTGGGTGAACTGACCCTTTAAAGGTGGCAAAACAGCTTATGTAGTTTTACCCTCCACTGCATTTCTTTTTATATCAGTATATATAGTATGTTCCTGAAAACACCCCAAACACACATACACACACAGGCTTTTCCAAATGTTGCTGTTGCAGTGTGGCAGAAATGATGTGTGTTCAACTTCTGAGAGAAATGTAGGATGTGTTTTTATGCTGCAGGTCAAATCAAACTGGTCTAGTCCACCAGCAGAGCAGCCGACCGGTCGATCACCATCGATGGTTTGTTTAGTAGCTGATTGGGAAGTTCCCCCCTCCTTTAAGTGAGCCTGGCTGCTGAGCCAGTGTTAGTGTAAAATCAATCCCATTTCTCTTCCTGTCAGCAGCACCACCACATGGACTGCTTTGTTTTTTTTTTCTGCACATGTTCGATTGGAGGAACTGGGCTGAAACTGGCTCCTTCCTTCTCCATTTTATGCTTCAGCAGCATCAGTTGCACATGCCACAAAGCACAAATAGTGTTGACGCAGAACGTTAGCACCCAGTGCTGCTTCTGCTGATGTCATCTGAACTGAAGGCTGGCTTCACGCGGTTTCTGATCACTCTCTCTGGTGTTCTGTGCTTGTCTCAGAGTGGCCACAGAAAGAAAATTTCCAAAAGCTGTATAAAGGCAACTGGACTCACTTGAGGTTCTTGAAAACATTTCACCTCTCATCCAAAAGACAGTTCTAACCAACTGGTGGGGAATCCAGGTATTTATCTTATTGTGAGGTCGTTCACACCTCGAGGGTCGTCGAGGCCACATGTCAGTCGATAGGGTCACATGGGCCATGGTGTGAATGGGTGTTGATCAGTCTGGGGAGGGATCTGAAGGCTGCATTATAAGTGACTGATAAGTGGTGTCGTGGGCCACCCTAATGACATAACAGCAAGGTGGGGGAACAACTCACATTTGACCTCAACGACCCTCGAGGTGTGAACGATCCCACAGTAAGGTAAATACCTAGATTCCCCACCAGTAAGTTAGACTTGAAGAAGCTTTGCAAGTCCAGTTGCCTTTGTACAGCTTTTGGAAATATCATGACTTGGATGACTGAGAACCTTCAAAAACAAACAGGGAGAAAAAGTATACACATATCGGGGCCATCTTTTTACTGCATTAAGCACTTGAAATACTAATTCGCACAAGCGCAACAACAGAGCAGCTTTCTCTGGACCACTGCAGTCAAGCCCCTAAATTTGGAGTGCATCCATATTCTTAGTTTTATGGTAAAGGAACCATGCAGCATTACCAACTTCATTCCTTGCTTTTTCAGACTTTCCAAAGACAAGTGTTGTAGTATGAAAGTCTCGACCTGAAGAGAAGCCATAAATTTGTCAAACTGCATTGGATTTGGCAAAGATAGAGTGAGGATATGCACGTGATGGTTTTCAAAATGAGGAACAAAGTATATAATAAATCCAAATAAATGAGATGAAATGTCATAAATGGGATAAAACATGTTACCCGTCGTTCTTTGTGCCTTGAAATCATTTCCTTTCTGTAATATTCTGTATGTAGTCAAAGTTATCCTGAGCTAAAATGTATGATTTTTTTTTAACGTTTTTCCAGGAACCCAAAATCAAAGAACAAAGTTATTCCCTCAGATTTTATAACGTATTTATTATATTTCATTCTTCTGCTCTGTGTAACCAGGCTTTGGGGCTTTATCTAAATTGATCTTCCTTCCCTCTGTCTTAGTATCTGTCTAAGCCCCTGTTTTCTCTCTGGATTGCCAAGACCTAAGCCCTCTCTCTATATTTAGTGCTGGAGGCTAGCTGTGGCTCTGGTGGAGGCTGATCTGGCTCCTAGCAAGCCCTCCCTGGGACTCAGCTCTCCCACAAAACCTTTAATCTTAAGGGCCGCACCCCAGAGAGGAGCTAGATGAATGAGATGCTGGCAAGCTGGCGGGGGGGGGCTGTATGTCAGAAAAAGGGGAAGATGCAGACAAGCTGAAAAGTAGATTTGAAAGAACAAGTGTGTGAAGAGGTGGGAAATAAAGAGTGGGAGAGAAAAGCAGAAAATGAGCTCATAAAAGCAGCTCGTTAGCTCGTTCAGCCTCTGAATGGAATCAAAGAGAGGGAAGAAAAAAGAAACCTGGCACACAGACGAGCAGGGTTTACCGCTAACACTCATTTATATCCCTGTGAGGACTTTCAGAGGCCCTGTCCATCTTGGTTCATTTTCTACTTGTGCTGTTTTGTCAATAAGAATCATGGTGAATGACACTGTTACACATGCCATCTAGGCTGTTTGATTTAATGAAAAGCGTTTTTTTTTTTTACCTTTGGTTACCATGGGTTACGTGGTTCAAAGACCTGTTCAGGGTGTACCCCTTGCCTAGAGTCACCCACCGCGAGCCTTAAGAGGATAAGCGGTATAGAAATTGGATGGATAGATTCTTGTTATCAAGGGATGTGAAAACTGTGAACTGTGAACAAACCCACTCAGATGTCAGATGGAACTGTGATTCCAAGGTGACAAACTGGCCAAGTGTAGACAGCGTAACATTACAGTGCAGTTTGAAAGCAGAGCACTTTAGCAGCAGTCGGGTTTCAGTGCCAGTTCCATGCAGTCAACTGTTAGAAATCCATCACAGAGAGGAGGCAGCCTACACCCACAAGCAGACCAGAACACAATGCAGCCACAAGATGTGTTTTGGGTAAATAACTTGCTACATATCTTACCACTGCTGGAATGGATCACATTTCTGGGGCCAGATGTGCAGAAGTGTGTACATTCAAAAGTTAAAAGTCTTGTTACGTGTGGTTTACATTTGCACATGCCTGCTGACTCCTAGCGTTCTCTATATATAGATGCTGACACACCCGCGTTTTAACTTGTTTGGACAGAAGCTGTATTCAGTCTGTCGTAACACTCGTCTCTAAATGAGCACAATCTCGTGGCCTGTACTGTTTTTATTCCAGTCTCTGTGCAGAAAGTTGTTTGTGCATTTTTTTTTGGGGGGGGGGGGCATACATCTGGCTTCAGACTTCTTCTCTGTGGGTTGATGAAAGTCATTCTGGGAAGTGTAAGAAACCGCTAAATGAAGGCAGGTTGAGAGATTAAGGGTACCTTCAAAAAAAAAAAAAAAAAAAAGCTAATTACAAGATTTCATGATAGAAATAACTCCTGTCATGTACTGAGCATCAAAGAGTGATGATATCCAGTACACAAAGAGAGAATAGAATAGAACTGAATAAATTTTATTGTCCAGGAAAAATTTAAATATATTGGTGTTCAGCATCTTACCCAAGAATCACTTAGACATGTGGACTGGAGGAGACAGGGCTCAAACCACAGAACTGGGTTAAATGAGGCCTTCTTGATTATTTGGGGTGGGGGCAGGGGGTAATTACTGCAGTTAAGTGCCCATACCATCCAGAGAAATTTTGCAGGAGGACATGACATTTGCATTGTCATCAAAGCTGAGCTAAAATCAACCAATAAAATCTGTGTTTTGTAGATGACTGGCCACCATAATTTACTTAAAGAAAGGCTGACCTCTTATCTTTTGGATATTCTACCCATCATCATGTCAAGTCCCTCCCATGCTTGTCTTAAAATCAGTCTTGGCTTTGTGTATCTTGGCCCTGAGAACAAAAAACATCTCCCAGTTTCAAAACAGCACCTTAGCTGGTTGTATCCTTTCTCTATCCCAGACCTGAACTGTTTTTGTGCTGGGCTTTTCCCTCTTCACTCGTCTGTCTGTACTTTGGCAATTAGAGGATGACGTTATAGTCTGATTTGCCAATTGGAGGTCTGCATGTTGCCTTAGTATTTCCATAACAGAAATCCAGAATGTGTGATGTGCGAGTTGGACAGTCCAAATATAGCTGTAGATTTAGGAGGTATGGTTCAGGTTCAGTTCCACATAATCAAGCCATTTAGACTTTTTATTTAGCATCAAAAGTAAAATACAGATGATACAGTGCAAACTGAAAATACTGCTACAGTGCAGATTTAACAAAATGTAATAAATGAAACGTCCAAAAAAAATCAAATGAGAGGAAACGAGAGCATGAATGGACTTATCCTCTTCATCACACATAGAAAGATGTAAAATAAAAAAACAACTAAACTATGTTTGTGTCTCAGAGGCCACTGTGGAGTTTAGGTTACATTCTCATGTTAAATATTAAAGGCAATTTCCAGGTAGGACATTTTCCACATTTTTATCAAGGTTGGATGTGTAGTGCTGTACTTTGGGCCTAGGAAAGTTTGAAACTATGACTTTTAATAACTCATCTCACCCTGTGAGCCACAATGAGAAATTCAGCCCTTGAAAAATGATGGTCGGCATGAATGTGAGACTCACCATTAAATATGATTGAAGTTAATGAATTTTTGGAGCCATTATTCATAATATGATGGTATATTAGACCGTCATCATATCAGAGGTGTGATGGCTGGTGCAGGTGGCAGCAAAGTTTCATGTCATGACTTTCACATTTTAAATCACATAATAAATATAGCTCACCCCCCCCCCCCCCCCCTTCCCTGGGGAGGGATCAGAGATCAGGGATTTAGTGTCTCGCTCGATGATGCTTCAGAAGGTGGAGTCCCTTGGGATTTGAACCCAGGCACCTTTCTCACCATACCATCCTGCTGTTCCAAAATCAATTATGTTGATTGATCTCGGTGGAGTGTGAGTGTGTGTTTGCTCAACCAGTGTGGATGAAATGTGGGGCAGATAAAGCCTGAGCTCATAAAATGCAAATAAGCTGCTTGGTGCATAAAAAAGTAACAGGTATACATTTTCACAAAAGTGCAAATGCTACTGACTTCACAAAAGTCCAAATAAATGGAAAATTACCCTGAGATGAGAGCAGCTAGTGAACCAGAACAAAATCAAAGCAAAGCTGAAAAGTTACTGGTAAAGTTGGAAACAGTAAAGCTGGGTGAGAATTCTCTGGATATAGCGACACCTTTCACGTTATATGTAGTCAGCTGGCCCATTTTTAACATAGAAATACTGAAGCCTGCAGCTTTAAACCTAACCCCAAACACTTATTTCATTTTCCTTACTGTTAGCTAAAAAATAAAAATGTGTCCATTTTGAACTGTTGTTACATACATTTTCCAGTGTGTAGTAGCCTAACCCTCAATTCCTAATGCAGAATTCTAAGAAAAACGTAAGTGATTTGAGAGTAAAGTCAGAATTCTGAGATTAAAGTCAGAATTTGTCTCAGAATTCTGAATTCATGCCACACGTGGCCCTAATCCTCTTCTTTACCTGTCATTATATGTGTCCTTTGTCATGTTTGCTTCAGGAGTTTGATTGTTCGTTTCTGGTGCCATGTAGGGGATGTTATAATCCCAAATCCTGCTCACAGTCTGTATATTTTCTTCATAATCTTCGTCTCTGTGAGAACTGAATTCTTCCCAAACCACCAAAGCATCAGTCGTTTGGGCTATGCAGAGCTTTGTGTGTGTGTGTTTTAATGACTTTTTAATTATCCTGTAATCAATGTGTCCAATGAGGCCCATTAAGACACCGTGGATGGTCAAAGGTCACAGCTCAGCTATACTGACATTCACCCTTAGAGTTTGGTGTTACAGTGACTTTTTCAAACCATGTCCATGAATAGAGATGTTGCGTACTCTTGTTTCATAAACTGGCACACTGCAGTTGTACTCAATGAATCGCATTAATCTTTCATTACTTAATTCATACATGCTAGTTTTTACTAGTGTGTTTGTCAGCAGGATGTTTGCAGAACAAATGAATGAATTTTTTATGCATATCAGGGGAACAGCTAGGCTTCAGGCCAAGGAACAATGGATTAAATGCTGGTGGGGATCCAGAGCTACAGTTTCTTCCATAAGACAATAATCAGTATTTTACCAGAACTATGAGACAGAAAGACACAGAGGCTTGGCTTCATCGGCTTGGTGTGTGTTTGCTTGGTGGAAAGTCACATGCTTCAGCCTGTATTACACTTAAACTTCACTTTACCTCTTCGTCTCTCCCTCCATCTGTCTGTACGTCAGTGGTGAGCTTTCATCTGCTCGTTCTGCTGTTTCCACCAAGCCCCATTTCAACTCAGCAAGAGCTGTAATCATCCATCCTCACAGACCTGTGTGTTTATGTGTGTGTGTGTGTGTGTGTGTGTGTGTGTATACATTCTTATATGCTTTTGTTGCCATCTGTTAAATCTACAATTGAGTTTGGTTTTTTGTGTACATATTTAATGTATGTTAATGTATGTTTAGAAAGTTATTTTTTTATTTGAACACAGTAATGATTCCTCAGTGAAGCCAGTGCTGGTGGACTGATGAAATGGTGAAATAATCAGAAGAAATGAAAAAAAGAAAGAAGATATTTTAAAGTGTCTAGTGTTGCAGTCCCCCCCCCCCCCCCCCCCCCCCATTCTTTACCAGTGTCATTTTGTATGGTAGAGGATTTGGGGCACATGGGGGGAAAAAATTGTAGAATTCTGAGTTTAAGGTTTAAGATTAACTCAGAAAAACTGAGTTTAAACTCAGAATCCTGGGATTAACACAGAGAAACCAAGTTTAAACTCAGACTCAGAATGAGAGAATGAGAGAAGAGTCAGAATTCTGAGTTTAAACTTGGTTTCTCTGTGTTAATCTCAGGATTCTGAGTTTAAACTCAGTTTTTCTGAGTTAATCTCAAGATTCTGACTGTAATCCCAGAATCCTGACTTTAATCTCAGAAGTCTGACTTTAAATTCAAGAATTCTAATTTTTTTCCTTTTTTTTCCCATGTGGCTAATTCTCTTCCATAATTTTGTCACTCTCAACATCCTGGGATTAACACAGAGAAACCAAGTTTAAACTCAGAATTCTGAGAGAAGAGTCAGAATTCTGAGTTTAAACTTGGTTTCTCTGTGTTAATCTCAGGATTCTGAGTTTAAACTCAGTTTTTCTGAGTTAATCTCAAGATTCTGACTGTAATCCCAGAATCCTGACTTTAATCTCAGAAGTCTGACTTTAAATTCAAGAATTCTAATTTTTTTCCTTTTTTTTCCCATGTGGCTAATTCTCTTCCATAATTTTGTCACTCTCAACATCCTGGGATTAACACAGAGAAACCAAGTTTAAACTCAGAATTCTGAGAGAAGAGTCAGAATTCTGAGTTTAAACTTGGTTTCTCTGTGTTAATCTCAGGATTCTGAGTTTAAACTCAGTTTTTCTGAGTTAATCTCAAGATTCTGACTGTAATCCCAGAATCCTGACTTTAATCTCAGAAGTCTGACTTTAAATTCAAGAATTCTAATTTTTTTCCTTTTTTTCCCATGTGGCTAATTCTCTTCCATAATTTTGTCACTCTCAACAACCAGCAAGCAGTCATTGTTTGGCCACCAATGTATCCAATTGGAGTTTGGAAGTTTGCTTAAGTACTCCTGTAGAGGAGGGTCTCCTACCACTAAAGCTGCACCAACTAATAACAGCTGATCAAATTATTGCGTGTAATGTTAAAGTTGCCACTCGCAGTGCCAAACCCACAGGTCTTGTATCAACAGGACAGGTCAAGTCTAGAATTAATTTAGAAACATTTGGGGTTCGGTTCCAGTTCCTGGTCCTGTGCAGGATGCAGGACTCTCAAACAGCAGGCCACCACATAACAAATCCATCATTTTTGCTTCAGTTCAAGCATCTCTTCAGGTACCTCTCTGCAGGGAAGAGGACAGCAAGAGGAAGAATTTTCTGTGGGAAAACTCTTCAGTCTGGTTTTGATTTATGTTTTTCCAAGAAAAATGGTCCAAATTAAAGATACTGAATATTGGCAGAAAATGTGATTCAAAAAGCCAAATTGCTGTAACTCGAACGCGTCTGCAAGCTGTACGTGTAGAGGCACGGTTGTCTCTTGTGTGCATGTGTGCATTTGCTTTTAAAAAGCCCCTGCTTTTACTTGGATGTGTTACAGCACTACAGATTTAAAGTAATCAAAACACACAGGGGGGGAGGGGGGGGGGGAGGGGGGGGTAGACAAACTGGACCAAGTTCACTCTGAATGAAGCTGAACTGGAGTGAAATCACAGCAAAGAAAAACTGAAAAGATAACAAGCTGTGTGTGTGTCACGGTGGGGTGCAGCCTGCCGAAGGGAAACAGAGGCAGGCTGAACTAGAAAAAGTCTCTAGAGGCTGTAATGTTCATTACTCTAAAAATGCTAAAAATGTGCTTTTTCTTGTCCTCAGACTGTGTTATATGAAAGACTACGAGGTTATTAATATTAAAGTTCTTATCGTGGGATGTGCAAATTTAATTTCAATCCATTAAGTAGATTTATTGTATGCAAGTGGAAATTGTGGTTGAGTTGTCATGAGAAACACTTCTCTCAACCACATGTATCCACAGCACATTTAATTGCAATTGGACCAGTGCAATCATAAACCAAAGCTGATGGAATTATTTTTTCAATAATGTTTAAAAAAATGCTACTTTTAGAGGCAAACCCACAGAGAACAGTAAACATAGTGGAGGATTTAACAGCTAAAGAACCAGATATTTAGTTCATAGAGACCAAATCAGAGCAAAAAAAAAAAAAGATTTGTGAATCAGAACTTTATTATTATTATTTTCTCTCCTAACAGGGATATATAGACAGAAGGTTTTACATTTAATTCTTTGGATGAGTCTAGATTGTGATTTCATTCCCATTAGACATTTGTAAGTAGACAGTGCAAAGATAACAAGATAACATACCCGTACCCCCCCCACCCCCCCCCAAAAAAAGAACACACTGGAAACTGAGATTACCTACTTACGCTACTGTGTGTGTGTTTCAGGGGTTAGTGAAGGGTGGGTGTGTGTGTGTTTAGATTCCTTGTAGACTGTTTGGCCTGCTGTGTGTGTGTGTGTATTCCAGTAGTAGTGACCTGTCTCACCCTGTACTTTGATCTGACCCAGTGAGCTGATTCAGCAGCAGCAGCAGTGTGAGGGGTGTTTTGTGACTTATCCCTCCCCTTGTTTTGTTGGGAACACAGCTCACCCATGATGATTACTGTCCACTGCATAATGACAAAGCCTCCTGCTGGGGTTGTGGTCAGGGGGCTGCATGGGTTGTCATGTCTTATTTTTAATAAATAGTGTTCTGCAGACACTGTCATCCAAAGAGAAACAGAAAGGCATATATTTTTAGCATGGTCCCAGTGGTAATAACACAAGCAATCCAGAAGATGAACGGATGAAGAGGAGTGCGTATGAAACATCAGACAGGTGTTTATGTTCATGAATCCATCATCCAATGGGCAGGACATACATTTGTAAAATGGGCGTATTAAGATGAAAATGGTGGTGGTATGGGGGGGAATACCTTCGGCTTGATGCCCAGACTGGTCAGCTCAAGGTATTTTTGAATTTTGCTTTTGAGGAAAAACAGAGAGATTAAAGGCTTTTCAGTATGCTTCAAACTAACTAGTTTTCCTGCCAATTCTGATCCAATTAACTTAGTTCTTCAAACACAGTCAGGTGGTTTATTTGTTAATCTATGATGAAGTTTGAGTTATTTTAGCTATGATAAGGAACCAACATAACCTGTCAAAATCTCAGACTAAAGGTTTTCAGTCTTAATTAAAGCTGCACTAAATTATTTTTGACCACTGGGGATCAGCAAAACAAACTAGAAGCGCAACATTACTATTTTATCACCTTGTATAGTTGTGAGGCAAATGTGTCTGCAAACAGTTACCTATTCACACATTCACAAACATAGCACAACATCAGTGTTCATTTTTGGGCACTCGATGAATCGTTTAGCCCGTTCAGACCCGGCATTAAAATGAATCTCAGGTGATCCGATCACAAGTGTAAATCCTTCCGACATCAGACCTAGAGTCAAGTTTTTTACACAGGTTTTGAAAAACATTGCCAACTAAAACACACACAATAAATGCTGTTCTTACATATGTTGCATAGAGGGCTTTTTTCTGACTTAAATAGCTGAAAATGATTGGTAATCCAGGGCTTTTTGTCCTTAAGGCATGTTTAAAGTTGTCTGGTTTCCTCCCGCTTCTCTTACAAGTATAATTGAGTATCATCGACATAACAATGGAAGTTTATGGAGTGCTTCCTAAAAATGTTGCCTAAGTGAAGCATATACAAGGTGAATAGAATTGGTCCAAGCACAAAACCTGGTCGAACTCCTCAACTGTCTTTTGCATTATCCAAGGAGGATTTCATCGTTGCTGAAATTGTTTGGGTGTGTTCTCCAGTCAGGCCTCTGTGGGAGCTGTAACCTCACATCCAGCCGAGTTTAGCCTGTACCCAGCTGTTAACTGGGTACAGGGAGGTTTCGCAGCTTTCCCTTCCCTGCAGCGGGGGGTATCACTTAACCCAGGCCACATTCTTCTTCTTCTAAATGTAGTTTCAATTAATAGCTCGTCTTTTCCGGAATCATTCCACATCTACTCTTCTTCCATCTCCCTTCCTCTCCTGCTCTGATGGAGCTGCTGTGTCTCAGTCATCTTTCTTCATGTGGCACTCCTCTAACTAAACAAACCAAGGACAGTAAAATTCTATTTTTAACATCTACTATCAGGCATGTGTGATTGTGATCCTTTGTCTCTTTACTGTGGGTTGATGATTTCTGGAATGAAAGCTTTTCTAAGATTGAAGTTAAACAACTCTTCAGACACGGTGTAGACGAGAAGCTGAATGTAATGTAAATGTATTAGCAGCTGTATATCAATGATTCCAGTGGGATTTCTGTTTACTGCTTTACAGCAGACTTAAGGAAAAAGAGTTTGACACCCAGTACATCACAGAATTTATTCATTAATATTCTGGGCATCTAGAACAGCTTTCTCATCTGACTGATGGTGACCTTCTCTTGAATATCCAAACAGAATCTTTCATTATTTCATTCCATAATTCCATTCTAGCAGCATGGCCATGTGGATCACAGTGTAGGTTGTTCCAGACAAAAATACCTACCCTGAAATACTGATTAATAAGAACTACTGGAATTAGGCTTAGGGTTACAGACTGTGATGAGCCACTGATCTAAAAAGAAGTTTTTCTAAAGCAAAGCAGTCCATGACTAATATACGAGGCAGTCTAAGGGGCCATCCACATGGAGACAAGTTTAGGAGTATCCGCAATAGTGTTTTTTGTTGTTTTTTTTATCATATGGGCATTTTTTTAAACTGGGCCCCAGAGTGAACAAATCTCAAAACGCCACCCTTGCATTTCCATGTTTACAACTCATTACTTGTTGCTCTACGACCATGAGTAACAAGTGGAATAGGACATGGAGTACAGCATATGCCGCTTTTACGCAGCGCTAGGCAGAGGATCTTGTTGTGAGCTTCCATCATGATCATGTCATGCCACAATGTTTTGGAGCAGTCGACAGCACCCACATCAAAATCATGCAGCCATCTACCAACTCCATAGACTACATCAATAGGAAAGGCAAATGTTACCTTAATGTACAGGCCGTCTGAGATTACAAGTAGAGATTCATGGATGTCGTGATAAAGCGGCAGAGATCTGGCAAGATGCCTGTTCTGAAGAAGCAGATTGTGGACGAGGAGGAGGCCATACCAATTTTTCTTCTTGGTGACCCTACCCACCCACTGCTACCTCACCTGATGAAGGAATATTCAAAGGATGGCTCCACACCTCAGGAACAGTACTTTGGGCTATGTTTGTGTAGGGCACAATTGGTCATTGAGGTCGCCTCAAGGCCAGATTTGGTGTACCTAAAAGGCCTATGGACATAAATGTGGATAACCCGCATTTCATTTACTCCTGTTTTGTCAGCCTCCTTACTGTGTTGGAAGTATTCTGTGTTGGGAACAACACAAGGTGAAAAGGACTCATAGCCTCCCACACAGTGCAATAAGTTATCACACTGACTGTAATGAGGGGGAGGGAAAGAGTGAAGAGAGTGCTCATGAAGTACGTTGACCCTTAAAGACTGACTGAAAGACCAATCTTTTTTTTGGAAAATGTGATTTTTTTATTTTTTTTTAAATTTTGCTTATGCCATTTTCAAAGTTTTGAGATGTTCCAGTGTTTAAAGAATGAAATGAAAAATAAAACAAATGGCTGCAACCATTTCCAGACCTCTTTATTAGAAAACAAGGTGCAGCAACAAGTGTGCAAATACAGTATCACATTAACTATCCTTAAGGTAAGTCATAAAGTCAACCTGTGTAAAAGGCAAGTTCGGTGCTTTCTCAGTCGTGTTGAAACGGTGATTGCCTGTATGAAATTGAGGATGTTTGTTGCTGTGGAGTGTCGTGTCGTTGTTGGTGTGTATCGTCCAGAGTGGTTTGTTTGTTGTTTCAATAGTGCGAAGGAAGGCCGGTGTTGTGGGGTGTGGGCTTGTATGCATGAATGCTGGTGGGTGCCCCTGGAACTGTCCATATCCACCGCTGCTACTGTGGGGGTGTGCAGTGTGAGGTTGTTGTGAAGTAATGCTCTCATCAGGGAAAAGCTTTCCTGAGTAGTGCTTGTAATGTTGACTATATCATAGCATATGGCAAGCTCATTAAGCTTGAAATCATGAACCTAACTGGAGCATATCCCTGTGCTGCTTCACAACGGCAGGAGGCAGACTTTCAAGGGATTTGATGGATGTGACGAATCAGTAGAAAGCTCCAAGGCTGGAGATGAACTTTGTCTGGAAGACAATTCTTCCAGGTCCCCTGTCTCGATGCCAGCGTCGATGGATCATGTATTTTCATGTTTGTCTTTTTCAAAATGAAAAAGAAATCGTTTTTGTCTCCGTGTGGACAAAGCCTAAGGGACAAGTTCCTGAGGCAGCATGTTAGCATTGTCATGTTAGCATGTGCAAGCCTCACCACTACAGAGTGTAGTTGCAGTGTTGTGAATAAATGACAGAAAATGCTTCATGCCACTTCACAATCAACCAATCAAGCATTCTGAGTTGCAAGTCATTAATGTTTAATGAGCACTTAATATTAAACAGGCTGTCCAGGCAGAGAATATAGAACTATCTCATTATCGATTGAATTAATGCAGTCAATAGTGATTTTTAGGAGTACATCTAAGCAGCACAAATTTTTTGATATGTACAGTTTACATCTTCCTTATTGAAGTTAATGTTAATTGTGCTTTTAAGTGTTGCTGCAGACAGATTTTAAACATGAGTTCAGTCATGTTCAGTCATTTGAAGACAGCCCCACATGTCTGCATCATTATAGCTCATCATTAACTCCTTGAAGAAATCTCATGGCTAAAAACTCTCATGAATTACTCATCAACTCATGTCAACGGAGAGCATTTCTCTAACTTTAGATGTTTTATGCATAAGACACTGGAGAGCAGGCGCTGAGGACCAGGGAAGATCATTGCAGTGTGTAGTTTGTTGAGAATTTCATGTCTTTGTTGCTGCCTTGCATTGACAGACTGATTCTTCTCCCAGCATTCCCTCTATAACTAAAGTTTGGTTGTGCATCAACCCTGTGCATGCTGACCTTACTTTGGCTGACTTTGGCAGCGTAACCTGTTGCTTAGGCTAGGGTAGAATGGGGCTTCCAAGCCTTCTTGGGCTTGGGCTACTCATTTGAGTCTTTGTGTAATTCATATCTGTGTTTGGAACTGCCCTGATAAGGGACTGGCTCTAATCTTTAAAACAAAACCACCTCATGAGTTGTCCACCCAGGAGGTGCAGGAACACATAGATAATCAGAGGAAGTGGTTTTGTGGAAACTAAATGTCACCGCAGAAATAGTGGGATCTTGTCAAGGAGGGGATTGTCTTGTCAGTGATCCTCAGGTGGCTGGGTCCCTCCGCATCCGGCTTCAAAGATGCACCAGACCACGTTCCCCCTAGGGATGAAAAATGTTGCACTTCTGGTGGCTTTACTTTCTCTTTGTTTCAGGACTTACCTCAGGAAACTATGCGTTCACTCAGCTCTCATCACTTTTGGTTGTAACTGTCAAATGTAGTGATATTTCATTCACACTCTTTATTGCAGGGTGGAGTGTGGGGATGTGGAGGGCACACAAGGCATGAAGTGTGTGATGGAATGTGTGTGAGAAAGTTCACTGAGTTCGTTTCGATCCTGTCCGGTCAGCCTTGTCTGTATGAAGGCAGGCAGGGGGTTTCTCTTGCATCTGCTGTGGTGCCCCCGTCGCCCCCCCCCCCCCCCCCCCCCCCCCCTCTCATGTGACTGGGTCTCTCTCCACGCTTGGCTGTCTTCTGACCGAATTGTCCCATGCTTGACCAGATTTTACCACCACTCCGTGTGTGCCCCAGGGGAGAGGAAGACTATAAACAATCAACACTTCACTTCCTGCCATCTACCCAAGCCTTGAGCTCCATTAAGTCCACGTGGCCTTGGCCTCCCTCCCACGTAGTGAAACCATTACCAAAAACTTGTGATATGATGTCCCACAGAAAACTTTATTTTGTTTGCATAGTTTCTTTCTTCACTTGTTTATTGCAAAGAAACATCTTTTATTTAATGGCAATAATGAATACAGGACTTTCCCTCCCTGAATGAAACCAGATTTCCATATTTAGGATGTACTGTTACAGTAAATAATTAAAGCCAGGACTTTAATTTAAAGCTATCCATTGACCTTGTATAAGTTTCCACTATCTGTCTGGTTCATGCATCGCTAACAACTTGTCCAAAGTCTGTTGTCGGTGTCATGAATGAGTCACAGAGAGTTAACGTCTGTGGTCTTGGTTCCCTCTTAACCCTTTCATGCATAGTGGTCTCTACAGTGGACAGCTATTCAAAAGCTGTTCTCTTGTATATGCATGGGCTTTATTGTTATAGTTCCATATCAGCCAACACGGTGGATGCTTGTGCACTAAAGCAAAAAATGCCAACAGATGCCATGATGTTTCATGCACACGAAAAACAAGTATGTCTGCGTTGTGAGAAAACATCAGATTAGTAGCATTAAAAATGTTTTTATTTCATCGTTTTCACACAGAATGGACATGTTTGTAACTCCACAAAAAAAGGTTCATAAACAAAATTTCAATTGTATTTTTTTTTCATGCCTAAAGAGGGATAAAAACACATGGGAAAAAAAATCATAACTGAGGTTTTCATAATTCATGCATCAAAGGGTTAAGGTTACTGGGTATAAATTCCTTTCCTTTTTAGTGGAGAGGGAATGTTGAGTCAGGCAGAGAGAGGGCAGCTATGACTCAGGGTTCCTGGGACTTTGGGATTAAGCACATGTGGAATTGGGGAACTGACGTCATGCACAGGAGAAGATAGACGTTTTCCAGATATTTCGGGTTTTATTTATCCAAGTTTTGAGATGTCTGTCTCATTTTTTTTCCCCAGGTTTTGCCTCTGAGGCAACATAGATGCTGCCCTCTGTCCTCTTTATATATCTGTAGTGGTCAAGTGCAGTCTGAGGAACACTACAGTTGTGGTCAGAGGTGTGCTGGAGTGCACAAAATAAAAAAAAAAAGTGAGTAGTTTTCCTGGCTGCAGTCTGTTGAGGCAGTGGAGAAGTTACAGTGATCCCGACCCCATGTCATGACTAGCCCCTAAGGGGGCTATTTTTTGAACTCTTCAGTGGACTTTTGGACATTTTTAGTTTAAGCTTTGGTTATAGTTCCTGTTTTATTTTGAAATTTCTGCCCTTGTGTATCTGGTCTTGTTGTACTTCCTGTCTTTGTCTTGTTTCCCGCTTTTGTCATTGTTTTCCCCGCCCTAATTGGTTCCACCTGTTCCCCTTACCCGTGTGTATATATAGTCTGCGTTTCCCTTTGTCTAGTGTCAGTTCGTTTATTGTCTCATGCCTTCGTCCTTCACGCCATGTTCCATGTTTTTGTCCCTTGCCTTTGCCTTGTCTCGTTCCTCGTCTTGCCTCTCGTCATCGTATTCCCAGTCAGGTTGTGTATTTATTTGTTACTTTGTTTCTTGTTTAGTTTTAGTTACTTGATCCATGTTTCTCCTCTCTAAGAGTGATTTTGCGTTTGCGTTTTGTAACTTTTGTTTTCGAGCCTTTTTCCCCTTAATGGGTGATCTTTCGTTTGTTACTTTGTCCAGTTAGTTTGTCTTCCTCCTCAGTGAGTGATTTTCTGTTTGTTACTTTGTTTAAATAAATAATCATTAGTTTGGACTACGTCTGTGGGGTTTTGCATTTGGGTCCTAGTCCTTGCCTCCTCCCTCAGTCCTGACAGAACGAACTGACCAGAATGGACCCAGCAGACCCCATCACAGAGACGGACTTGAAACTCAAGTTCTTGTCCATGTCCAAGGATTATCTAGAAATGAAAGCTGTTAGTGAAGAGCTTTCTGAGACCTCTCCCCGTCTTAGCAGGCTGTTTGAGCTAATGCAGCCCGGAACTAGCTACTGGGAGTGGAATTGGGGTAGGAAAATGCTCCGCGACCTAGTAATGGAAAAACCTTGGACTATACATGTGTTTCCAGAGGTCGCTGCATTGTCGGGACTGTCTCCGTCTGATCCGGCTCTGGTCGACACCCAAGGTTTTAAAAGCAAACTGGTCAAGTACTTTGGGAGTAAGATATTTACCCGGCCAGCCTCCCAATCAGTTAGCCTCGGTCCGGCTAGCCTCCAGCCAGTCTCCCCTGTCCCTGCATCGGGGATCCCGGCCACGTCTCCGGTCGGCGGTCCGGCCGACAACAGTTCCTCGTGTCCCGTCAGCGGTCCGGCCGCCATCAGTCCCTTGTCTTCAGGCGGCGGTCCGGCTGACACCTGTTTCCCGTCTTCTGTCAGCGGTCCGGCCGACATCAGTCTCTCGTCTCCAGGCGGCGGTCCGGCTGACACCTGTTTCCCGTCTCCTGTCGGCGGTCTGGCCGACATCAGTTCCACGTCTCCCGTCAGCGGTCCGGCCGCCATCAGTCCCTTGTCTCCAGGCGGCGGTCCGGCTGACACCTGTTTCCCGTGTCCCGTCAGCGGTCCGGCCGACATCAGTCCCTTGTCTCCAGGCGGCGGTCCGGCTGACACCTGTTTCCCGTGTCCCGTCAGCGGTCCGGCCGCCATCAGTCCCTTGTCTCCAGGCGGCGGTCCGGCTGACACCTGTTTCCCGTCTCCCGTCAGCGGTCCGGCCGCCATCAGTCCCTCGTCTTCAGGCGGTGGTCCGGCTGACACCTGTTTCCCGTCTCCCGTCAGCGGTCCGGCCGACATCAGTGTCACGTCTCCCGTCGGCGGTCCGGCCGACATCAGTTCCACGTCTTCAGTCAGCGGTCCGGCCGACATCAGTCCCTCGTCTCCAGGCGGCGGCCCGGCTGACACCTGTTTCCCGTCACCTGTCGGCGGTCCGGCCGACATCAGTTCCTCGTCCCCCGTCAGCGGTCCGGCCGCCATCAGTCCCTCGTCTTCAGGCGGCGGTTCGGCTGACACCTGTTTCCCGTCACCTGTCGGCGGTCCGGCCGACATCAGTTCCTCGTCTCCCGTCAGCGGTCCGGCCGACATCAGTACCTCGTCTTCAGGCGGCGGCCCAGCTGACACCTGTTTCACGTCTGCGGACGGAGGTCCGGCCGACTCCTATCCCTCGCCTCCAGTAAGCGGTGCTGTCAGCGGCCCGGCCGACTTCTGCTCCTCGACGCCGGCGGTCCGGCCGACTCCTGCTCCACGATTCCTGTCGGCGGCCCGGTCGACATCTGTCTCATGTCTGCAGACGACGGTCCGGCCGACACCTGCTCCACGCGCCCGGCCGGCGGCACGACCGATTCCTGCTCCACGCCTCCTGTCGGCGGTCCGGCCGAACCCTGCTCCACGCGCCCCGCCGGCGGTACGGCCGACACCTGCTCCACGCACCCGGCCGGCGGTACGACCGACACCTGCTCCACGCCTCCTGTCGGCGGTCCGACCGACACCTGCTCCACGCGCCCGGCCGGCGGCACAACCGACTCCTGCTCCACGCACCCGGCCGGCGGTACAACCGACTCCTGCTCCACGCACCCGGCCGGCGGTACAACCGACTCCTGCACCATGCCTCCTGTCGGCGGCCCGACCGACACCTGCTCCACGCGCCCGGCCGGCGGCCCGGTCGACATCTGCTTCACGTCTGCAGACGGCGGTCCGGCCGATCACTGCTCCACGCATCCTGTCGGCGGCTAGCTCGATGTCGGCCTCACGTCTGCAGACGGCGGTCCGGCCGACACCTGCTCCACGACTCCAGCCGGCGATCCGGCCGACACCTGCTCCCCAGCCAGCGTCGTCCTCATCTCCGGAGGAGACTTGTCTTCACCCCTGTGGCCTTCCAGCCTCACCTCCAGTGGTGGCTCAACTTTGCCTACGTCGTCCTGCAGGTTGGTCATCTGAGCTGCTTCACCTGTCTGGTCATTCTCCCAAGCGCCATCACCTGTCTGTCCAGCCTCCTGGTCGGCCTCCCCAGTGTCTTCACCATTCTGTCTGGTCTCCAGGCCGTCCGCCTGAGGTCTCCTGTCCTGCCCTGGCTCAACCTCCAGGCCGTCCGCCTGAGGTTTCCTGTCCTGCCCTGGCTCAACCTCCAGGCCGTCCGCCTGAGGTCTCCTGTCCTACCCAGGTTTGGCACCCAAGCCGTCCGCTGGAGTTCCCCTGTCCTGCTCTGATTCCACCTCCAGGCCGTCCCCCTGAGTTCCCCTGTCCTGCTCTGATTCCACCTCCAGGCCGTCCGCCTGAGGTTTCATGTGCTGCCCTTGTTTGGCATCCAGGTCGTCCACCTGAGGTCTCCTGCCTCTCTCACCAGCTCGCTGATTGCTGTCCCCTGACTCCCTCCTCCAGACCCCCTCCACCCACCCTGCTTAGCATCGCATGTCTGACTGTGGGCCGTCTGGAATCCGGCCCTTTAGGGGGGAGTACTGTCATGACTAGCCCCTAAGGGGGCTATTTTTTGAACTCTTCAGTGGACTTTTGGACATTTTTAGTTTAAGCTTTGGTTATAGTTCCTGTTTTATTTTGAAATTTCTGCCCTTGTGTATCTGGTCTTGTTGTACTTCCTGTCTTTGTCTTGTTTCCCGCTTTTGTCATTGTTTTCCCCGCCCTAATTGGTTCCACCTGTTCCCCTTACCCGTGTGTATATATAGTCTGCGTTTCCCTTTGTCTAGTGTCAGTTCGTTTATTGTCTCATGCCTTCGTCCTTCACGCCATGTTCCATGTTTTTGTCCCTTGCCTTTGCCTTGTCTCGTTCCTCGTCTTGCCTCTCGTCATCGTATTCCCAGTCAGGTTGTGTATTTATTTGTTACTTTGTTTCTTGTTTAGTTTTAGTTACTTGATCCATGTTTCTCCTCTCTAAGAGTGATTTTGCGTTTGCGTTTTGTAACTTTTGTTTTAGAGCCTTTTTCCCCTTAATGGGTGATCTTTCGTTTGTTACTTTGTCCAGTTAGTTTGTCTTCCTCCTCAGTGAGTGATTTTCTGTTTGTTACTTTGTTTAAATAAATAATCATTAGTTTGGACTACGTCTGTGGGGTTTTGCATTTGGGTCCTAGTCCTTGCCTCCTCCCTCAGTCCTGACACCCCATAAATAAAAATCTGCTTAAACAGCTAGACAATGAATGGATGGATCTTATTATGTGACTTAATCATGACAAATATCAACCATTTTACTTCATTAATCACAGACGAGATTGTTTTGAGGAGGAGGCATAACATTAGTTGCTCAGTTTGTTCTCATTTCCACAAGCTGAAAGTTGAAAGGGTACGGAAGAGGATTAGGGCCACGGGAAAAATAAATAAATAGATAAATAAATAAATAAATAGATAGATAGATAGATAGAATTAAAAGTCCGAATTTTGAGTTTAAAGTTCCCATGTTAAAATTAGAAGTCTGACTTTTTCCTTAGCTCCTAATCTTGCCTCCAGTTGTGGGTTTAGAGGTTTACCTGGAGGCTCATGGAACACCCTCCTCACACCAGACTCCCTGGTCTACAGGCTTCAGCCGAATTCTTCTCAGGCACAGAGCACACAAACCAACCAAAAGCCATATTTTAGGCCTGTCATCAAGTTACTGACAGAATTAACAATAATTAGTGGGGGCACTTAAAGAAGACGAGCAGGCCGAGGAGACCAGCAGAGTACAGTAATGAAAAGATCAGATCTTGATCTGTGTTATTTTAGTCAATAACCACTGAAATATGTTCAAATCGGCCCAGTACCAATCCTTAGCATCGGCTTGGGATACCTCTACTTCCTGCTTTGCAGTGTCTCCCAGATAATGCATCATTAACACAGCCTGTTTCCAAACTGTCTTTGTGCTTGAAAAAAAAAAGTTGGAACACCTGTATGATTTGTTTGCATCAACTCCTTTCAAGGCTAAATTAAACTAGCCCTGGCAGGTTATCGCTTACCTTTGTGCCATTTAAGGTTATTTGCTGAACTTGCGCTGCTTTAATTAATTCATTAATTAATTAATAATTTAATAACGATGGAGAACAGAGGCATTGAAAAGTTTTATTGTTTTGTTACTACTCTCATCGCTTAATTATGGACAGTGTTTAGAACCATATTCTATTTTCAAGAAATCTTATCCAGTCAGTTTTGTTTTTTCCTGTAGGCAGATTTTGTTGATGCAGATCATATGACAAAGCTGTTTCAGTGGAAGTTGTATCCTATTGTCAAACTGAGGTACATTGATGGGCACTTCTGGCGTCCTGCTGTGCAAAGTACTCAGTCAAAACTGGGAATATAATAACAGAGAGAGCTGATGGAGGGTAGGGTAGAAATGGAGTTAAGACTAACTCAGGCTCAGAGACATGAGTCATGAGAGACATGAGACCTGACTCATGTCTCTGAGCCTGAGGTGAGGACGGATGCAGCTGGAATTGCTTGTGTATTATCTTCAGGTTAGCAATTATCATTAAAGGGATTAGACCAGGAAGAGTCACACACACACACACACACACACACACACACACACACACACACACACACACACACACACACACACACACACACATACACACACACACACAGCCGATCATCATCCCTGGAGACTTGATTGAAGACACGCACAGAGAAAATAATTTCCCCAAGTTCTTGTTTAGTGATGTTGCACCAACATTGCTAATCACTTGTATCTCTACTTCCCTAAAATCCCTATTAGTCTGCAGCACTTTGTGCAGGATGATAACAGCCCAACATACACACTTAAACACACAGAAGCCATAATAGTAGTGTCAGTATTTAGACTAAGTCTCCCCTTGTCTATGTGTGTGTGTGTGTGTGTTGGCTCAATCTCCTGCTGTGAAGGTAACATTAACAACAAATGAATCCCCCCCTTCCTCTTCCGGGGACGACAGCTACGAACAGGCTGTGAGTACAACACTGAAATTCAGGTGATAAAAGACATTTTGTTGGATGTTTTAGGTGAATTGCAAAATTGGTTAATTCAGAGGAGCTGCGCTTTGGGATGAGCAGCATCCGGGAAGCATTAAGTTTTACTAGGAAGCACTTTAAGTGTGGTTCTCAGTGTGGGTGACAGAGGGGCCTGCTTGTTGCACTGAGCTTGGAAGCTTCCCAGCTTCTGCCCACCTGCTTTTAGGAGGACCAATAAAGTTAGGGGTAATCTAAGCTTTTTCAAAGCATTTTCTGCAGCAGGATGATGGTAAGAGGGAAGGAGAGGTGGAGGATGATGGAAGCAGAGGACGGTAGCTGAATGGAGTTAGCTAGCAGTTTTCTGGGGTGTGTGTGGTTATTTGTGTGAGCACACAGAGCCTCTCTTTACTTCAGGGTACACACTGGAAGCCTGGCTGGGCTGCTGGTGTTTGTTTGGGCTGGCAAGGTGCGCTGCAGAGCGCTACAGCCCAAAAACAAGGAGGGGGAGGTAGGCAAAGGTGATGAGGGGAAGGAAGGGGGCAGTGAAAGGATGCTAGATGGAGTGTTTGTTTTTTTTTTTTTTTTGTAAAGTTACGTCTCAATAACTTCCAATGAGGATGATTGCAGTTCAAATTGTAAAGCAGCAGACGAGAATAAGTCATGTAACCATAGTGACATGAACGATGAAGTTACATCTGTCACACTGTGACGTATCACTGCGAAAAGAGTCTTAGAACCTCTGAGTCTGATCACCCCCTGAGTATGTGTTGAAGTTTGGTGTGGGTGTTTGTGTTAGTCTCATTAATTATTATTATTATTATAATCATTATTATTATTATCATTATTATTAATAGTCCTCCCACATCTCTCTCTCTTGACTCTGTCTCTCACACATGATCCCATCATGCTCATGTAAAGCGGCTTCTCGTAAAAAAAAAAAAAAAAAAAAAGGGAAGCGGCATCTTTTTACCAAGCTCCAGCATTAGCTCCGACTGCACGGACGTCAGCAAGAAAACATCCAATTTCTCTCTCTCCAGAAATACACCTGAAGATTAAAACAGAGAAGTAACAGAGTGTGTTTTGTACAATCAGCATGACTGTAGCTTGTTTTTCCTCCTTCTTCCTTTACCCTTGGCTTCTTACCCCCTTAGCTGAAACACTGGGTTTTCAGGCTCTGCTAACTTCCTGTGGAAATGAAAGGGCATTGGTATTCGATTTCCACACCTGTGTTTTTCTTCTAAAGACACACGGACTTGTAACGTGCTCTGCTCAGCTGTAGCATTAAAATTTGCGTTTAAGTAGCTGACCGTCCCCCAACAGTGGCCTCAGACTCATTGTGATACATCATCATCATCATGACGAGTACATGTTCGTGTGCTCAGGTGCTCTGTCGATACCTGACGAAGGTTCTGCCTTTCCCGTAACCTTAATAGATTCCAGCCTTGAGAAATCCAGCAGTTTCCATGGTTACGGCTCACTTCCCACCAACCAGTGAGCCAGGTGTTGGTGGGGAGACTTTTGAGTGACCTTATGTTCCTCGGGGGGTGTATAGCACTGAGCTCTGTAAGCTGGTTTTCGGTTCGGTGTGTGGGTGATGTTTCACTCAGGGTGTACTTGGGGTTGGGTGGGTTGTGGGGTCCGATGTCATTAGCGGTGCTCTCTCCAATGCTGCTCTGTGCGACATGATGCAGTCACACACACACACACACACATGCACTCACACCAGGACTGAATCTTCATTACCTTGAGCGCTACCGCTAGCCTCATCCACAGTAATCACCACTGCTGTGCTGACTCAGCCTGCTGGGATTAGAAGCATGAGCGTTCATGTGTTCTTCTGTGTGAGCGAGCCTGAAAACTAAATATTCCATGATTGTATAATTGCACTGAGAGCTCCTGTCCTCTGAGAATACAGTAATTGCCAGTATACACTGTCCATAGTAGAGGAGAGAAGTAACTGCATTATTAAAGGTCGGCTGTATCAACAAGGTTATCAATCACACCAGTGAGTGTGAAGGCATCCCTTCCCTCTCTCTATGCTCCCCCCTCGGCTTTTGAAGGTTGTGGCCGTCCGTCGGGGCTCGTTACGCTAACAAGCATTCGGCTTGCTCTCCGGGGGGGCGGGATAAGAGTTCACATACAGGGATCCTGGCTGTATCTGTGGTCAACACCAATTGTAAGCACACTCAAATAAAAATTTAAAACATCAACAGTCTGCTGAGAAATTGCCAATCCTCCCTCTATGCTTTGATGTTCTGAGGCTTGAGGATGAGAGGAAGAGAAGACGAATCCTTTCAACACTGCAGCAGTAAAACAAAACAAAAAAAAAGGCTGCACTACATTAGCTGTAAATGATGGAAATCCGGACAGTCGGAGACGTCCTCGTAATCCTGATGTTGTGTCCACGGATGAGAAAGCAGAAACAGATTTAAATTATGTGTGTGTACTCAACAGATTTGCATATTTGCAGTGTGTGTAGCTGTAAATGTGGATTCTGGCATTATCAGATTTACAGAGCAGATGTGCACATTTAAAAATGAAACACCTCTGTTAGTCATTTCGCCTTCCTGTGATGTGTTTTTGATGGTGTTGTGTGTCTTTGTGGTGTTTTGTATCTCTTTGTGGTCCTATTTTCTCCTCTTCAAAGTAATTTTCTGTCACTCTGTGGTTGTTTTACTTGCATGTTTGGAAATACAGTATCTAATAATAATGTGCAACATATTTTTTTTTTTTATCTAATATGGACTGCAACCAGATCCTGTGGCCAGGATCTTAGTTTTATACCAAATGGGGATGGTAGGATGGTATTGGTATCTTTGGCTGTATTCTCTACATACTGAGAATCTATTTCATTTATTTTAATTACTGTATTTCAGTTTTAGTTTTAACAAACATCATTTCCCATAAGCCCTTAAACATTGCAGGGTAAATATAAAGTTCCAGAGAATGACACAAGTCCATGGGCCCTGCACTAAAATTTGGGAACTGTAGTTTTTTGTTCATTTTTCCTGTCTTTATATGAGAAGATCATTTCTTTCAAAATGTGGAAAATATACCCTGGAAACATTGAGAAAATACTGATGAAAGAACTCAGGTACAGATGGACATGGAACAGCCTCTAGCAGGGATGGCATCAGTGCGTAACCATTTGTGGGATTCTCTAAGGATAGTAAATTGTAAAATTACAGGCCCATAAAATCATGTAGCTCTAAATGCTGGTTCAGAGCAGGGCTTTGTCTGAAAATATAAATATTAGACTTTTAAAAAGTGTTTTGTTTTCTTCTTAATCCTTGCACTGATAAAATCTTCATTTCTAGAGACTTGCTGCAGCATACTGTAGCTGCTTTGGCAAGCATGTGGCAGCCCAACACCTAATCAAGACACTTCTAGGTTTTTCCTTTCATTTGTCACCTGCCATTTGTCAGTGTGTTGAAAGGTCCGGCTGCACCAAACGTATTTATTATTTTCATCATTGTTCATTGTTTACTCTTTTTTTGCCTGGATCATGTCAGAAAACTGTCTGAATATTATCCATCAAAATTTCCCAGAGCCCACGGAGACATCTTTCAAATGAGGTGTTTTATCCAACATGCAGTCCAGAACCCAAATTTTTATAAATATGATCCAATGAAAAATAGAGAAAAGCAGCAAATCCTCACATTTCAGAGGCCAAAACCACCAAAAAATGGATCATTGTCTTGTTCAATCAAACATAATAGGTGCCAATCTGCTCAAAAAGATCAGGTTACTTCTTGAAAGAGAGAGACAAGTGTATCAGCAAGGACACAGAAAACATTATTTGCTTGCATATTGTATCGTCATTATGACTTTGTGACGCGAATGTAAACATGCATTGGAACGACGAGATCTAGTGATGGAAATGTACTGTAGAAAAATGTATCTGTGGTATTTCCATCTTTCCTGATGGCAGTAACACACGTTCATCCGTGGCCATAAAAAAATTTGGAATAAACGGACAAATCCTCGGCTGTCCTCATAGCAAGTTCATTTTCTTTCCTTGTCAGTCCTGCTGCCGTCCTTCAGCACTTTTCCATCCAGAGTAATTGGAGAGAGTGTGTTGGCGGGGGCGGGAGTGTTTGCGCTTGCTGCTCCCGCTGAGCCGCTGCCAGCAGCTACTGCTCTGTATCGAGTTGTGTGTTCAAGCTGAGACCCAGCCAAACAAATGCTGAACTGCGGCTTTTGCCCTTGGCATATAATCATTGTGCATGTCATGAATCCCTTTAGCTTTCTGCTTCCCGCCTGCAGCAGTTGGTCGTTTTAAGCAATGGTTCCCAAAGTGGCATCCTTGAGGAGGTGTCAAACAAACAGTAGCAAGATTTTACTCTTGCAATCAATCACAGAATTTAATTTATCTACCAAAGTGAAGGAGTAACTCCTCTGATTACAGGACTTTTCTGTCTACCGTTAGAGGAAGATGACAAAAGTAAATGTGAAAACACACAGACAGACCATACCGCATGAACACAAAACAAATGAAATCTCAGCGAACTTGTGCATGAAAACATACAGTACACAAGTACAACAGAAACCATTAAGACTTGTGGCCATGGTGGTTCCCATGTCGGAATAAAGATATCATGTTAAAAGGGTAACGACAACAGGCTTAAGTCCAGTAGATGAAGACTTTGTGTTCAGCATTTGACCAATAAGGGAAAAACTCTAGAACTCTTGAACATTAGTCTTGAGCTAAAAGGTTTTAAGTCTTGCTAGTCTGTCTTCCTTGTTTCTCTTTTCTTGATTGGTTTCGTTGGTTGGTTTGGAAGCCTTCAGTTCTTATTATTGTCTCTTCTGTTTTACAGTCATGCGGAGGAACCCCTTCATGGTGGACGGCTGCTGTAGGAAAGGGTCCCGCAACGCCCTGCAGGAGCTCTACAATCCCACCCAGGTAGGAGGCTAACATGACTGCATAACTAGTCTACCTTTATGTATCTCTGTATAGACGTAAATCTGGAGGTGACAGTAATCTGAGGCCATATTCATCTTCAGCTTTGAGGAATGAGAGTGGACAAAAAAAATTCAAAGATCAAAAAAGACTAGCGGTTTTGTTGAAGTCTGAGAACGTAACCTCTCCCAAGGACAAACAGGAAGGAGCTAAGTACTGAAATAAAGTGTTCTTAGCACTTGTATCCATGAAGAGCCAATATGCAGGGTGCCCTCATCAATGGCTTGTCTTTGTAGTCTTTGAAGCATCTTGTGGACTTTGTGGCTGGGCATGGACATATGTGTACAGGGGAGACTTAATGTTCTCTGTGATGGATTAGCAATATCAAGCAAGTGAATTGAAATCAATAGATGCCTTGAAGGTAGGCAATCAATTGAACAGCTTAAAGGTTTGACAAATATGTATACACAATTTGTAGTTTATGGACTATATACATCTGTTGTGTTTGAGTACAGTATATCAGTATTGTGGTGCAGGACCCTGGTCTCTATCTTTCCTCACACATCCAACTGTTCTGTCTTCCCTCTCCTCTGCCTCCTGTGTCCTTCGCTGTCTCAAGCTACTTCCTCACATTCACTCTCTGCTGGTTTCTTTTTTCCCTCTGGTGGCCATTTATCACTGTTCACCTTTAAACATATCCCTCGGTCACAGCAATTCCCCCAGGCGCTTCAGCTGCAGGTGTGTGTTCACCACTCATGGATAGGTTAAACTCAAAGGTCAAATTCCTGTGTGCAAAAAAAATAATTCTTGGCTAAGAAAGGATTCTTCTTCTTCTTCTTTCTGGGCAGTTAAGATTAGAGCAGGTGCTGGAGGTTAATTATCCGTGGAAGACTTTGTCACTCATGTAAACTCCCACTGATATATTTCTATGTGCTAAAGTGTTCTTGAACATCCATACTTGAGAGAAGCTGCTTGTTATGTTATGTCATGTTATGTCTCAAACATAATATACTGTCCTCAGATAATGCATCTACTGGGTGTCACCAGAATATCAATTAAAGCTGATATTCAGGGTTTTTTTTTATTCCATTTATAAACTAATATAATAAACCAAGGATAGGCCCATTAAAACTTATAGTTTACTGGCAGTGATCTTGGGACTTTTGAGAGCCCCAAGGATGTGTGGTGCGTGGTGATTCAGAATCGGATTTCACTTGAATAGGCAGCTACAGAACTCTTTTCTTCCTTCTAACCTTCCTCCTTTTTTTTAAAACCCCTCCCAGCTTCCTTTCTTCTCTATCCTTCTTTTCAACCGTCAGCAGATCAGGAGGAACATATTCATTACAGCCCCTTGCATCTAAGAAGAGCTGGTCCCGCTCTGATTCTCAGGTCGTATTTCTAACTCATAACACCTTTCAGTGAGAGTAATAGAACCATGGTGGGGAAATGAAGACTTGAAATACAGTACGGAAACAAAATCTCTACGTTCCCCTGTCGTCAGCTTCTCACACATTTTACTAATAAAAGTGCAGTGACAAGAAAAGGTGATTGTCATGAATGTACAGCTGGCTCATCTTGAACTTCTCCCGACAGAGTGAAGTAAAGATTTCACTATTTGCATGTGCAACAATGATAATTTCACACATACACACCCTCACATATGAATGTGAGGATGTGTTGCTATCATCTATTGCAGCTGCACAGGAAAACTGCCGAGCTGAAGGTTTGAGGCCCTTCTTTGACCTTGACCAATGGGAAGAGGTCAAACTAAATTGCCCATATTATGTGGAGCTGCTAACTACGTTTGTAGCTGTGGTTTCATGACTTTTGGTGGCTGATGCTCACCCACATGTCCACAGGGGATTAGGGGGCAATGTGCAAGCAAATAGGCAAGTAATAGTGTCTGCTGTCCCTTAGGAATGGCTTGAAATGGGCCAGAGGTCAGTAACCTCTATCACGGTTTCCTCTCTTTCCCCTCTCAGCCACACTTTTTCATTGAAACAGCAAGACGGACTTGTCTGAGCTGCTTGAAGAGGAAATAAAATGGCAGAAAGTAATCTGGGGAAAGAGGCAAGATAAGGAGGGGAGAAACTGAGGGAGAGCAGATGACAAGATTCCCTCCCTTTGTTTCTTTTCCCCATGTTAATTTACAGCGTTTGTCCTCCAGATGGGAGGCCACACACGCTTGCTGTAATATTTGTGTGGATGTCAGTTTGATATCTCTGAGCGAATAAAAAAAGGTAGAGATTTTCATCAACAAAGAGCTGCCATTTGTGCAGAAATTCCTTAGCTTTGATGTGTGGCACAGAGAGTACCACAAAGAAAGAAGAGGGAGGGATAAAAAAAAAAGGCCCTCTTCTTGAGCACAAAAGACTTTTCAAGTTACACTTTCATCACAATATATATATGTGTGTGTGTGTGTGTGTGTATATGTGTATATGTATGTATGTATGTGTATATATACGTATGTATATCCAGATGGTCACCTCCCGACAGTTTTTCGTTTGAATTTCACATCGTCTCTTTCTCTTATTTCTCCATGAACAGCCGGAGCTGTCAGCAGCAGCCATCCTCCACCAGACCAGGAGGGATCAGGTAGTGGATGCCTGTCGGGTCTACACCGCAACCAGCCGTAAGCGGCGAGTCTTGACTCCTGGAGACCTGAAACATCTCGTGGTGGACGAGGATCATGAGCTCATCTACTGCTATGTCCCGAAAGTGGCCTGTACCAACTGGAAACGTGTCATGATGGTTCTCACAGGTCGGGGCAAATACAAGTGAGTCTAGCACATATCAGACTGCTTCTTAAGCACTTAGAGAGTACCAGGGAAGTATATTGGTCAGGACCTATTGAATGATGTAGTAAATTTCACTGGATGTAAGTGATGATACAAAGACATGAGAATCATTCTTTGCTTTGTTCCTCACTGTCCTTTTTTTGTTTTCCATAGTGACCCAATGGAAATCCCTTCCAATGAAGCCCATATTCCATCTAACCTGAAGACGCTGAACCAGTACAGCATCGCTGAGATCAACCACCGCCTCAAGAACTATCTCAAGTTCCTCTTTGTTCGCGAGCCCTTTGAGAGGCTGGTGTCTGCATACCGCAACAAGTTCACCCTCAAGTACAACTCATCCTTTCACAAGCGTTTTGGCACCCGTATAGTCCGGCGCTACCGCAAGAATGCTACTCAGGATGCTCTGCTCCATGGTGCTGATGTCAAATTCAAGGAATTCACTGAGTACCTGGTGGACCCAGCCACACAACGCGATGGCCCGCTCAACGAGCACTGGCAGACCGTGTACCAGCTTTGCCACCCATGTCACATCCACTACGACCTGGTGGGCAAGTACGAGACACTGGAGGAGGACGCAAATTATGTGCTGCGGCTGGTAGGTGTTGGCAATTCCCTGCGCTTCCCAAGCTACGCCAAGTCCACTCGTACCACAGATACCATGACAGCCCAGTTCTTCAGCAATATCAGCACTCAGCAGCAGATCCAACTTTACCAGCTTTACAAGTTGGACTTCCTCATGTTCAACTACTCCACACCCAGCTACCTTCGGCTGGACTGACGGAGTACAGAGCCGAGACTCTGAGAATGGCTGCCTTTTTTTAAAGAAAGGCAACAAAATAAGTGAAGGGCAGACATTTTTTTGAAGCAAACGATTTAAAAAAAAAAAAACATCATCGGATCTTGCAGGTCTGAAATAAAACACATGAATGATTGCTGAAGGAAAGAATGATGATGCGTGCTTGTCTGGGCATAAGTGGAAGGATGTCCAATCAACTCTTGGTGACACAGAGAGCACTGATTGGATGAAAATGTGGGCTAAATGGACAATAAGCACGCAAAGATTAGAAATTAGAAGGTGAAGCAGGTCTTCAAGATGGGGAGCTTATCCCTAGAGGATGGACTTGAAGAGGAACTATCCTGATGATGCCCCATAAACATTTAAACAAACTGCTGACAAATTAGGTTGCTTCCGATTCTGTAAAGTTAACAGTGGCCTCGCACGTGCTCTGATGCCCCCCCAACGCATGGGAGGGAGCTAAGCTTACCCCCCCAGTCAATAGAGAAACTCCGTCAAATTGTAAAAGACACTTCATGCCCTTTGCTGCGATGCCAATATGGTGTATTAGCCCCCATTGCCCTTGCCCTCATTAGAGTCATACATTTCAGAGGGAAACTGGCTCATCAGTGCATCGAGGATGCACTGTAATGGATGGCTACTGACTGCACTCTCAAAACCTCTTCAACTGTAACTGTGGCGCCATGGCATTCAGTCAGCAGTTTGGACCAAACAAGTTCTGTCCCTGGTCTTTCTTATTATGATCTTGGCAGAAGGGACCTTTCGTGGACCCTGTGAAATCAGAGACACCTGCTGCAGCAGTGAAGTCTGTGGGTAAAAAATAATCATTGTCTGTAATGATCCTTGATACTTTGAACAACATGATGTGGTTAAGAAGGGTACGGGAGCAGTTCAGATGATTGGCGCACACCAGCTATTGTGAGCACCATCCTTACTGTTGAGATGAAAGAAAAGAGATGGCCTGCATGGTTGTGAAAGGGTTAAAGGGACTAGATCTCATAACCATGCCCTGCCATGTCGTACCCAGGGTCATCACATCCCTGCAAAGCATCTGTTCTGATGAACAATAATGATCAGTAAATTAAGATTATCCTTTTGTCTACATGCTTAGTTTATTTTTTACTGAAGCATTGCTGCGAGCAGCAATTACAAAAGATTATTTAATTTGCTTTGTTCATTAAACTAAGAGAAAGATTTCATATTTTTGTTTTCCTGGTTTAGGGTTTTTAAAGGTGAACTGTTAAAAGAATTCTGTGATGTTGATTTGTTTCTTCAGAACTTGCCTCCGATGCCACTACATTATTAGTGCATCTCGAAACTTTCATTTCTGAAGGATGTATGGTGTATATCAGCTTGTGGCTTTGTCCTTCTGAGCCTGAGACCATCAGAGACTTGTGGGTGACTTTGGGTGACCAAAATCACATCTGCTCTCAGATCATTGGGATGATTCCTTAACCAGAACATGAGAATGTTAAAGCTAATAACTGCACACTGATTGTAATTGGATTACAGGCTGGTTGTGTAAGTATTATACAGGAGGGGAGGGAGGTAGGGGAGGGAATGAGAGTGAGAACATCTCCTAAACCACAATGCAAAGGAAAATGAAATCTCTGTGCTTATATGTTGCCTATAAATAAGTAATTGGTCTAAATTTAAGTTACTACTCGGACTTATGATTAAGTCAAGATCCTCCAACCCTTTGAAAGTGCAATACTTAATAACTGGAGTATCATATTTAACAAAACTTTGCAAACATAGCAGCACAGCAACGACAAAAGTTTTTTTTGTCATTGAGAGTTTACCTTGATACTTTTACTTCACGCCAGAATCCCTGTAAAGTGGCTGGTGAAATGTCAGCATAACTTCCAAGTGATCTCCAGATCTTTAAATTATAAACATCTGGAGGCAAGGCAGTACCTGGGCAGGCAGTACAGACTTTAACACCCTTGGCTTAAGCTCCACATTTAGCCACAGAATTGATCACAGAGGACTTCTTAGCCTTCAAACAAGCCCGTTACAGAGGCTTGTATTTTCCTCCTCTCCAGCCTTGCTCGAAAAATGACCTGCTGTATATGAAAAAATGTAAACATCTGGTGTAAAATTCACAATTCATGCTTTTGTGCTTCTATCCCTGTTTTTAACCCCACAGTCTGCAAAACTTTTTCCTCCTTTTTCTAGTTTTTGTGGTTTTTATTTTGGATCCCTTTGGCACCAAAAACACAATACTCAAGATAAATTCCTCCAGAAATGTTATCATATCATCGGCATAGAGGGACAAAGCCAGGAAATTCTGATCAGCTTCTCTCCTTTTCTGCCTGATCCTGACATATCTAAAGTCCTAAAGCAGTATGTTTTTTGTACAACGTGGACATGATGTTGTTAATTCTGCTGCTGTTTTTTGAGCTGTCATGTTTGTATAAATTAATTACTCTGGTTGCCTCATGCACACACACACACACACACACACACACACACACACACAAAACCAATGTATCGCACTTTTCTTTCTTTGTGCCTTTCATTTAGCGCAACACACAAGCAGAAGAAGACTGAGAACACCTACTTGTGACTTGTTCTATAAACTTTGAGATCCGGGAACACATGAACATCATTGCAATTGAAGTTTGACAGGGCAAGGGGCAAGGCGTGCTCGGACAATCGAACAAGTTGTAAACAAGCCAGCAGTTTATCGGTTTAAAATGAAAAGTTGAGAACAGATGAAATGTCAAGAAAAATCTCCCACACTGTACTGGAAAGCTAGGTTTGTGCACAACTATGGCAAGCATGGTAGCTCAAATCAATCTTCCTGAAGAACATTAACATGTTCCACACCTTCTCTGATGGATGTCTACAACTAATTAAACTGTCTTTTATAAAACATTCATTGCACTTCATCCTGCTACACTACACATACCTTTTCATGTGAACTTTAGAGTTTAGATAATCTGGCTAAACTGTTAGCTTGTTTACTACCCCTGAGCGCATGTTTCTTGCCCCTTTATATTTTGTTGTAGCATCATTGCCTCTTTTCCCTGATCTCAGCAATTCATTTCTTTAAGTATAATGAAATGTTACTCATAGAAATTATGACCAAAATTTACGACCCAAACAAGCTAAGTTTTGATAAGTTCTCTCTCAGTCACAGATCAACTGTGAAGAAAATGTCAGATCCATTTCTGGGGTGGACCTTGCACCATCAGGCCCTGGTCTTTGTAGGGTTTTAAATACAGATTAATTATACTAGTTCATTTCTCCCCTATAAAAAAAACACTACATAGCTGAACACATGGGTGGAATTTGTCAGATTCGTCCACATTAGCGTGGTTGTGGTCTCTCAATGGGCCACTGTGTGGATTTTGTGCTGTGCGTGTGTGTGTATGTGTGTTGTGTGTGACCTTTTGAGTAATGAATCCTAGATTAGCTGTTACTGGATTTATACTTATACATCATCAGCATTTTTCACCATCCTGTCTAATGGGAGTGTGTGTGTGTGTGTGTGCGGGTGAGTGTGTGTGGATGTGCATGGATGCGTATGTTGACACTCCGTGCTGTACCTGCTCTGCCTTAGAGGGAAAGGCGAGACTCTCATTGCAACATTTATTTATTTATTTATTTCTCAGACGACTACGCGCACAGCCTTCTTCGCTATCACCATGGCAGCACACACACACACACACACACACAAACTCCTGCATCTCTCATTTACTCTGAGGACAGTCTCTCTCCGTGCTGTTGCACTCGGTTCATTTCAGAGGCTGTATTCACTGAAATCATGAATAATTGAGCGCGTACTATTGCGCTGAGTGTGGGAGAGTGTTGTCAATCCCGCAGCAGCCCGACCTCAGTTCATCCTGTCTGATGTTTTCACAATAAAATAACACTGAACCTCAGAGTGCCTCCCACTGCTTATTCCATGTGTGAGTGTCAAAATATGGAACAGTACACATCAGCCGCATATGACCTTTAACCCAGAGAACTCCATGCAGCTTCCATATTTATGTCTGGATATAATATAATGAAGAGGGATTTCTGAATAGCTGCTATTTGTAGGACTTAATCCTACAAATTAATTTTCCTAATTAACTCATTCATTATGTCCTATAAAAATAACTCTGCAGTAGTAAATTGAGAATCTGGTCACATGAATCATTAGTAATTTTAACATCATACCTGAAGGGAGGTCACGCAGAGTTCTAGTGTAGGAGGAGCCATCACTAAAAATGTAATAATATTTACTTGATGAGAGAAACAGATCTTTAAAAACCTGGGTATATAAGGTGTATAAATTCAAAATTATTAACGTACCACCAACCATATGTTACCACACGTGTTATATTTAGATGAACTGACACATTAAAACTCTTTATTTTTGTGTAGCTGCAGGTAACATTTCTGGAGGGTGGACTTGCTTAATGGCTTTTCAGTAATTCCCATGTGCACTGTGCATGACAGTAAAGTGTAACACTGAAATACTTACAATTTATTTTGGACACATCATATCACATTGGACCAGAATAATTGAATGAATGAATGAGACTTTTAAGTATAAAACATCTGAAAGGTGGTTTTGAAAGTTTCAAAACGTCACATATGAATGTAGAAGCTACTATCTACGAAAGAGCATACCTGTCCAGTATTGGACTTGTTTAATGAGTGATATGGACTTATAAATAATGTTGTAAATACAAAATGCTTCCTTTTTTTGTCAAGAGTTAGATGAGAAGATTGATAGATAGAAGATATTCCAGGGAAGCTGGTTTCTTTTGAAAAGCAGTAAATACGTGGATTCTACTTTCTTTGTTTGTAAAAGAGTCAACTGTAGATAAACTCAAGCAAAACTTCCATCCACTGTCCACTGCTGAGAGAGAGTTTAAGATGCTATTCATGCTTTTGCTGCCACTGAATGTGGGAGCATCAAACCATAGTTCAATCTCAGGCTATTGGAAAATTTTTGAGAAGACCTATCATTTATGATATTTTCAGGACAGAGGTTAGAGGAGAGGTTCACACTGTCTTTCTCATTGTGCTTTCAATTTAAGTGATGGGAGACAAAATATTTCTCCTGTCCACAAACGATTTCAAACATTTATCCTCTGACCTTAAGAACATTGCTGTTCATCTTCAGCTGTAAGGAAATAGATTCAAGACTATAGACACTTGAGGCTTGGTCTCAGCTTAAACCCTATTTACAGTGTTTGCAGCTTTTAATTTGATCTATTCCATTCATGCTTGGTCACTTACTGTTACGAAGATGAGAAAGCTACTTCTGGACTGTGCAGAGGAGTTTGAACACTAGCAAGAAAATATAAATTAGATGAGGTGCTGTCATAGAAAGATTGTTTGCATGCTTCTTTATCACAGATAATGCATTTTACTGAGGCTTCAGATTCAAGTTTCAAGACTTCCGACAAACAAGACCTTCTCTAACTTCCTGACTACTGCTGTGGTTCAATGTGACATGAAAGGTGAGGCACTTACTACTTAGCTGCTGCGTAGGTTAATGATGCCATATACAATCATCTGTCATCAAGAGGGAGAATTTCTCAGGTGGCCAGAGACAGAGGCAAAATGGAGAGATTGTCCCTGACAGCGACAGGTGATTAAAACATGAAGTTTTTTGTACAGTCTATGATACTTCAAAAGCCCTAAAGGAATAACAATAATTTCACTAATTACATTTCCTTTCCAGTCAGGACATCCTCTTGACGTATGGATGCAGGCACAGGTCCTGTCTGATTGAAGGATGGCTTCACAGTTATGTGTGTGTGTGGTTAAGACTTTCCACTGTGGTTGCTACATCATAAATCTGTTTAAAAGTTGGACTCAGACTACAAGTCTGCAGGGGTTGGTGTCTTCCCCAAGGACATTTGGACACATGGAGTCAAACCGCCAAGCCTTCAGTAAACGGACATCCAGTTATCCAGCAGGAGCCGCAGCTGTCCCTGACTTCTATTTTGTGGTGGTTTGAGGCCTAAACTGAGATTGGACACATCATTACTTCAGCGTAGAATGGTTTGAGTTATTAATCCAGTTGCGGCTGGACAGAGGGTGAAGGACAGTAACTGTCTGTTTCTGCTGGAGTCAGTTAATGATTGAGGATTGAGGTAACTTTGTCCCTCAGCCTGAAATGTGTCCTCACTCTGTGGTGACAGGTTCCCACAGAGCAAACAGCTTTCGGCCTCCTACCACTGTCTCAGTTCAGGCTTTGGTGGAGAAAATGAGACTGATAATCACCTAAATAAAGACAGATCGACCGGCGTTTGACTCCAAATGTACTGCAGGCTGTGCCATCCATCCTCAGCAACAGAACTATCCATCTTCCTGTGTCCAGAGTACAGTTACTGTTAGTGCAAAAAGATAGAGGGCACTGTGGTGAGGGTGCAGGGTTCAGAGCGTCACATCCAGACCAGCTGTCTCTGGGCTTTCTGGAGAAATGACAACATTTAGGCCAGTGGGATTTCGTCTGCATAAAACACTGCCGGCCACTACAATAGCTATATTTTCTTTGCTTAGGCAAAGCTTTCAACACCTGGTACCTTCAGACTTTCAGTCATTCAGTCGGCTGGACTTCAACAACTCATCAAGAATACTGTGCAAACTGATCAGTTATATTTCCTGTCACCTTTTTTGTCATGAAGCTATACATGATGTTTCAACACTACCTTTACGCTGCCAGCATTGGACTTAACAGAGTCCCCCCCAAAGTCCTGAATGATTTTATTTTTATAAACCGTGTGCAAACAAAATATTAACTTGATGACTTAATGACATCTTTTTGAAGACTACTGACCCTTTAGACCTGTATAGTGTGTTTATAGTACTCAGAGTCATGTCATCATCTGCCGCTTATCTGGGTCCAGGTTGCGGGGGTGACTGCCGCCCAGTCCAAAATGCACCAAAGTCCTACGGCACCTCCCACAGGTGGTGGGCCCATGGGAGGTGGTGCCGTCCAGAGTGGGGCTCAAACCTAAGGCCCTGAGAGATTGAGTCTCATGCTCTACCAACCTAGTACTCAGAGTTTCAAATGTTAATCAAAAGTGTTCAGTATTCAAAGTTCGTGTTAAATGCTTGGTCAATCTTAGTGGTAGATTTAGTTTTACATGAGGAAAGTGTTATTTGAGTTCATCTGTGATTTATGCGAGCACAGTGATTCACTCCTACACTGCGTTTTTTTTTTTTTTTTACATTATAACCAGACTGTACATGCTCTCATTTTCTCTGTCTCTCTCTTTTCTTCCCTTTGTCCTAATCTCATCACACTCCTCAACAGAGGGATTTCAGTGCTAGTTGGGGGTTGGAGATCCTTCGTCTCGCTCTCACCCACACATCTACTCCTGTGCGCACCCTTGTTCTCACCAGTGCCAGGATGAGGTGTTAAGATGACTCAGCCAACTTTCACCATGTACATGCTATGGTCTACTCTGATGAGCTGTAGCAAATGCCACAAAAACACACCACACCACACCAGTTTGTCAGATACCAGTGGTGAAAACATAATGAGCTTTCTTAATACATGGTACATTCTAGCATAAGTGTGTAGGTGTTTGGTGCAGCACCAATTATTACATATGCTCTGCAATCAAAGCTCAAACTGTGAGGTGCACTGCAGTTTGTGTGAAGGCCACATCTGAAACAACCACCACCAGTTCCTTCGTTTTCCTACCTTGCTCAAAACTGAAGCTTTTGTCTGCTGCATGCAGAGCTCACATGGTGGACATCTTTCACTTTCACTACTATTCACTTTCACTACTACTATAACTGCAGTGTGTCCATGTGGAAAAGAGGATGGCTACTTGTTAGCTACTGTGCTACTTGTGAGTTACTGCCCAAGGCTGTAATGCCTCTGCCAACCAATGAGGTTCCATTTTACATCCCTGGCTCTCTAGACTCTTGTAGTATTTGTAGGGATTTCTCTCTTTGGCAAAATGGAAGTTATCACCATACTGACTTGAAAAATTCCAGTAGATAATATAATATGTTATGCTATATATTCTTGGCTGATAAAGCTGATTCTGATAGGACACAGAATTGGGGTCATGACAGCCGACGATACTTCAAATATGGATGCTGCTGCAAAGAAGCTACAAATTCTAAGGAATGGCTACTTCGCACATGTCTTCAGCCTTCAGTATCCAACCAAATGTGAAATAGGGTCACAATCATCTTCCCTTCTGTTCATGAGTTATGGTGTTCAGTGATGGCAAGAAAAGCGTATGATGTCACAGTGAAGTTGACCTTTGACCTTTTGGATATAAAATAACACTACATGTCCTATTAGACAATTGTGTGAAATTTTAGCTGTAATTAGTAGGGATGCACCAAAATGAAAATTTTTGGCCAAAACCGAAAATGAGGAAACCAATGCCGAAAACCGAAAACCGAAACACCGAAAGAAATTATTTTGCCAATTATTAGTACCATTGCATTTATGGCTATGACTGTGTACTAACCTCATTAAAATTGCAAGGCATTGCGATTACATAAATTAATATGAATGTTTCAAAGAATAAATCAATTTAAACAAGACTGTAAAATTAAATATGTTCCCTCATAAAAACACAAAGTGCATATAAGTCAGGTGCATTTTAAAATTTTCGCTGTAGGACTACAACATAATAGTGTATCAAAAGAAAGATTGCCATAGTCCATATGTTAACCGTAGGCCTTTTAAAAACAACAAATGCACCAAGAATTGAAGCGCTTTAAGTTTTAAACTTCCTTGCCTTTTCAAAAACGTCCGCCACAGACGGAGTGGGCATGCTCGGAGGGATTTTCCTTTTCTGCGCTGCATTCCCCTCATATTCAGCATAGCAATCGAGATGTTTGGATCTCAGGTGATAAATTAAACCCGACGTGGAGAAATTCTTTGCAGATGCGCCCCCTCTTGAAATTTTGACAATACATGTTTTGCAAATCCCTATCCATGTGTCTTTCTCAGATTTACTAAAATACGTCCACACCGCAGACATGTTGGCCTTTCCAGACAAGCTCGTACTGGCCGCTGTTTTCGCTTGCGTCATCACAACATCCTGTTTCGGCCGTGTTGTTTCAGTGATAAAAGTCTTTCGGCAGAAAACCGAAAATGCGCTTTTGGGCCATTTTCGGTTGGGCCGAAAATTTTCGGTGGCCGAATATTCGGTGCATCCCTAGTAATTAGTCTATGAATTCTTTGCCGTTATGGCAAAAAACTAGTTTTATGAGGTTGCAGTGACCTTGACCTCTGACAACCAAATTCTAATCAGTTCATCCTCGAGTCCAAGAGAACGTTCGTACCAAATTTGAAGAAATTCCCTCAAGGTGTTCCTCAGAACCAATGTTCACAAGAATGGGATGTATGTGAGGTCACAGTGACCTTGACCTTTGACCTCTGATGACCAAATTCAAATCAGTTCATCCTTGAGTCCAAGGTTTTCCTCAAGGTACACGAGACACAATAACTCAAAATGAGCCGCTTTTCAACTGAAGGACGTTTTATTTTGACATTATTGGTCCACATGAGCCTCAAAAGCAAACAGAAGAACCCGAGAATCTGACACCTTTAATGATAGCTAGTAGAGTCAAGCCAGTGCTAAAACCCAACCAAACTCTTCAGAAATAGAGTACAAAAAGAGCATCAATTCATTGCACTGTATTACAACATTGTAGAAAGAAAACTGCATTAATGGCACGACAGAGAGAAAAACCTTGTCAACCAGTGAATCTCAAGAGGCACATGTTGAGAGTTTGAAGAGAGCCACTGGTCACAGTCACATGCACAACAGATTTGAATAAAGAGGTGGTTTGATTTAAGCGTTTATTCATGTCGTTCCTCTCGGAGCTACAGGGAATGACTGAGTCAGTTTTCTCAGACGTACTAAACCAGACATATTCTGAAAAAAAAAAAAAAAAGTCAGGGATCTGGTGTTAAATCCGGTTCCTTTACACTGGTTCTAATCAAATCCCTGATATGAGCAGAAAATCTGACTGTGCCAAGATGAAAATTTGCTAATTGTGTGCGTACATGTAGACATTACAGTGCCCCCCCCCACCCCACCCCTTATTCCCCACGCCCCACTTACCCCCCATCAGAGGAGATAAATGAATAATTGACATGATATACAAAGGATTTTATGCTGTGTGTTAACATTTACAGGATATAACAGGAAGCCAAGAATGGCAAATGTCTCTAAACCTCTGCAAAGCAATACTTGACCTTTCACCCTGATCCCCTCACTTCCTGCCTGCTACACCCATCACTGATGGTGCATTTGTTGGCTACATCACAATATTGTGCTATAACACTGAGGCCAAAGTAGCACGTCCCAGGCAAACAGTACCACCACAAAGTGAAGAACAGTGAAGAGCTAGCAGTTATTTGTATGATAAAGGAAAATTCATTCATTCATATTAACCTAACCCGGTAATAATCTTGTTTGTATGTTTTCATTTTTAATGTCGCAAAAGGCTTTTTTCAGACAGAGGACAGCGTTTGGCAAATGTAACACTATCTGACAGTTTTTACAAAATGAATATGCAAGTGTAGTTAGCTTGTGATGTGCTCCTTGGCTTTGGAAGTAATGCTGAGTTACCACTGTAGGTAAATGAGCTAGCTAGCACGCAGACATGCTAACATTTGCATCTTCCATTAGAGCAGATAAGGCCACTGTTAAATCCGTCCCACCACCCTCCAAAGCTCTTTAAATACCAACAAAAGCTCTTTTCGCAGACAATAGCTGTACATACTTAGTTCCAGCTGTTAAGCAACAATTGGACAGTCACTGTTCAGGGGAGGGATTTACTGAATACTGGCTGTGAGCTGGTACCATGAAGTGCTGCAATGATGGTTTTATACTAGAATTAAAATGTCCTTTAACATTACCACTTTTATTTTGTCTTGGCAATTATTTGTATTTCAATTCAGAATTACCGCAGTCGCAGATGCTGGTCCTCAAGACTGGATCTGATTTACTTAGCTGGTCCCCAGGGCCACAAAGGCTGAGAACCAAGGAGGCAGGTTAGAAATTTGGGTGGGGATATAAATAAAAGTGTGTTCAACAGTCAATCTGAAGCAAAATAACAGCAGGCTTCACTTCTCTTGGCCTCAACCCCAATGTTAATGTCACTGATGGTGCAATGGTGCAAAGCAGTGATACACAAACAAATCTTGTGACATGGTGGGTGGTAGAATCCCAAAAACATATTCCAGCAAAAAAGACTTCTTTTGGGAGAAGACTTCCCACTGATGCTCATCTGGTTGATGTTCTCCAGCAAAACCAGCAAAATAATCTGCAAGTGCTTTGGTGCAAAATCATCATGAAAATCAGAATTGCTACTCAGAACAGTCTCTGTTTATGAAATATAATGCCTTAAATGTGTAGAAAAAAGCCAGGATCAGAAAATAGTTTATAAACCATCATGTGGTTTAAGAGAAGTCCAATCCAGTATATGGAGCAGAGGAATGTGTTGGCCAGTGACCCGAGAGCGCCCAAGGCTATAAAAGGCGTAAGAAGTTAGCTGGGCAGACAGCAGGGTTCCCGTCGTGCCGGCCGCTGCCTCAGTCCCCTACATCGCTGTCCTGGTCTCCTATGAGCCACAGGAAGTGGAAGCTGAGAGCCAGCAGGGCGGTGCCCAATAGGTCCCCCAGAGCAGTCAGGTAAGGGATGGAAAAACTGTCCGGGTCTTTGCCGCTCCGCCACATGGAATGAACCATCCAGTCTGATATACACAACAACAGCAACACCTGGAAGAGAAAGAAGGTGGGCTCAGTTCTCTCAGAAAGACCAGACATGGGTCCACATAGAGCAGGAATGAAACAGCTAAGCTAAAGGACTTGTTAACAGACTTGCTTGACATTCTTCACCGTGGTGCCACCCACCACCAAAGTTTTTACACTTTGAAATAACAGTTCCGTTAGCAACACATTGACTTACACTTAAAAAAAATCCTCAAGACTGTCAATCTAAAGCTGGTTCTCCGGGTTCCAGACCCCAAGGCACTGCTGGCATTTACCGTAATTTAAGGATTATTGAGCGCACCTGAATATAAGCCGCAGGTGTCTACATTGTAACATGATATTTACACAGAAAGATGGCACACCAAAAGATTTTTAAAACTTTTTTCCGAACAGTGCCGTTCACAGCAGTAACACGGCAGTAACATGGCAGTAAAACGGCTGGTTAAAAAAGGAAAAAATACAGCAGCCTACCAGAAAAGTCATTAATGCTATCTTCCTCTCACTCTTGCGCACTAAAACAACTGAAGGCGTCTTCTTCAGTGTCAGAATTGAACAGCCTCAGAATTACTTCGTCACACACTGTCTCAGTCTCTTCTTTCGCTGTTTTTGTTGTTCTCTCTTGTTATCCCGTAAAAATCTATAAATTAGCCGCATCATTGTTTAAGCCGCAGGGTTCAAAGCGTATGAAAAAAGTAGCAGCTTATAGTCCGGAAATTATGGTAGGTCATAAATTAACTGTAATTAGCCACATGCTTCAAGTTCAAGCTATAGCTATTATATTAGCAACTTCAGTAGAGACATGATGGTTTCATGTGAGGGGTTGTGGTTAAAACAGATGCTTCTCAGTGCAATAAGAAATGCTAGATTGAAACTAATCCACTTTTAAGTATACAATAGGGTGTACTAGATACTAGCATCTAGCGCCACACTCATTTGTGGTTTGGGTCTTTAATAATTACTAGTTATCCTTTGAGTTTTCCTCTTTGGCCATTAATCAGGTCAACATTTTTATTTGTCCAGGACTTTATTGGGTTGTGATCAAATATCTGCAAGAAAGATAAAATTCCCATCAACCTCCGCTGTAGTTTTTGTCTTTAGAGCTAATGAAGAAATGTTAGTATGCTAACACGCCAAACTAAGATTGTGGTAAGTGAACATAACTGCTTTCACATCTGGATGTTAGTATTGTCATTGTGAATATGTTAGCATGCTGACATTAATATTAAGCTTAAAGCAGCACTGTAGTTCAGTATTAGCCTCACAGAGCTGCTAAGCATAAGTGTAGACTCTTGATAAGGAAAATAAGGATAAAAGCAACAGCTATTTTTAGGTTACTTGTTTTATTATTACGTTATAGTGCAACTAATGTTTTTTTGTTCTTGATAGCAACATTAAAAACCAATATAGCAAATGAGAGAAGGATGAGAAGGTGCAAACAAAGCACAGATGGAAAAGCAAGATGGAGAAATATAAAAATGATCAATAACATTATCAATAACTGCTTCAAAACGCCATGTACAACAGCACAAACACTTCAAGTGTAGTGGAAACAGAGAGGGGAAGGAGTAATGGACAGAGCAGGAGACGAGTTAAGATAGTGGGATTCATAATTCAAGTTTCCACGCATGGAGGGAGCGGTGCCCGGAGAAAAAGAGAAGTCTATTAAAAGATAAGGATGAATCTATAATTTCATGGGGAAACGAGCTGTCGAGGGTTGGCGGTGCAAACATTACAAAAACAAAAAAAGTATAGCAGGCACCGAAAGATACCAACATGCTAAGAATACAAGCAGGGATGATGGTATGAAGTGGGAGCAAGTACAATTGATAATAATTCTGATAACCTATTGACAACCCTGTCTTTGACTTGGGGGGCAATTCTGTGATTGAGCAACATGTCATCCTGCTCTTTTCTTTCCAATAATGTTTGGTCACGACGCCATCAAAGTGTCTCACAGCTGAACAACAGGCTGTCAAACCTTGCTATTCATCGGCAAAGGTGTTGTAGCTTTGTCTTTTATTCATGATGACAGGGCGACGTGGTTGGACATCCTCTCTGCTTTTGTACAATCATTTGCCTCTAAGCTGTCAACCACAATCCATCTCTTAGAGTACACAGGTTTTCATCCAGGGTTTAGTCTCGTTTGGGTTTTTTCTTTCTTGGACAAACATAGCAAGACAGGGAGGGAATGAGAGGGAGATACTTGTGTGCAAAGTTTCAGGTTGTCAGTTCTTCCTGGAGCCAGAGTTGCCAAAAAAAAAAAAAAAAAAGAAACACAAATCTAACAAAGTGCAGTCTCTTTCGTTACTGTATCTGGTTCCTTGATCATATCTGAGTGGCAAGAGAGAGGAAGCGTCTACAAGATAAAGCTGTTTGATCTCCTGAGATGCCCAGATGTGACAGTTTCTCCAATTACACATCACTTACACAGGTAGCAAACATCCATCCATCCATTATCCAAACCAGTTATCCTGTTAAGGGTCGCGGGGGAGGCTGGAGCCAATCCCAGCTGACTTTGGGGTACACCCTGAACAGGTCTCCAGTCTATCATAGGGCTGGCATATAGAACCATTCACACTTGCATTCACACCCACGGACAGTCACCAGTGAACCTACTCTACCATAAAGTCCTCATTGACGGAGTGCTGATGGGATGGTCGTCCTTCTTCTATCTCTGCAGAGGACTTCTGTAGCTCTGTTAGAGTGACCTTTGGGTTCTTGGTCACCTCCCTGACCAAAGCCCTTCTTGCCTGGTTATTCAGTTTGGTTGGACAACCAACTCTATTAAGTCCTGGTGGTCCCAAATGTCTTTCATTTTACTATTAATGAGGCCACTCTGCTCCTGGTAACACTCTGAGCTTTAGAAATGGTTTTATTAGCTTGCCCAGGTCTAGATCTACAAAGAGTTTCTTGGACTTCATGGCTTGGTTATTGTCCTGACTTGCTATTAATGAACTGTGGAACCTTTCTAAACTATGTCCAATGAATTCAGTTTGCCACGGGTGGACTCCAATCAAGTTCTAGACACATCTCAAGGATATTTAAAGTAAATAGGAAGCGCCTGACCACAATCTGAGTGAAACCGCAAAGGATCTGAATACACTCTGAGACCACTGTATATCTTGTTCTTGTGGAATATTCATACATTCAGACAGAAACCCTGTTTTAATCGGTTTTCTCAGAGAGAGACACAAAGTTCCCTCTTCTGTTTGCTCGGATTTACTTCTCTGAGCCCCCTCTGTCTCTGATACTCCTTTAAGTCTGCAATCATGTGCTCAAAGAAACCTGCAAATTCTGCCTGAAAGAACATACATGGTATTAATGTCACTCTACTGCTGCTTTAGAACACTGCAAGTATTTATCATCTAAACATAATTGGATTTAGCTGTAACTCTTCCAAATAACTGCTCACTGAAGTGCTTGATTTGCAGACCGTTACGAGCCGTTTCACTTTGTTGATCTGATTTTGTAGAATAACTTATTCTAGAGCATGACCTGAATAAAATTGCACTCAACAAAGACTAGAATACACTCTACATACACACCGGCATTTAAGTTTGCTCAGCAGAAGCATTTAAAGGTATGGAAGGAAAGTGGTGCAAAAAATAAGTAACCTTTAGTCAAACATGGGGCCTCCTGCAAGAACCACTCATACAAAGTTTGTGTAGGTGTGAATGTGAGAGTGACACACCTTTAGTCCGTATCATTAAATTCATTTACTGTTTGTATTGTAATACTAATGTACTTCTCTTCCTCTCAGAGGAAGCAGAAGTGCAAGAAAATTAGGAATGTTCTATTATAAAAGATAATATTAGCATGTAACGACCTGTTACCAGCTGCAATAGGCAAAATGTGGTCCTGGATTTACCTAATGTAGCAGGAACTATCACAGAGGTGGTTGTGAGGACTTTAGCTGGTGTTTAGCATCATAATAGTGCAACATGCACTCACAAAACTTTTTAAGTGTGTAGTTGAGATCAAAATAAAGGCCTGAGCTTGAAAACAGGTGTGGTCTGACCCATGAGTACTCCCTTCCACTGAAATAATGAGGTCTTCACCTGTTCTTAAAGTGCCTTAACATGTGTTCTGACCCCTTGACCTTTAGCCTTAGTATAATTAAATCTCCCGGTATCGTGATTCCCATGAACATTACATTACCATCGTCCATGCATATTCATGACATTTAAACTCTGTGTAACCTTGACTCCCAAACTGTCAATCTATTTTCTTTTGCTGAGGTTTTTTTGACACCTCTGTGTGCCCTATATTACCTTAGTTTATTTTGCCTTATTCTTAGTCTGAACCTGCTGTGGCCTTATAAAGCATTGTTATATCGCGCTGTCTAGTCCTTGGTTATTTATTTACTAGAGATTTGTGTAAAAACAACAGCTACTGGTTAGTTTAACCACATTCTCTCTCTCTTCTCTGCTTGCTGATCGTACTGTGAGGCTGGCGGGAGATATCACAAAGAGGCAAGCTGGTCTGCAGAAATGTTTCCAATTTCTTGTGTAATTTTCTACAGCTTTTACTTTAAATAGAACATTATCAAACCACACCATGTGCAATTTCGGGCTTATCGCTGCTATTAAAGAAACAGACTGTTACGCTACTTTTTAACTTTAACTGAATGACACTATCAAATTCCACAGACAGTTTTGCCAAAATGTGTCTCACTCCATGTAGAGCACAGAGACAAAAAAATAAAACTATATTCTAAAGTCTGTATATACTAAATCGGAAATGGATATGAGCCTGTGTTAAGGGTTTCTGGCAGTTGGATATTTGAATTGCAGGTTTACATTTCTATTCCAAACATGGGGAAAAAAAAATATTAAAATAAATGTTCTCTGTGAAATGAGGGACTTTAATATACCATGGAGGACGGATGAATCATCCCACACCCCCTGCCCCATTTTGCACACTTAAAATGCTGATGGTGAGAGTGGCAGAATTTTTATTAACATCATTACAGCCTGGTTTGAAGTATAGCTGGAGAGGCTCACTGAAGGTGCAGCCACTGGAAAGTACACACTGCTCATAATCCGCACACACAGTATATACACACACACACACACGTTTGTTTTCAGAGATACAGACACACAATATCACACTACAAGATAAAGAGGGGGCAATGGAGAAATGTCGCCCTTTTGGTGATCACAGCATGTTTTAAAATGTCCACCCTAATTTTAATTCATTCCAAAACACTAGCTGTGATTTTACTGGATTTGAACACAGCAGCAAAGTTAATCAGCATCAAGTTCAACTTAGGTAAAGTTTGACCAAAGAATATGAAAAGTTATGAGACAGCAGTTGAGGGCAAAAATATGTCTTTTGAATAAACTGTGTGAATTTATTGGAAACCAAGCTAAGTTTGTTCACCATCAGCAAGCATATTAGCGCTTTTGTTTTCTGCCTTGGCAACAGAGGTGCTGCAACAGAGGCAAAGGACAGTTAAAGAAATAGGGGGATATTAACTAATGAGTAATAGTCAGGATGTAACTTTGTCCCACACATATCACTAGCTCATCAGCAGTACAGCTACTTGTCTTGGTTTCAATCTCTTTCTGCTCATGTCTTTATTTATAGTATTTAAATATTTAAAAGTCCATATTCTCCACTCTGCCATCATCTTCATCTCTGTCTGTATTTATATGTTGGGGTGGGAACAACGCGACACTGTCATATATTTTTCAGTATTTTTTTTTTTTTTTTTTGCTTGGTGTAGCCAACAGAATAAGTGGATTCTCTCTGGAAAAACTGAGTGTAATACAGTGACAGTAAATTTACTGTGTGTATGCATGCAAGTATATGTGGAGATATATAGATATATGGAAAGGCTTGAATGTGAATGTGAAAAGAAGGCTCTACCGCATGCCTGCTGTACAATGTGCATTGTGTGTATCTATATGTTTTTCATGAAGGCTTTGGAAATAAGTTTCCATTCAGGGAAAATAAAGATCTGAGTCCAGCGTTTATCCATGTTGCAGTATTAAAAATAAGCCTCGGATTGAATACAGCACTAGGACAACCTACATTTATTGAACTTGCACACTATGTGCAGCTAATAATTAGTGTCTGCTATTCTGACCGTCTGTGCAAACCACACTGATGACAAAGCAGATGAAATTCTATGGGTAATTTCTGCCTCCTGCTTCAGTAAACAACTGTTCTATTCTAGCTTTGCTGTGATGAAGTAGTGCAGAGACTATCGTGCAAAGCAGGATTCAGGCGATTTCCCCTGTGATTTCGCAAAGACAGATCAACAAACAAGTTCATGAATCATTCTGACATGCAGCGGCTTGTCGCCCTTTTGGCCTGACCTACCCTGTAAACCCTGCAGGACAACTGAAAATCAGATGGCAAAGTGATGTTTAAGGCAATAAAATGAAACCAATAAATTGATCTTGATACCCCAAGGGCCTGTCTCTGCCACGTGATGCTCTGCCTGGGGACTCAAGCACGCTTAAAGCAGTTCTACTGGCTGCACACTAAAGTGATTTGGATAGTCTCCCAATTCCTCAGACGCTGGGATTACATCCTAATGTTCCATGTCTACATTAAAGATTTAGGGAAGCCTTAAAAAAGAGGTCTTTGAGCAAAGCAAGCATCTGATGCATACACACAAAAACACACCAGTTAAACTCTTCAAACTGCAGACGTTCAGACAGATCAGGGTGCACCTGAGAAAGTCAAAGCCAGTCATTCGTCATTCAAGTCGCTCCTTTATAATTATCTTGACTGCTGCCAAAACAAAAATGCACAGAAGTCAGATTCCTTCAGGCACTGACTGAAACCGCAACGCTGTAGAAACTCATAGGACACACGCACCTGCATCTCTACACTACAAGTTCATCTTTCTCTGACTCCCTGGAAAACTTCATTTACGAGACAGTACAGTTATTAATATTAAAGCTACAGTATATAACTTTGTTATTGGCTTCTGTGACACACATTGGCCATAGTGTGTGTCACACTATGCCCAGTGTGTGTCACAGAAGCCAATGACACACACTGGCCATAGTGCAGAGACATTACCTCCTAACCTTTTGAGCCAGCCTACTACTAACGTACTAAGCAATCAGAGGAGACCAAAGTAGGGGGCGGGGAGCTCATCACGGCTGTCAATCAATACGTGAGCTCGCCACGTGAGCTCGCCAAAGCTTCAAGCTAGCATTAGCTGCCAAAAGATGTCGCCATGACTAACTCACAGGCTACTAGAAAGTTCCAGATTCCTGCATTAGCTGACACAGCAAACACCACAAGAATCTAGGTGGAAGGCTGGGTAGAACAAGTCTCATGATAGTGAGGTGCAGGTGATACGAGTGGTTTTTGCAATTTAAAGTACCAGGGTCTGAAATCTTCTTGAAAATAAAACCATTAAAATAAAAGCATTAATGCCTGTTCCTACTGTTACTACTACACTGTTTCAGGAAACTTAGATTTTAAAGCACACATTGGCATTTAAAGCATCAAGTGCTCACCTGCAGCATAGCAGCAGCCAAGTAGACAGACATGAAAATTGGTGTCAGGGTGGTGTGGCCGCTCTTCATCAGGTGGATGGTGTAGAGGAAGATTAGGTGACCAGGAATCACCAAAAGGAGGAGCACCTGAGCAGACCTATGATTAGCTCCTGAGGTAAAAAAAAAAACACAAAAAGGTAAAGTCAGCGATTCAAATCCAATAGTGTTTTTAGATTCAGCCAAAACCACTAAGGCACTAATAAGCACTAATAAAATTGACACGTACTAATGTGCACCTCCACCTCCACAGGTTAGCGAAAAGCAACATTAACCTGGGTCAGGGATCTCAACTGTAGAGAGACCTCCACAAGATGAAAGTCATTCAAATGGATGTGGAGGTTGCTTTGCTTCTGCTTAACAAATGTAAAACATTAGCTTTACTAAGTCTCACAGAGCCAATAGGTCAGTGTTGTGTTGTCCTGTTTGCTAATGCTCATGATAGCTAATCCCAAGTGTTTCATTAGCGAGCAGGTTTCCATGTCACATATTTATTTCTTATGTTCTAGTTTGCCAACAAATACTGTTGATGTGATGTTATAGTAGCAGGAGAGTTGAGATTATCAGTCTGGAGCTGGTGTGCTGGCTGTCAAAAACCGTCTCATCTTCTCTGCATGTTAGCTTTGCAGCATTAATTGTAGCAACAGTTTGCTAACTGACGACCTAGCTAACAGTTTCATTATTGGCTGCCTTGTTCTGTTGCTCTATATCATGGTATTCATGCATACAACATGCACAGGATTTTATAGCCACAGTGACCTAAAAACAGAAGTTTGCTAGTACGGTTAGATTATTTGAATTGATAAATGATTCGAAATGCTATGCTAGGTAGCATTACCTTAAATTCTATCTTAGCTATAAACATACGACCCTCTCTTCTGTCACTGTTATTTTGTAAATACAATCTAAACAACTAACTCTTGCTAGTTTTAACTCTGTTGTATTTTGGATTCTGTGTTTGTGTGCACGTTGTTTGCTGGATGACGTTATATATGACAATGTTTGTTTTGCTACGGCTATATCAAAGACTATCCACTTCTACATTGTATAAGTACGGAGCCCCTCTGGTGACATTGGATAAAAAAAAAATAATGCGTGGCCACGAGATAATAACTAAATAATTTTTTTTTTTTTTTTTTAATCCAATGTCACCAGAGGGGCTCCGTATATAAGACACTGTGGATTGTGCCATATTTCTCTCTTGGTCAGCTAGCCCAGTTGTTAGTGGTGCGTGCATCCATAAATGTGGGGGTGGAGCTTCTGAAGGATTACTGAAGGAAGGGGTGTATTCGTTTTGCTGTTGAGTTCAAATCTTTAGTCTTTCTCCAGAATTAGTTACTGGACCTTTAATCGTGAATGTGAAGAAAGCATGTCTTTGCAAGAGGAAACAAAGTTGTGGGTATCTTCTTTTTTAAATTCATGATTGAATAGCTTGGTGACAAATTGTGCTAGTTAAATCAGCCCACCTGCTGTTACCAGGGTTCAGAGTCCTGCTGGTTTTCATTCTAGACTTCTAACAAGGAATTAATTTACACCTGGGAGACCAGGAGACAGCAATTAACTTCCTGGTAGGACAGAGAAACAGCAGTACAGCAGACCACCAGACCACATTTTTAGCATGGGCATTTGTGTGAAAGCCAATTAAAATAATCAGCAACCAGCACTGTATTAATAATATTAATAATAGCCACAATAAAAGTACCTCACACCTATCATACCAAAGTTAGACAACAATGTCCAATGTGCATACTCAGTCACCTATTTATTAGGAACCGCCTTGGTTCTCTGTGGCATGGATTCTAAGAGATGTTAAAAAACCTTCCTTTAAGATTCAGGTTTGTGTTGAAGGCCAGCCATGTTGTGGGGGAGGAACTGGACTCACTGAACACAGTGTTGGAGAGGAGAATGTTGTCCAAAGTTAGGACAATATTGGACTCTCCTTCACACCCTCTCCACCATGTGCTGATCAGTCACAGAAGCTCATTCAGCAACAGACTCATTGTTCCACACTGCACAACAGAGCGACACAGGAAATCATTCCTGCCTGTCGCAATCAAACTATATAACTCTGAACTGTAAGAGTCACGGACTCATGTATATTGTGTATACTTCATTTTTAAACCATCAACCACAAACCTCATGTACATATCTGCAAATATTAAGATGTCTTATTTTTTCTATTTTTCTATTATTTGTATTACATTGTTCTGTTTGATATTGGAGTATATGTACACTGTAAGGGGGGTATTGCAATGTTTTTACTTGATTTTCATTATACTTTTATTTTGTTTTCACTTCACTTATTTATTTTAGAAACTTTTTTCTCTTACTACACACTCTACGTGCAATTTTCCTCTTTTCTTCATTTTCAGCTGGGAGTTGTAAGTAACAGTAAGAATTTCCCTACGGGGATTAATAAAGTTATTCTGATTCTGATTCTGATCAGCAGTTCCAGAAACACTCAAATCAGCCCTTCTGACACCAATAATCATGCCAGAGTTAGTGTCTGAAATGACATACTGATGTTTGATGTGAGAGGAGTAGAGGAGTACAGGTGTTCTGAATTAGTGTGTGATATTATTAAATGGTCTGTATATGCACATTTTTACTGACCTGTACCACAGAATGTGCGGCAGGGGTAGTAGCATCCCTTGGCCTCGTCAGGGACCTCCCCAGGAGCACAGTGGAAATGCAGGTGAGTGGAGAACCGGCTGGACTGAATAGCCACAAGGTTACCCCCGATACCTGGACATGATAGAAACATTAATGGTTCATGACTGGAGCAAAAACATTCTGCATTAATGAAGTCCATGAGACATATGCAGGTAAAACAGCTATTTATTTGCACTAAACAACTATTTTCATTATTGATTAATCTGACAATCACTTTGGCAATTAATTGATACATTAATCATCAGGACGTTACCCCAACCCTTGCATTTCTCCTAAAGGGCAGCATTCTTATGACAATGAACCAATATCAAATGCTAGCTTCAGTAAAAAGAAGTGTCGGGTCAGAGAATGTCTCCCACATAAAAATAGTACTGAGTTGTTACAGATAATTCTGATACTGCTGTGCATTTGCTCCATGTATTTAGTTTGTTCTTGTTGATAAAGTCACCAAAGTGGCAGAAGCTTGACTCTGTGACTCCGCAAACAAACACAGTTCTTAGATGTCTGTTTTGAACCCTCCATCTGTTTACACATTTCCTTCCACCTATGCACTGTGCATGCTGCGCTTGGCACCACAATACTATAAAGATGAGCAAAGTGAATTTCAGGATCAGGACATAACCAATCTAATCCTCTAATCCACTAATCCTAACCGACGAGCGACTGTTGACTTGTGGGTATGCTAACTTGGCAACATGATAAAGATCAAGATGATTATACCTTTATTTAACTTTCTTTATGTTGCTTTCACTATAAAAAAAGAATCTTCACCAGAATCAGAAACTTGTAGGAGAAAACATAGGAAGCCCAAGCTGACCAATCACTGCTCTCAGTTGCCATAGCTTTGGTGAGGAGTTAGACTTTTAAGGAGATGAATGTCAGCTACAGAAGCTACAGAATGATTGGCGTAAGGTTTTCCATACCTTCACCAACATTTACCACATTTTTTCCCAGACAGTAAAGTCATCACAGTATTTCCTTGTTTAAAACAGCTCTGCAGTTCTATTTTCATAGAATAACCAAAGGTTAAGAGGTAGCACAGACACAGAGGGTGTGACTAAAGTTGACTAATCCCAATTTGACCGCTTTATTCCAGCCGTGTCAACAACACACAGACTAAGTTTATGTGTCTTTCTTCCTTCTAGCCACAGTCTGGTGACTAAGGCCCCTAAAGATAACTCACATATTTGCAAAAAAAAAAAAAGCTCAGAGGAGCTGAGAAGGAAGAGGCTTTGCTTGTACTGATAATTGATATACTGATAGATCTAGCGTCTGTGGTTAGCCTAGTTTAGCATAGACTGGAGGCAGGGGGAAACAGTTAGATCCAGCCATGCCAGATTTTCATTGTCAAATTCCTCTCCTGCCAAGGTTCTCGAGACCAGGAGTCATCTTCGCCTTCATATATGGGTACACAAAGTTGGTGTCACAGTACCATCTAGAAAATGTCATCTCCCCCAACCTCACGCAGTTCCTTATCAGCACACATCCAGATCCATTTTTCAGTGTCATGATAGCGTCACTGTGAACCAGGATTCCTCTGGCTTGCTGATAAATGAAATTCAAACATCATTAAACTTCTTATCTACATCTGAACTTTTCCTACTGTGGCTACTTATTCCCAGCCGTGACCATCTCCTATTCATCCTGCGCAATGCAACTAAGTTAAGTGTGATGTGCATCAATATCACACGAAAGCACAATTTGGAATTTTAAATATATTTTTGCTCCAGTTTTTATGTCAAAACATAAATGGGGTAAGAGGTAAGAGTGGAGGGTTTTCTTACAACCTCAGCAGGGGGGCAGAGGTAGAGTGAAGGAGGTTTGGGGGGGCGATCTAGCTTTTTCAGGTCACTGGTTCCGACAGGAGGAATGAGGTTGAGGAGGATGAGGGATGGCGGGGCTGGGATGCTGTGAGGCTACAAGGGGAACTATGGGGGGGTCTGTGCTCCTCTCAGCTGGGCTGCTCTGCCTGGAGGGTTTGGGGGTTGGGGCAGGGGGGCACAGAAATTGTCTGAATGATCACCTCATCCTGCTCCTCACCAGGTTTGATTTCCCTTTTGTTTATCTGAACAGCTCCAACACAGGGACGTGACACGATAATAAAAATGCAGATAAAAATAAAATGAAATAACAACCTAGAGAGGGAAAAAAAACGGATAGGTGGAAGTGAGATGTAAAAAAGAGACAGAAACCTTATCTCAAAACAAATAACAGAAGGGAAGAAGAAAAGGCAAAGATGACAAGTAAAGATTAAAGACTCGGCTGAGTGCTATCTAGTGGAAAAAAAAAAAGAGAAGATGATGAATAACATAATATGATATGTGCAGGCTCAGGAAATTCACATCAAAGGCTTTTATAACGGGCACCTGAAGCTGGATTTAAAATCAAAATAAAGGCAAAAACACCAGGCTTGTTTTTGAGGTGATATATTGTGGCTACTGAAAAGAACAGAACAAGTACAACAGGAAATGAACTGGCAGTGTCTTCCTCAATATCAGACCTTAAATATTAATATATACTAAGCAGACACAGATACCCTGCTTTTTCAGGGAATTGCATTAAACAGCCTAAATGTATTAAAATGAAATAGTGGAGGTCAGAGTGGTAAAAGAGAAGGCTTTCTCCCTCTATTCTTCATTTAACCGGTCTTTTCTTATTTAGCTCTTCACACCCCCTCTCCCATTCCCTTCTGGTGAAACATCCACAATTTATTATTTTACTGTTTCGGCTCTGTCTGCCCTTTGTTGAATTGCAGTTTTTATTAGGACGTGACCCGTGGCGCATTTTAATCAGCTGAAATGCACACGAAGACTGTTTAAAATGAGAGACTTTTTTTTTTCCTTACACACAAAAACATCCTTGAACTCATAAACCAGAGCACGCTTCTGATTCCCCAACTGTCCAGGATGATACGTCTCGACGGGACACCAATTAGGAGTCAAAATCTTACTCAACGTCTCGTTAAATGTCTCTCATTAATGCCATTTAATTAAAAGCTCATCTCTTGTTGTGATGGTATTGACAGAGCCCTGGCAACTGTGGCCAAGCCCGTTACTGGGAGATGGAAGAGAGAGGAAATGGATGAAGAGCGGTTTTATGAAGTGCAGACAGACGGGCCATGGCCTACTGCCTGAGCTGGTCTCATTAGGTAACTTATTTATGCTGATGAGCTTCAGTTTATCCGGGGACTGTTGACTGCTCTCTTTTTTGTTTTTCACTTCTACTTTGTTCACACCTGGGAGCTGCACAGCACAAATAAGACTACTCTACTGTGTGTCATCCATCTTGTGTAAGCACTTTATTTTTTTTTATCTCATCTGGAAGGGTCAAAGTCTGCATTAATTACAAACCTCAGTGGGATAAACAAGACAAATAACAACACTTTCTGTGCACCCTAAACTTCCGAGCTAAGCAGCTCGTTGTTGTCCGACATGTAAAATAAAACCAGTGTGTATCACTGCCGCTGATTAACAAAGGTTCTCTTTAATAACCACTCCAGTTAAATACATAATATACTTCTCACCATAAATATTTAGGAACACTCAACAACATACGCTAAGGTTGCATTTGAACATTTAACTTCTGCCACTAAACCAACATTCCTCAACACAGTATATTGCCCTAGCATGAATTATACAACATTAAAATAAATATTTAATTCTTTACCCATCAAAGTCTCCGCAGCAATGTGTCAAGTGGTGGGTCATCTATGGTGGATACTGCCTTTAACAGTGACTCTCATGAGCGCTGTTGCCCTGGTCTTTCACAGTAAATACACAAGCAAGGGGGGTTTCTCAACATATGACCTGCAGACACCGGAACAGCTTCTTCCCCACAGCAGTCACTCTAGTAACAGTTAACAGCTAACTTGCATATTTTATTTTATTTTATTTTTTATTTTGTCTTATTTTATTTTATTTTCATATTTATTGTATTTTCATATTCTTACCCTTTTATTGCACCACTCACTACTGGACTGGTACCCATTTCATGTTTCATACTGCACTTTATTGCATATTTGTATATTTGTACATATTGTATATAGATTTGTTACCTTGTTTTTTACCACTAGAGAAACAACAACTGCCGGCAAAAAATTTCTTGTATGTGTATGCGTACTTGGCGAATAAATCTGATTCTGATGTGTAGCTGTTCTCTAAATCACCTCGTAGCCTTTGGTCTAATATTTGACCGAATCCCTGTCTCCTCGCACCCCAGGCTATAATTGCAAACAGCGATGCCTCAAAACCTTTCAGAGTGATGGAAGGAGTGCGAAATCCGTGACTCACCGTTGATGACCGGGGTGTACACCACGATGCCAGCAAGATTTGGGTCAGACACTGTTTTGTCCAGGATGAGTCCTCCAATGCTGCGGGAACACAACATAATCAGATCATTAACTGGGGTTTGTGTGTGTGTGTGTGTGAAAGACAGACAAAGAGAGACAAAAAGGGGCACGGAAAGACAAGCGGAGCATTGTCTTTATCTAAATGATGTCCACAGTGGGCTGGTGTACTTCTCTATAAATAACATGAAAAATGCTTCATCAGCTGCACTGAATGAGAAAGGACAAGAGATGGATTTGTCAATGTCCAGAACCAATATTTGTGTTTTCTGTCTCCTCTATTAAAGCCTGAGAAATATGGAATCACCTGCACTGAGTGCTGAGAGGTGAGTGCTCGAGGGGGTGAGTGAGAGCAAGCGAGACATCCATTCCCTTCCTGCTGGCTGTAACTGTAAGGCTGCCAGGCTCAAGGGGACCTGAGGGTGTTATGAGCTCGGGTGCTGCAATTTGTTTAAGGGGATGAGTCATCAAGCAAACCAGACGCTAGGAGTCACAGGCGCAGAATAACTGTTCCTTCCCCTTTGAAGTCTAAACACACACACATACACACACACACACACACACACACACACACACACACACACACACACACACACACACACAGCTACATACACAAACACACATACCTGCTGATGACCATGGCAGTGATGACTGGCTCCCATCCAGAGTAGAGCAGGGTGCGGCTTGCCGGGTGCTTGGAGGAGATGACGATCCACAGGGGAGTCAGACACATGAAGAAGGCGCAAACTAGTGACGACACGTATGGGTAGGAATCTGGGGAAGAGGAAAAGAGCTATTTATTTTTCCTGTTCGCATTTTCCCTCTTTGGGTGGTGGTTTGGAGCCTACTGCAGCATGCGCTAGGGAAATGGTAAAGCCACCACATAGGTGAAAAAAATATATATATATATACAGTGGTGGAAAAAAGTTTTTGGACACCCTTAAAATTTTACACAATCTCAAATATTATGTAATATTATGAAATATTTGCAGAAAAATCTTTTGAATTTCACAAGGTGTGGCTGCATCAGACAGACACAAACAAAACAAATGATTTCTTTTGTCTTTTGTTATCAAGAAAAAAAATAGCAAAACTAAATTCTTGATGGTGTAAACATGTCAGTTCTCAACATTGTCGGTATCAAAGTTAACAAATAGCAAAGAATGTGTACAAAACTGAACAAAAAATAAACCATCACATAACAAAATTAATATTTAGTACTCAGTAGCGCTTTAATCCTGGCTGGCATGTTCTCCACGAGCCTTTCACACTGTTGAAGGGTAATCTTCTCCCATTCTTCTTGAATTACTGTTTTTAATTCTTCCAAATTCTTTGGTTTCCGCATTGAAACAGACCTTTTGATAATCCACCAAAGATTTTCAATGGGGTTCATGTCCGGGGATTGAGCTGGCCACTCTAAGATCTGGATATTGTGCCCCTGCAGCCAAGTTCTATTTGACCTGGATGCGTGGCAAGGGGCATTATCTTGCTGATCTTGGTTTGTCTTCCAAGCTTTGTTTGTTTGTTTATATTTCTGCAGTGTGTATCCAACTGCTGAAGGACTGCATCTGCACTTTCTGGCTATCTGGCGGGAGCTGTACCCTTCCTGGCTGAGAATCTTTTATCTTTCTTTAGGCCTGTTTCTTGTGTTAAGTTCCTTGTTTTAGCCATTTTTGATCTGAAGAACTTTCAAATGTGCTGGCTTTATATAGGCACAAAGCACCCTAACAAAAATTGTACTCAATAAAAAGGATGATCTTCATTTGTGGGTCAGTGGTACCATAATACTAATGGCTGATTTTGAAGTCATTAGGAAAATCTCCCAAAATGTCAAACTATTCATACCCAACTAAAAAATAAATGAATAAATAACAAGCTGCGCTAATTTGAATGAAATTTGAGTTGGTCAACAATGGAAATCTGAATCTTCTAAAGGCCGCCATGAGCTGGTTGAATTCTCTAAACGGGAAAGGTTATTACTTTCCTTTTCCATTTCCTGTGTGTGAGATACAGCAGAAGAACAAATGGAAAGGACACACACAACACAGAGAAGGTTTCCCTGACTTTCTCTCCACTACCATGCCTCTTGTTCAAACTACAATAAAGCACAACACAACTAATTTTGAAAGAGTAATTAGGGTAAAGCACCTGTTTAGGGCCGCCAGATGTTTCCAGCAAGATCCTGTTCCAAGCACTAAATATCTGTCATTAGGAGAACCATCCCAAAAGAAAGGCCCCACTGTTCAGTTCAGTTCAGTTCAGAGTATAACGGGCTCCAGCAGACCCAGACCTTCAGTCTTAAAATAAAAAGCTGAGTTTCAGATTCTAGGCGAGTATGGCATACACGCTTATGGGTATTGTACTATTTAGACCCATCTGCTGTGGTAAACAGATGGAAAAACATGAAATAATTCAAATTACCTTTAATTTATAGTGTCATTATTTTTTCCACATAATTCTTGTTTGGTAGTAGTTTTCTTAAAGAAAAAAAACTTAAAGAACCAGCATTTCTTTCCATTCTACAGTGCTATGTTGGGTTTTCTGTTCGACCTATCAGCACACATTCTTTATCCCAGACATTTTAACTCCAGAGCTGTTCTGGAAGACCTTTATGTTTGTGATTTACCCTTTTGAATCCAGTTCTGCAGCTGTAAACTCAGCCAGTACCTCAGTATTTGAGTCTAGAGCTAAACTGATTTATTAATTTAAAAATCCATCCAAAAATACAGCCATTTCTTCCCATTTGTCTAAGGCCATGAATTCAGTTCCCTGAATGTTGCCACATCCACACACACACACACTGTGCATATGTTGTTCCATCTCACTAAAGCACTGCAACAATGGTCATTGGTTAAAAGCACTCTATAAATAAACTCCTACAGACTGACTCGAGTTGGCAGCTACTATGTCTTGTCTCAACTCAGGTGGTCTGCCTCAAAATTAGAAGCATTAGAGGCATTAAGTTCTCAGCTGTGGAGATAATCATTTGATTTAAATCCTGTGCAGCTGAGAGTAAACTGACCATTAGTTCCTATTTAGCGGCAAAGTGTTGGCGTGACCAAGCTTGAGAACAATCACACTACTGTCCTGGGAATGACACAGCCTCACTGCACTATCCTGGCAATCTGAACTCTGAAGTGTGTTTAATACGTTTAGCTCACAGCGCTCAACTGTTCCTTTCACAGTGGTGAACATCTATGTTATAAAATAGGAACTGACAGCTGGAATGAGACAGCTTCCAGTGTTGCCTTTATTAAGTAACGCAAGGTGGTGCAACACAGGTCTGGGTGTGACATGAATTCTGTGGAATGTGTGGTGGGGTGGAAAAGGGATGGTCTGTTCTGCAACTGGAGCTGCTGCAGAGAGAGGCAGGAGGGACCTCTACTGGGGGAAGTGTATCACTACACAGCACCACAACAACCACACATCCAGGGTAATGAACATTTCTAAATGATGGACCAAATTTACCCCACTGTTTTGAAAACATTTAGAATTTCCTGTGTTTTCTGGACTGTGTCACTTCATTCCAGAACCTATTATAATCAAAAGCTTTCAGAATTAATGAAATATCACAATATAACCTGAGGCCGAGTGACCCATGACCAAAGGGAATCTGCAGATTGGTTTTTTTTTGGCAGTTATCCAAAATAAAAAACTTTTTTTAATTTTTAGCAAAATGATTTTTTTTGGCTTTACAATATTCATTTAAGATAACAAAGACTGTTTTTGATTTAAAAAAAAAAACAGCACACACACTCCATTAAAACAACTGAAAACTAGGGTACAGGATTAAACCTGGTAAACCTGGGTTTAAATGCTCTCTGAAAACAAGGCACAACTTTCTTGACATGTGCAGAGGGGGGTTGGAGATGTATTAACATTCTAATTTTTACCAACAGCATTGTACAACAGCTCTATTCGTTTCAAATCTGTGGAAATCTGCATTGCTGTGTCGTCGGAATTTCTGCGGGCACACATTCTGTGTGGGGCCTGCTCATCACTCATGTTAGATTCTAAGGTAGCTTAAGCTTAGCGTTCATGTTCACATGGAGTCAAGGAACACAAGTTGTCCACAGCTGGAAAAACATCAAACTGACTGTGGATGGTTCTGAAACAGCATCACAGGAACAATCCAGACCAATCATGGAGAGCCAACAGTCTGCAGGGGTTCACCTTAAGACTCCACCCACTGACAGCAATCTGTCAGATTGGACTACAAGACGGGAAGGGCTTGTGAGTAAAACCACTACTGAGGTAGCTGGTTATAATGAAAGCCTGCAGACTGTTGGCTCTCCATGTGTCACAGCTCCTGATGTGGTCATTTAGTGTGTCTGTGACTGTGGTGGTCTTCTAAAGGTAAAAGGTATTTGCTCACCCAGGCACTTGTAGAGGCCCTGACTTATCCAGGCCAGGATTGCCAAGGTTATGAGGTCACCAAAACTGGCAGCAATGGGTGTGGCTACGTTGTCTGGGTTGATGCCTGTCTTCTTGGAACCCACGATTACACCCACCATGATGATACCTGCACGTGACAAGAGGAGGGTGGAGCGCTTTACTAATGGTCATTAAATGGCTGGTGACTTTCAGATATTGTTACACATAGTCTGACCCAGCTTCTCCACACTATTTAATTTAACAGTGCTGGACTGTGTTTACCCTGCAGCAGGGAGGCTATGAAGGCCGTGGCCACACTGCTGGAGCAGAGTAGCACGGCGTGGCTCATCTGGAACTTCCCCTCTGGGATCCAACCGAGAACCACAGCTGCGATGGCCGCCAGGAAACCCACCACAGTGGCCTGAACCTGGAACAGAGAGGAAGGGGGGGTGGCGGGGGGTTATGTTGTGCTCCTGTACTAATGAAAGAAAACAAGCATTACTGTGTGTGTGAACACAGGATTACTAACAGGGTTATTTAGATAGGAATTATCTCCATTTATACTCTGTTGTGAAACATCATCAACAGCGTGCCTACGTACATTTTTCAATGACATAATTCCTGCTGACGGATGTTATTGCGTAACATGCTGAACACACAGATCATCAAAACACTAAAATGTTTATCAGTGTGTCCGTAGATGATTAGCAGAGCCTGTACTCAGTCTTACTATTTTATTGATTCTACGTACACAGAGCATTCCAGGCGTGCGTGTTTGAGTGTGATATTACCTGCTTCAATGCCAGATTGCCTATGATCAGATTCCACTTCTCTATTGGAGAATCCATCTTGCCCACATTCACCTGTGTCAGGAGTAAAGACAGGCAGTAAGGCGGTTTTCTATGACAGTGACATCCATCCATTATACATGTAACTTAATGTCTGAACAGGTCGCCAGTCTGTCACAGGACTGACATATAGAGACAAGAGGCTGATTAAAGAAAGGTCAAAAATATCCTGACTTTTAGCTCCTCGTATGCCTTAAACTCCCAAAACACCAGATCCTACATTTCCCACAATGCACGCTTTTGTTAGGCCTACCCCACCTGATAAACAACCATATGATCAACTTTTAACACCACCAGTTTGTAATGTAGGCTTTCTGTTCGTGGCCTCCAAGCCCAAGCTGAAATAACCTCGACAACATCACCATGACATCACCAGGGTTATTTTCTCAGCCTCTGACAAAGCTCCTCCAGAGCCACAGAGTTACATTACACAACTGTTTTCACAGGTTGAATAGCACTTGACAAAATCAATTGCCTCTGACATGTAAAACCAGAGGAACTGCAAATTAAATCATATTTAATCTTTCATGTCAGATCTGATGCAGTCGATGTCTGTCTGAAGTCTACGGGGCCACAGAACTCAGCAGACACCTCCCTGGCGAGGCTCTCTCAGGCCTGTATTTCACTTCTTGCTTGTTTTGAGGATTTTTCTGGATTTAGTTTGAGTCCTTGAGAAGTTAAAAACATTCTCATCTCAGCTGAGGTCCGGAACTGAAGCTCATCTTTTCGATTAGGCCATCTCACTAAACCAGTTTTATCAACTGGTCTTACTATTTTAGTCATATTACCTGTTTTGGCAGACCGCTTTCACATTCACTTGAATGGACAACACTGTAGATTACAGTCATTATACAATTATGGGTCATTAGACAACTGAGACTTTTAGTTTCTAGATTGGTCTATTCTATATACTAAGAATGGTCCATTCTGAAGACTGAAAGCTGACCTGGGGCACCCCTTCAGCAACTAATCTTTTCAGTTCTACTTTCCAGCATAAATTTTTATGAGACATAGTGTTAAACATGCCTTTTTTGCCTGGTTTCATGCTTTTAGAAAAACAAAAATATCTGTAGTCCCAGCCCCTTTTCTTAATACAAAACTCAATTTGTTTCGTAACTGATTCTGAGGAGGGCAACAGTAACACGAAGACAAACTGTTTTTGGGACACCGCTGAGTATATCAGCTCACACTGAGCTCCGCTGTCTATGTTGACATAGTGCTGTGAATGTGGAGTCTGTATGCAGGGATCTGGGGTGGGATGACATGAGGAGCCAAAAACCAAACAAAGAGAGAATTCTGCTCTGTCACTTCCTCCGCTACTTCTGACTTGCAGAGTTTGAGGCGTGGACACAAACAGAGACACGGATACACTTATGAGAGGGTACTACAGAGTAGGGGTTTCATGCACCTATGGACAGGAGAGTAATTGCAAAGGTTTGTAGAGCACATGACACAGTTTTATGGGATATCACATGTATGCAGTGGTTCATTGAGAACCTCATCTGTTCCCTCCTCACTGCTCCTCCCTTTTTACAACAAGTGGAGCAATAAATTTGCCATCTGATGGTTCAGTGGCTCTGGTTGCAGCAGCCCTTCCTATGTCCCTCTACAGGAAACTGGTGTCCTAGTTGCAGTAGCTCTTCCCACCTCCCTCACATGGAAACCACCTCTCAGTCTGTTATATCAACAAATTCCTCTGTTAATTCCTAATCTACAAAGCTCTTACACCAAAACCCATTCAAGATATTTCTGACTTAAAACTTTCCAAAGTAATTATAACTTCAACTAAGAAGGGGGTACAGTGAAAGTGGAGACCATTAACACTGAAAAACAAGGTCAGTATTCCAGCGGAGTCCTTTTCATGTTTTTTTTTCTTTCAAAAAAAGCACCCGACGACAAACCTTTTGGACAAACCTTAATCACTTTCTCTAGAACAGTCACCAGCAGTTAACATAGACACGAATGACCTTATAACTTTCTCTCTGAAGTGTCTTTCGCTTGTGTGTGGTGATTTTGTCAGACGATGCTGTGGTTATAAAATCAGGATTTTAGCAGCAGCAGCAGAGCAGCAGCATGGAAACGGCTGCATGAGTAGCATGAGTAGAAGAGTAGAAGAGAAGCAAACAGATAAAAGGCTGAAACCGACTGACAATTAGGCAGATTACAAATATGATGCGATGACGTTACAAATAAGATAATTAGCATATTTCATATCTAGCAATATTTAGTGATTTTCTTTAGGTTTAGCTACTTTCCATTGAAAGCAGATGTTTACAGAGGTTCCACAATAGTTTTCAACTACTTCCTCAATTTCACACATTGACCATAAGCCAGCCATATACTAGGTTACTTTTGTTGTTCATATTGCACTAATGTGGTATTTACCAGCAAAAAAAAAACACTTCAGTTAGTTAGTTTCCTCATACTTCATACCGCACAGAAAAAGACTTCCGCGGTAGTGTGCCACTCTGACCGTGTGTGTGTCTGTGTGTGTGCTTGTCTCACCGCTGTGGACAGCCTGGAGGCCAGAGTCATCTCAAGGTTGCCCTTGAGGCCAAGCAGAGCAGGAACCAGGATGAAGATCTCTGTGATGTACTGGAACGCCTCCCAGTGCTGAGGACAACACAAACAAATAATATATTCAAAAGTTATTTTAAATGTGTCTGGCACCATTGGTGCTCAGGCCCTTACAAAAATAACAATAATAATAATAATAATAATCAAGGATGCAAGCAGTGCTAAACGGCCCTTGCACTTTGGCCCATGGAAGCCAGGGTGTTAATTCTGACAATGTACCAATTGTAGTGAGCTTTTGAGTATCCCAAGCCGCTCAAAAATGAAACAAAGGAATAATAATAATAATAATAATAATAATAACAACAACAACAACAAAATCAGTTATTGTATCTGAAGGTTTTCGAAAACCACCCAACAGATCATTGGCACATCACCGGCACCCAGATGCCCTGCAGTGAGGACATCCATCGGAAACAAGACTTGTGGTGTTGAAGGGCGTCAAGGTACATGTTCATTTATATCCTGTACATAACTATTCATAATAGCCGTGTGTGTGTGTGTGTGTGTGTGTGTGTGTGTGTTTAACCTTGACATTAACTATTAATATTCATTTATAGCTTGTTTTATATTAAATTTATATTAGTACAGTAGTAACATTCATATGGTTTCTATTCACTTTACGTCTAATTGCACTTCTGGTTAGATGCCAGTAATTGTTCAATGCCAATACAGCTGAATCTATTGTAATGTAATCTAAAATGTAGCCTTTAATGCCACCCTGGCTCTCAACTGCACTGGATACTGTTTGAATAATAGCTGCATTGTAACTCGGCTTACCTGCACAATATCCAGCACCATTCCAGCTGATACAGTTCCAAATCCAGCTAGCAGGAAAGGCACCAGAATCTGCAGTGCCATGGCCAGTGGCGACTCCTTGGGCATATTCTGCTCATCAGATGCCTGCCCTTCCTCCTCATCGTTCTCCTCCTCCTCCTCGTCTGCCTCCTCCCCGGAGAGCCTCCTCTCAGCCAGCATGGGCTCTGTTTCAGAGTACCCTCCATCTCCACAGTCAGATAAAGTCACGGAGGACCGAAAGGCCCGGTCCAGGTGCCGTCGGCTTTCAATGTGAGATGTCTCTTGCCTGTAGCCGTTCTGGATTGAGCTGGCCTCGGGTTTAGCTCCGAGGTCCACCATGGCCAGCCGCTCCTCCTGCAGCTTGGTATAACCGGTAGGAACCATGGTATAGAAGAGAGAGGCGATCCGCCCAGAGGAAACAGGTTTCAGGGAGAGAGCACTCCACCCACCACCTGCTCCACTCATACGTACCGTCAGGCTAGAGCCCAGGGACTCCCCTATCGTTCCTCCCAGTCTCTGGATACTCATGATGTGGTCTAGGGCTGCAGTGTCTCATCTCCTGTCATCAAGTCAGAGGGCGATGTCACAGAATTCACAGTAAAAACTTACACTGGTTCAGGTGCACCATCCATGTTAAAAGAAACTGGCTTCAGGGACTCATCAGCCTGGAGAAGGTGCACAAAGAAAAGACAGCAGAGGGAATAGATGTCAGAACAGGAAAACAGCCTGAAGTGATCTTTGAGATAATATTACACTGAAATGTAACAGTTGAGTCACTTCTCATAAAGAGAAGAACCACAGAACCTAGACTCTAAATATGGAGCAGTTGTTTACTAATGAACAAAAGACTAGCACTGAGGAAAGCCATGCAACTTTATATCAACAGATGTGACAAAAGTTTGAAACAGAACTGTCCACATCACTCCAGTAGATACAGTAGATCTAAGCCTCACTCATGTTCACAATTCTGTGCAGGCCATAAGCATACTACACTATATTGTGTATGCACATCTCTGGGTGTTGTGAATCATCCTAATGAAATGAGAATAACTAAAGTGAAGCCAGAGAAGGTAGGATAATGATATATTATCAGTTTCTGAAAACATGTTTTTAAATATAAGTTAACTGACAGACAGCACTGAAGTAAACAGGAAACAGCTGCTGCTGTTCAGTTTCAGTATTTTTATAGTAGTGCTACTTGTTCTCAGTTTACTGAGACGGTCTGAAGACCACAAGTTACAGTTTGTACTCAACATCGTTCAGGCCTCCACGGTGCCTGAATTTCTCTGTCTCCGTTTTCTAACACTTCTTTCATGATAGCGACCTGATTTGACGCCTTCTTCACGGCATAAGCTAACAATTATCGATACATCTGCTAAGCGAGAAATGAGAAAATACTAGCTAGCTGTGGATATCTGTTTATGCTACATAAAACAGCTATGTTAGCTAGCTGTGTAGGAATATAAAACAGAAGGAAGCTCGGCCGGGAGAATACAACAGCCAAAGTTAGCCAGTAGATAGGTTTTTTCTAGGCGTCACCACCTTCTTTGTTTTATTTCCCAGAAGTTACCTTTCTGTTTCTGTTGAGACATTTAATCCAGCAGGAGAGAAGCGAGTTCCTTCAACAGACAGCCGCTGAGCCGCGTCACAGCAAAACAGCGCCACCATAGATCGTCTATGTTGACTTGATGGAACACTCAATTTGAAAATAGTGGCTACACACATAAATGCACGGGTTGTCGTAATTTGCGACAAGGACGTAAAGGATTCTGGGTGTAACATATTTACATCGAAAGAGGAAACGTGTGAGAAAATTAGCAGTTTTTCCTAGTTAGTTACGTCTTACGTCATGACTTCACGCACTTTATATACCTGGTGTGAATGTATACCAGTAACATAAATTGGTTTAGCTGAGTCATTATGTTGTACGTAAAGCAAATAAGCAATTTGCTTGTTAGAGAAAATGATAAACCCACGAAATAAATTGGGTTAAGTGTGACCGGCGGGTTTCATATTAAGAAAATTGAGTAGGAGTGAGACCTCTCGCCTACAAACAGGCTCGACCATAGACTCGGAACAAAAAGTGCCACACGGATATGTTGAAGGCGCGCAGGCGCAGAGGCCATTTCTGATCATCTCGAGCGAGACTGGGAGTTTTCACAAATGGCCTGCGTGTGTAGTTTTTACTGCCAACTTTTATGAGTGTGAGAGCTTCTATAAACAATAGAGGGCGCTGTATAAAACCACAGCTTACATGTCTTTTTTTTTTTTACCTTCAACCCGGATGTTGCTCTTTTCAGTAGCACGTGGATGAAAACAGAACCTTAGAAATGGAGTTGAACGCAAAGAAAACAAGTTCCCGGGCTCTACTGTCGTGTGGCAACGGTTCAGGTTTGTTTGCTAATGTAGCTAGTTAGAGGCTGAGAAGGGTACATGTTGTGAGTTAGCTCAGTTAACTCAGTGAATTCTCACGGGCTTTGCTGTGGGTGGGTGTAATGAACTTATCTGTTGTGTTGCCAGGCCTCAGTGAGAAGCTTCTCCTCAGGCCAGGGGCTGGTAGATCCCTGCAGACAGAGAGAGTGCCAAGAAGCAGTGGTGAGACCAAACATCTGTTCTCTGCCTGCACTGATGTGTTGTTATTAATTAGCTATTTTTACGTGATTCTACTTGTAGGAAAACTTAGGACTTTTGAGATGCATGTCTGACTTGTGTTGCTGCTGTTGTTGTTGTTGTTATTGCTGTGTATCAGTGTTGGAGCGGCTGCAGAGCTTCCTGCCACAGATGGCTGAAGCTAACGAGAAGCTGAAGCGGGAGATGGAGGAGGCTCCTGCTGGACGCTTTGACATAGAGAGTGTGGAGGAGGCACAGAGCGTCATAGAGATGGTGAGTAGAGCTTAAGTGATGCTGGACTTAGAAGTTCATTTTCTCACAGCAATGCGCAACAACCCAGTATGTGCACTGGGGATTTACTTAAGTATAATAGCAGTCCCAAGGTTTGTACTACGAAGCAGGATCTGAGGTTAGCACGCTAGCTTGAGGTTTAACCCTCCATTTTCATGGTCATAGTTGTGGTTCTGTTCTTATTGGGTTTCATCACCATGGTAACTTATGCTGCACACTTAACCTTCTATGGAGCAGGTTAACCTCAGAGGATCAGATCAAAACCTGTCAACAGCCTAATCAGATCATTGGTCATCATTCCTAAGGGATTTTGACAGGGAGAAAAGGTTTTACATTAAAGTGATAAATAAAAAAAGATCAACAGATATTTTTATATATGAGTGGAATGGTTTTTCTATTTGATGTTCTGCTCAAGGTTTCTTCCTGTTAAAAGGGAGTTTTCCTTGCCACTGTCGCCTCAAGTGCTTGCTCTGGGGTCAGGCTCTGGGTCTCTGTAAAGCGCTTTGAGACAATTTTGATTGTGGAAGGCGCTATATAAATAAAATTGAATTGAATTGAATTTTGACGATGCTGCTTGTAATTAACACTCACCCTCTTTCACATGAACATGCTCATAGCCAGATGGATAAACCCAGAGTTAACTGAGCCAGTTAATAACCAGCTTTGTAGTACAGGTGATCCAAGATGGCTAATGTCCAGTGAAGCCAGATAACCACAAGATATCCAGGATGTGTTGAGCTTGCTTCATAGTACTTGCCTTGTTTACTTTGGTTTCCAACATGTTTTATCTTATTATTAATATTATTATTATAATTATTTCACCTTTACAAAATGCTTTATAAATAAAGCATATCAATATCATATATTATTATTTTAGGTTTTAATGGTATTTATTGTATGATCTGTCTGAATCATGGTTTCTCTTGATCTAAGGATGTAGCACTGGTGGAGCTCAGCGGGTCAGACAGCAACTCGGACTATGAACAGGATTCGTCGAGCTCCGAGGAGGACTCAGAGTCTGATGACGAGCAGGAGATCACAGAGCAGAACCTTAAACTACCTGGAGACAAAGGCAAGAAGAAGAAAGCCAACATTCAGGTTTTGGACCAGAATGGAGAGTAGAACGAGTAAGGCGTACAGACTTTTGTCTTCAGATTGAGTTTATTTTCGCTGTGAGGTGATGGGGGTAAAGAGACCAATGACAAAACCTCTGCCTCAGACGGAATTTTAAACTTCATGGACTCAGAGACCATAAACAGAAACCGTCCCATGCAGAGACAGCCCTGAGTCGCTGCTATAGGAACAACGGTACACATTATTTTGAATGGATTGAGGTCGTAACTGATATTGGGATTCCCTCATCTTGAATGCCCATCAGCTGACCATGTGACCTCTCATTCTACATGGCGTGTTTCAGCCGTGGATAGCCTTGTTTTGGCAGCAACAAACTATTTGCGCTTTAATGAGGCACACTTGAGAGTTTCTGGAGGACAAAGGGTCACGATGCAACAAAAAGCAAGACTGCTCCATCCGTATTTATTCATTCTTAAATTAGTTAGGTCCACCATACTGGGTAGTAACCCTCTTTGTCCCCCCAGAGCAACTTGAATTCTGAGTGTCATGGACTCAATAAGGTTCTGGAAACATTCCTCAGAGGTCTCTGCTCCACATTTACAAGAGAGCATCACACCGTGGCTGCAGCAACGAGATGATTGGATCACAGAGGTCATGGAAAAATCAGGGTGGTCAGGGTGTCCCAGTGTTGGCTAGGATTGGCTCCAGCGCCCAACCCCCCCAGATTTTGGGCTGAATTTAGACTGAATGCAAGATATTTGCAGGTTCTGGTTTTCATGCGGTCCAGTGCTGAGAGTATCGCATGGTGACAGCAGCGAGCAATGATTGGCTGGCAGAGGTCACTGGAAAAATCTGATTGGAAGTTAGTCCTCCGAATTGAACTTTCATTAATCGTCATCCCTTTGTTTATATGAGTCACCATAGATGATGTGTAGACATGTATGTTGACAATGCAGACTTGTTGATGCAGAATTCCTGTGCTCCTGCAGAGGGGGAAATAAATGCTTTAGAAATGGGTCTTGATTTATGTATTTCCACTTTATAGTGCTTTTTCTGAACCAGAAAGTCACTAGTTTATTTTATTTTTCAACTCACTGAATTGCTATCTATGAGGACTAAAATCAGTTTTTAATCTCGTAAATTTTTAACATCGTAGTGAGGACATTTCTGGCCTAAGAGGACATTCTGACAGCAAACAATGGCAAAAGAGACATTAACTATTCATGACATTTAATAAACAGCACTTAATGAAGCAACCTGGGCACTTGTATCCTCAGATGGGGATGCTTCATTTAATGGTAGAAAAAAAAGTAAAACTACACATGGCTGCTTTCTTAACCAGAATTTTAGAAGAAAAAGTGCTCACAGAGCTAAATGAGTTTTACTTATTAAATTAAAGGGCCAGTTCACTCAGCAACACTTTCCCTTATACTTGTCCAGGTTTAGAGATATGTACATTTGGCATTTATGCTCCCACCCCAGCGCAATCGAGGTGAGTGGAATGCAGTTCATGGTTGTAACAGCACTGAAAACAGTACATTTAAAATTCAACAGAAACACCTCTTAAAAGAAACAGTGTCCACACTATTCAGAATAACCCACAGATCTCAGTTTGAACCATTTTCATAGTGAAGTTTATTAGAATTGTTCAACTGTTGTGTTTCCTGGTATCCAGACAGGGAAAGCTGCATTGCTGTTGAGCTTTGTAAATGCCATTTTTTCACTGTTGTCCTACTTTGTGAAAAATGCTACTAACTAGAAATAACCAGTAATTCCATACAATGGAGGTGATCATTTGGATGAACTAACTCTTTAAAGAGAGACTGTGTAATGTTTAAAATAAGATGTACCAACTTGTTCCTCTTGCTAACAGAAGCTTAATTCATAAGGAATAAAACACCACCTTGTTTATTGGTCATTACATTCAGTAGTTTTGCTGCTACAGCATTACTCGATCTGACTAGCTTATGGTGGTTAGTGCTGGCTAAAGTTGACAAATGTTAGCTTTTAATGCCAATAAACATTTTTAATGAGAATAGTGGCAGATTTACCTCAGAGTCACTAACATTACCCTAAGGCTGGCCTCCACACAGTGTAGCTTGTAAACGTGACTTTTTTGAACAAAAACTTTAAGCCAACAAGCTAACATGGTTAAGGAAGAATACTATGCTAGTTAGCTGGATATGCTTACAGTGGCAGCTGGCTTTACAGCAAATAGCAGCAAAAGTCAAACTCATTTTTATCATGGTTGGCAGTACAGCCTCTTTTTCTTCAAGTCTTTGTATGCGTGAAACCTAAGTACACAGTGGAAAGTTACACTACTGTGTATACTATGCTAGTTAGCTGGACACACTTATGGACACACTTTAAATTAGGCTCCCTGTTTGTATTTATTACAACAGCAAATACTGAAGAATTAGTCTGTTTTCCACTTAACGGCAACATTACACAGTACAATTCAAACTTTATTCACCATTGTGTGGCATTATTGACTGAATACAGAGGGGACAGACGAGAGGACAGCTTTCACCTTCATCACAAAGAGTGAGAAAAAAAAAGAAAACTTGCTTTTGTAGCCCTTGCTGCCTTCACTGACAATGTGGGACAAATAGAAAACTAATTCCACAACTTCTTCACATTAGTGGTGCATAAAAACATCTAGCTAGTCTTTAACGAATATATTATAGTGTTTTAACATATAATAATTTTCTGTTTGACAAATAAAATGTCAAAAATATATCAGGTAGTCCCTATTTTCCCTCTTTTGTTAAAAAATATGTACAAAAACATCAAATTTTGACAAATGGAGAAGAGCAAATGTCGTAGGTAAGGATGTGGTAAGAGACAGCTGCATTGATGTGATGTAAACAACCAGAGGGTGTGATGGAAATGAAACACAGAGCTTTATGTAGTGACAAATACTGTAAAGTGTTTTACAACCTTACAGACAAATTTGCCTGTACATGCCTTTATTGAATGGCATGAAAAATTAGATTTTCTGATCCTGATCTTTCAGATCCCAGTCAAGAAACCCGAAATTCTAGAAACAAAGTTGCTGGTTCATAATTAGCATACGGTGAACCATCATATGCTAATGCTAAGCTGCGGGAAAAACCTACCTAGAAGGTAGGAAATCTACCTAAATCCACCAGCTTCTGTTTGGCTGTTGAGAACTCAGTCCTCATTAAGACTTTTGTCACTGCTGCCAGTTTTACGAGTGTGAAAGTTCATTCTTGACCTTTGACCTTTGCTACAGTGATTTTGAAGTGGATGTGTCAGTGTACCTCACTGTTATGTTGTGGTTGCAGATGCACACGGTTGAAACTTTCATCCAGACAGAGGGAACTGAAACATTGCTTTTCAACCTGGTGGTAAATTGACTGTTAACTCAAGGTGGACTAGCGGGCTTTTTCACAAACTTTTTCTGAACCAGTGATGATGGTTTCGAACACTTTGATAAAAAGCTAGTAAGTGGACCTTGAGCTTATGTTACTAACAGTCAACAGTTCTTATGTGGATTCAGCTGTAACCTCAACCCTGTTTTCCCATCATGGATGATCAGATCAGTGCAGTAATGGAGTCCAAGCGGAATCAGCTCAGGATTTTACAGGTGTGTATAGGCAGGCAGAAAAATGTCCCTTGTCCGTGATGTGAATTTCACACAGACAGCCAAGAAAAGACAGGCACATAGTCCAAAACTGTGGCATAAATACAACCATACTCTCCTATCAGTCGTACGGTGCGCACTCACACAAAGACATACTATCCAGAAGCAATGCTGAATGAAGCTGGATGTCTGAGCGAAACAGACAGATGAGTCCCTTCCTGTTCAGATGTAAGCAAGAGTTTGTTGGGGGCATCTGGGTCTCAGTACTCCACAGTCACAGCTTTGGTCTTGAGGTATTCCATGAGAGCATCCTCTCCTGTGGACGAGACAGGCAAATAGTAATGGTCAAACCTTGGGTTACTGACCCCGTCTTTGTGTAATTTTGGTGAGCGGTTGCCTCTACTCACCAAGGTCTTTGCCAAAGCCGGATTGCTTGAAGCCTCCAAAAGGTGAAGCCACATCGGTCTTGTTGTAGGTGTTGACAAATACCGTTCCAGCCTCCAGCCGCTCGCTCACGTACATGGCCTTGTTGATGTCGCGGGTGAACACACCGGAGGCCAGGCCATACTCTGTGTCATTTGCTCTCTGTAGCACGCCATCCACGTCGCTGCAGACAAAGACGACGGAGGGTGCCCAGGGTTAGTGAAATTGTATGACAGCACCATAATGAGATGCTTCTTTTCATGGCTTACCCATTCTTGAATTTGGACACCACCATGACAGGGCCAAAGGACTCTTCTTTGGCAATGAACATATGGTCCTCCACATCAGTGAACACAGTGGGCTCCATGAAATAACCTGATGGCAAAAATGGCCAAGATGGTTAGCCGATGCTAACAGTGATGCTAAATTTTCAACAGTAATCAAAAAACTGAAGAGAAACCACAGCAGCTGAATTTGACAAGTCAATCCACAAAAAAATGAATCAGATTTAACACAGACATACTTTAATCATGTCAGGTGAGTGGTGTATCTATAATAACGAGATAGTGCCACACTGGGGCACACAATTGACAATTTAGAGTCGCCAATTAACCTAATCTGTATGTCTTTGGACTGTGTAGGAAGCTGGAGTACCTGGAGGAAACCCACGCAAGCACAGGGGAGAACATACAAACTCCACACAGAAAACTCCCTTTGAGAGGAGGGTTAGGTTTGTGTTAGGTTACTCCCAAGGCCAAGAAACATATTCTTCACTTATTACGTTAGCTTGTGGGCTTAAAGTTTAGAAAGTCACTTTTACAAGTTGCACTGTGTCGAGGTCAGTCTTAGGGTAATGTTAGCTATTCTGACTATCATCAAAAATGTTATCAAACTTGAAAGCTAACATTTGTTAACATTAGCTTACATTAGCCACATAAGCAAATGGGCATACCAGTACTTGTATAAGTCATTTATATTTATTTGAATGTTTTTTTTCTCAATTTTTGGTTTTAGCATCCAAAACATAGAGTAGAGTTAGCACTTCATTTATTCTAAAGTTAGGTAGGGTAGCAATGAAAAATGTAAAAACTTAACACGTGAAAAACAAAAGGGTTGAAAATAAAAGATGGTGCTGCTCTATAAAAGCAGCCAAGCCACTGTAAATTCTACTGTAACCCACTGCACTGCTTTGTGTTCTGTGTGAGAATCTGAGAAAGATTCCCAGAGGCTCCCGGTGTGTGTGTTCTCTACCTGGCCTATCCACCTGTCTCCCTCCATACACCAGCGTGGCCCCCTCCTTTACTCCAATGTCACAGTACTCCAGCAGCTTGTCCAGGTGGGCTTTGTGATTCTGAGGGCCATGGTCTGTGGAGCGATCCAGAGGGTCTCCGATCTTCATCTTCTTGATCTCCTCCACCTTTGAGGGGAGAGGGTTGAGTAGAGAAATAACTCTTTGTGTTTCTTCCGGTCAAACTTATATTATTAAACTGAATTATGGAAAATGTAAGCGCAAATGTTTTTGAGATCTTGAACAGAACTAGAGGCTAAAAGTCGGAATATATCGGCCTCTGTTGCTCCAGTGTCGCACTCACCACTCGACAGATGAACTCGTCATGTATTGACTCCTCCACAAACAGACGCCCAGCAGCAATGCAGTTCTCACCTTTGTTGAAATACACAGAGCTCATGCCCTGTGAAGCAGCACAAACACACAGATACAGAATTAACAGCAGCTTATTTGTGTCTTTGTCCTTCAGGATACCCATGAACCTAGGTGTCATGTCTTTGGACTGTGGGAGTAGGATTGGCGCTAGGGTTAGCTAGAGTACCTGGAGGGAAGCCACACATTGGTCTTTCAACCAGTATTTTCATCAATATGCCCCCACCCTTAGCAAAACAACATCAGCCCTTTCCCTCTTCCCGTGTCTTTGTGAGCCCAGCTCTCTTACCATGCGAACAGCCTTGTCCAAGTCACAGTCACTGAAGATGATAAGAGGCGACTTCCCCCCCAGCTCCAGAGAAACCTTCTTTAGGTTGCTGAGTGCACAGCTACAACAGGATATCACAGAGAAAAGAGCAATGAATGAGCAATGAATCAGATTTAACACAGACATACTTTAATCATGTCAGGTGAGTGGTGTATCTATAATAACGAGATAGTGCCACACCGGGGCACACAATGGACAATTTAGAGTCGCCAATTAGAAGACACTTTTCTCAGCCTGCAAGCAGCGAGTTTTTTGGGTCATACCTCTTCATGATCTGTTTGCCGATAGGCGTGGAGCCAGTGAAGCCTAGCTTGCGGATGTCCGGGTGGTCGGACAGACGCTGGCCCACCATGCCACCTGGAGGAGAGAAAGCGATGAGGAGGGTGTGCTAGGGGACTGATTAGGACAGCCATGTTAGAGATTGGTTGAACTCTCTAAAGGTGTGTTAAAACACAGGAGGAATGCCTTTTTTCACGTATGTAACAATGAGAAAACCAGACACTTCCTGTCTCAAAAAGATGCAGAAATGATTTTGTTACTTCTAGGTTGGACTATTGCTAAGGAACTGCCCCCAGCAAGTCTCTAAAAACTGTCCAGTTGATCCAAAATGCTGTAGGGAAAGGGACTTTATTTTTATTTTTAGAATATGTAGATACTGTATTTGTGTTTAATACCTGAGCCTGGCAAAATGTTGATAACTCCTTTTGGAATGCCAGCTTTCACTGACAGCTCAGCAAACTTCAGTGCTGTCAATGGGGTGACCTGTAAATATTAACAAAATATATTTATATATACATACATACATACATATACATATATATATATAAACCAAAAACTAGGCTAGCTCAGCATCTCTTTTACTGGATTGAATTAAACTAGACAAAGGATATAGGTGTATGTGATGCAAACCCAGATCCTCCAAATTTACTGGACCCACCTGTGCCGGTTTGAGCACAAGTGTGTTTCCAGCTGCTAGGCAGGCAGCGCTCTTCCACGCCAACATCATGAGAGGGTAGTTCCATGGGATAACAATGGCACACACACTGCCACAGAAAAACCACACTACTCAGTAAAAACACACAACTTACTGAATATAAATACACGGTAAAAATACATTGGTTTACCCCAGAGGTTCTTTCTTTGTGAAGGTCAGATTGCGGTTGGGCCTGGCCTGGTTGATGGGGATTGTCTTGCCCTGCAACCGATATCAGCATGTGTGTCTAGTATTAGAGCTTTAGTAAACTATTTGTAGCTATACTGTACTTGTTGAGCATGAACCTACCTGGATCTTGTCGCACCAGCCAGCGAAATAGCGGAATGTCTGGATGGACATGCCTACGTGGGTCTTGAGGGCAAGTGTGTAGACAGCCCCTGAGTCAATAGACTCAATGGTGGCCAGCTCCTCCTGGTGTTCCTCCATCAGATCTGCAAGCCTGGTGAAGGAGGAGTGTCAGAGGGCACAGAGTGTGAGGGGAACTTTAAAAAGTAACATAAGCATAAACCCTTAAGAAGAGTACAACTTACCTATGCACGCAGATGTACATCATAGATTGGAAAATCTAATGTTGCCATGGATTCAGTTTCCATGGAGGGTGTAAGAAGTCACACTGAATTTAAAAATACTCTATTATATTTCTCACATATTGAATGGCCATTTGGATGGCACAAAGTTTTAGCAAGTCTCTGTCCAGATCTTGGGACTGAATCTTAAAGTGTGTTTCCAGCCTTGGTGATCATGCAAGCCCTACTGCTAGTCCTCTAGGTGGAGCTACTTACTTGTAAAGCAGACTTCCTCTGTCTCTTGGGTTCATCCTGCCCCATGGACCATTATCAAAAGCTTCTTTGGCAGCTGCCACCGCCCGGTCCACGTCCCCCACCGAGGCATAGGACACTTTACAGATCACCTGGGCACAGAGGACGCGATGGTCACAGACACACTCAGAAGTTCTGCTGGATGTGTGTATGCGTTTTGCATTTGTGTGCGAGTAAGTTCACTAAGATCACTCACAGATCCGTCGGTGGGATTAATGGTGTCGTAGGTCTTGCCATTTTCTGCGTCCTCGAAATTACCGTTGATAAAGCACTGGTTTGGCATTTTCACTGTCATGTTGTTTACTTCTTTGGTTGCCTGGGTACAATACGAAATATAATTAAGACATGTCATTTCATCATCTGACCAGATCGTGGGGGGATAATTATGATATATGTCATGTACAATGTAGATGATTGTTTCTATTATTTTGAATCAAGGACTAGTCACTTTACTTTAAGTTGGCGCTCAGACTCACGTAGTCAATGACCAGCTCTTCCTCTTGGTCCTCCCCTCTCAGCTTACGGACAAACATCTGTATGAAGTCCTGGAAGGTGGTGGCCATGTACACATCCTCGTTCTGCAGCTGTACGCCGGAACATTTCTGCTTCACCTCCTCCACCAGCCTGGTCACAACCACACCAAGATGTCACCAATGGTCTCTTTTTTTTAAATAATTCATTGATTCCTCCTGTGTTCATTTCCTTCCGTAAGATCCTTTTTTGTTCATGTAAGAGTTTTTTAGTTTCTTTTGAGTTTATGTTTTGCTGTTCACGTTTTATATTTTATAGTTTTTTTTTTCCTACATGGATGTCTTTGGGGTTGTCTTTCCAAGCCTTGTTCTCGGATGCACCGGCTGGTTTCTGTACTTGTCAACTTCTAAGCTTGTCTTTTTTTTGTAATTGAAATTACTGTACTTTATCCGTTCCTCCATAATGTTGTGGATTTTCGGCTTGATTTCAAAAGCTGAATGGCTTTTGAAATCAACTGTACTTAACGTGTCCACAACCAATATTATCTGGTAATATACAGTGAGAAACAGCTGCCCTCTTGTACTACCAGCAAACTGTTTTGCTTTTATCTTGAAAAATAAAGACTAAAATGATAGGTGAATCATTTCTGACCAATCGCTGCATGGCCTGCCTCTCCCTCACCTGACCACATCCATGGAGGCAGCTCCAGACTTGAAGAAGTCTGTGGTGTCCTCGATGGCTGGGACATTGCTGAGGATGCCCTTCCAGATGTTCTGTGATTTAAAAACCAAAAATAAAAGCAAATTATTCAAACTCTTACTAACACAGACATTTTACTGTGATTTTTTAATCACTTACAGTACAACTACTAGGTTAAAAAGAATGAAGTTGTTTACCCTGATCTCCTCTGCCATCTTCTTTTCATCATCAGTCAGCTCCACACTGGTGCTATCTCCAGAGGAGAAATATTTGGATGCAGGGATCATCTTCCCATCTTCAAATTGCAGGTTCTTCACCAGGAGCTGTGGACCCAACGCAGAGCAGGTAAAGTCCAGCGACAAGACCAAGAGGCGACAGGCAGACACTGCATGGCTCTATCAGAATTAAGCCCCAGCTGTGTTTCTGAATATTTGTTTTGTAGTACGTCAAAAACTAAAGAGACACTCACAGCTTTCCCATCAGTTCCATACAGGACGAGCCCATTTTTGGTGACCAGGCTGGGCTGGGACGCCCCATCAATCTCCAGGGGCTGACCGGCCGGTACTGACGCCCCTAACATGGACGAGCCATACAGGGTCACAGACTGAGGAAGAAGAATACACATTGAAAGAATTAAAATTTAAAAACTTTATGTGGACTTCTTTCTCTGCTTTCAGAGAAAGAGGTCCACGCTATCTAGGTATTATCTTAAATTTAAGACTTTTTAAGGTCTTTGTAAGACATTTAAATGCCACTTCCATGGAAAATAAGGATGTATTTTGTTATGAATTACATTAGAAAATGATTTATTGATAGCACGGAAAAGAAACTGCAACACAAATTTAAGATTCCAGAACTTTTAAACATTTTCCGACATTTTAAGAATGTTCCAGGACATGCTGAGACCATATTTAAGGTACTAAATGTCAGCCTCAACTCAAAAGTCTCTTGACAGATTGATCCTGCAATAGACAGAGTTCCAGGAAACCCACCTGACCACCAATGACAGTCCAGGCACCGGGGACTTTGTCATGGCCACGGATCCAGTTGTGGATGGTCTCAGCTGGTTGGGCCAGGTTGACCTGTGGGGGGAGAGAGAGACAGAAAGAAGCCAGGAGTGTCAACATGTTGACAACTCAGTTTGGTTTTCCAGACCAGTTAGCCATAAATTTCTGGGAATGCACTGGAAAACCCAACAGCTGGCTGAGCAAAAAAAAAAAAAATGGTGGATGGTGGAAAATAATCCTCTGCACTAAGAATAGCACATGTAGACACGACCAGCAACGTGGCTGCAAGCGACGAACTAGAGAGCAGCTGGGATCAGCCCCACCTCAGTCTTTCTCCTTGTAAGATAAACACCACTCACTCTCTTGCTCAATACGTGTTTGGTCCAACCGGTAAATTTCCATGGTGTTGAATGAACTGAATGAAAAGGAGGTGTTGCTGCACTGAGCAGCTGTCCAACTGCATAAAGATAGCAGAAAATTATCTATGCAGTTTTCTATCCCTGTGTTTCACTCAAACATCCAGCATGTTTTTTTTTTACCAGCCAACAGTGACAGTAACTGCCCCGACTCGTCACCGTTGCTAATGGCCAAGAAGCTGTCAAATGCTGTTACTCTTACTGACAGTGGCAGTGGTGGGACTGCGACCAGGATCAACTTCTGCGAACTCAAAAAAGTCACAACATCGGAAATATCTTCAGTATTATCATAAAACTACATTTTATACAATAAAGGACCTCACAAAAATCCACTTCTTACTGAAAACCACTGCATCTCTCAAAGACTGCATGTGCATCACAGCCATCGGCCATCCTGGGACCCTTCTCCCTCTCCTGGCTGTCACAGTGCCTCATTCCAGATGTTTGGATTTTTGCCCTCCACGAGTCCCAGCCTCCTCCTCTCCCTCTAAGTGTTTGAACGATGTGTTTGGATTTTGCCTCTTGTGTGTGCTTGTGTAGTCCTTCCTCTTCTCAGGTCTTTGTGGTGGACAGGACGTCGTGTGGCTCAGGTCTCTTAGGCTGCACCTTGAATAGACCTTAAGGCCCCTTACATTTTAAATTCGGATTGTGCTTTAGTGGTGAAAATAACGTTGCCTTATAACCTAACTATAGAATTTCGGGCTGCTGTCTGGAACGAGGACTCTCACCCTGGCGTTGGACTTCTTCTGGATGCCCTCGTAGCTGGCTCCTTCCTCTGTCTGGGGAATTCGGGGGGCCCTTCCATCGGCGATGAGCTGTACTGACTCCACCTGCACCAGGAAACAGTGTGGGAGTGTAGCATCAGTCAGTGGTGCAACAGCTGTCTCTAAAGCAACAACTGTGGAGTTAATGGAACCATAATGCTGATATTAGTAGAGAAGGCCAAGACCGGAGCCAGGTCTTGACTGCATGAAGGATTAATGAATTTAAAATATGTTCTCTATGAATATATGTTGTTGATATACTACTGGCTACATTCTTACGTTATCAAAAGGACTAGTTTGCTGCATTTCAAATTCTGGGTGGTTACCATGGCCTTGATGCCCTCTGGGAAAAGGAAGCGGTTGTAGAGCGTATCCACGGTGTCGTTGGGCTCAACAGCACACTCCCTTTGCAGAAGGATCGGTCCCGTGTCCAGTCCGTCGTCTGCCCAGAAAACCGTGAAGCCAGCGTTCTTATCGCCATGGATCAGGGTCCTGGTGGCAGACCGACACACATAAACTCATAAACACTAGGAGCTGTGCCATAGAAAACTTATTTTTAGAACAGATAAGAGATGTAAAACCATACACCTGACCAAATGGAGCAGAATTGGATAAAGAAATGATAAGAGGGCATACTGTGAATCAAACAACTGGTTTACTGTAGGTCCTCCTTAGGAAGCTGGATTTAGTCATACATTTTTTTTAAGGTTTTATTTTACTTTTTAGGATATATTAACTTGACTGGATTCATATTACGGATATAATACTAATTAAGATATATTCACTGAAATTACATTTATGATTAGTAAGACTAAAGATACTTTAGTCAAACTGCAGTTTTAGGTATCCTGAACTGGAGTTTTAACTAACCAAAAAGGCCAAAAAAAAATTCTTTTATATTACAAGTCAAACTGATCTCATAACATGTCGTAACATTCTCCAGCTTAAATTAACATTTTGCATTTCAAGGAACAGTTTAACATAGACAAGAAGGTCTACATTACTCTCTATTTAATGTCCGTCCATTAAACGTGAAGCTAGTGCCAAATTAAGCTATTAGCCCATGAGCTTAGCTTTGCATCAAAATTTGAAACAGGAGCCTTGTCCTCTAAATGTCCAGTGTAGCCCTCTAACAAAAAACATTCGGTTTCATCTGTTTCATCAGAAATGCAAAAACCACAAATTGTGGTAGCCGTAGTTTCCACCGTAGTCTAAGCTAAGCTGTCTTCTGGCCTTGAGCTGCATAATTAACAGTCACAAGAACACTCACAATCATCTCACTCTGGGAAAGACAAAATGTCAACTTATTTCTTCAGTTTACTTTAAACAACATTTTTAGAAGCTTGTAAAAATAATGGTTCCATTTAGAAAAGTCGCAGGGATTCAAATTCTTTAAAGAAAAAAAAAACAACACAATCTGTAGTTAAAACAAACGGTAGCTCTTCCTTTCAGAGAGATAGTAAGGGTGGAGAACAGAGACTAGCAACAGGGACTGATAAGAAAACCAGCTTGCTAAGAAGACAGAACTGGTTTAACCCCACCCATCCCATCACAACCCTAACCTGGCCTGGAAAACAGAGAGGACTGTGAACTATATAAATTGTATTATGATGATAATGTTATCAGGGTTATCTGGACTTGGCTTTGACACTAAACGTTCATGACGCAAAGCTAGCATTACAAAAAGAAGGTCAACAGAAGTGGACATTTAGAGAGCAGGGCAGGTCTGAGGATATATGCTATTGAATTGCATTATGCGAAATGTAGGATCCAGCTGTTTTGAAGTTAAAATAAGGATATTTCTGCTTCTGCTGCTTCAATTTGGACCACTCCTTTTAAACTTAAAGTTGCCAATTAAATGGCAAGTCTAAGTTGTTAATTGGCAACTCTATCAGCTGAGATTGGCTCCAACCTCTCTATCCCCATGACCTTTTAGAGGATAAGCGGTATGGATGATGGATGGATGAGCAAGCATGTGTTGTATTGTCATGTAGTAAGACATTTTATCTGAGGACAGATCTATGCCACCTCCAAACCTCCTCACTACACCAACCCAAGATGCACAGTTTAACCAGCCCCCTCTCTCTCACCAGTTGATGGCCGAAGCTCCTCTGTGCAGGGGCAGGATGGAGGGGTGGTAGATGATGGAGCCGTGCTTGGGGTGGTCAATGATGTTCATTGGGATGAACTGGGAGCAAAAGGGCATGACGTTGAGCTCGGCACCCACCGCCTTGTAGGCCTCCACCACCTCTGGGATGGGTTTCCCCTTGACCCGCCACCGTGGGAACTTGAATACCGGTGTCCCGTCTTTCTCAGCTGCCACCGCTGACAGAGCAAAGGAGAGTTTATCAACACAGTTCAGAAAACAGAAAGGCTGTCTGAGGAGGAAGGAGAAGCGAGATGAGAAATAAGATATGACAAATTTCCTTGGCCGGTTGCGAACCGGGGAAGGTCCAGTTCTAGGGTAGCATCTTAACCCCCAATTGTACCACCCCACCTGTATAAGAAATAGTTTTTAAATTGATCAGGTTTGGTTCAAGGTACACTGTTTGACATTGTGATTACCTTGGGATGATTGGTCAAGATTAGGGTTAGGTTCTGGATCAGGTACACTGTTTGATTTTGTAACCACTTTAAGATTACGGGTCAAGATTAGGGTTAGTGTCCGGATCAGGTTTTGTTCAAGGCACACTGTTTGACTTTGTGATCACCTTGGGAGTTACCTTAGTTCCAAGACATGAGACTTAACAATAAGATCAAGAAGTTCCAAATGCACATTACAGTTTCCACCATCCACGCTTACTGACTGTCTTCTTTTTCACATTGTGGGTTGTGAATGCAATGCTTTTAAGATTACTTGTGCATTGTCCTTTTCTAGTGCAACTAACAAGGAACATTATGAAAATGAATCCTACTTTCAGTACCACATGATCATAATGAAAAACACACAATAAGTGTTTTTTCTGAAGGGCCATTCGGAAAAGGAGTCACATGTGGCAATCTCAGCCACTTCAACAGGAGTCAGATAAGCTTGAACTCCAGTCAGAACTAGGCCTAACTGCTGCACCACACACACACACACACACACACACACACACACACACACACACACACACACAGCTATAATGAGCTGAAACAAAACCTGGCACCGTGCAGCAGGTGAACCAGCTGCCTCCAGATCAGCTCCAGATCCCTCTAGCTTGCTATGCTACAGTAAAAGGTCACAGGGCACTGATAGCAGCCCAACTGGCTCACACACCCGCAGGTACATGTAAGCTAGAACATGTAAACACAGCCCTACACACATCTGATAAAAGAGGTTAGAGAGACAGGAAAGAGTAGCATGGGGAGGTCAAGTGTCTGTGTGTGTGCTAAAATGCAAGAAGAAAAAAAAAGGACTCTGGCACAGTGGGAATATGCCCATGACAAGATATAGTGAGAAGAGAAACAGTTGAACACCTGCTGCAAACACTCAGAGCAAAGGAGGATGACATGCAGAGGTCAAGAGACCGGTAGCTGGTTATGATGATGCTTCCTGGAAAGATTGCATCATACTGAAGAGCGTGGCCCGATTGCAGACTTTTCACCTCAGAGCTGCATCACCAGACCACAAAGGGCCTCTCCCATGCACAGATAATGGAGCCACTATCCCACGGCTAACACGGGACAAAGGCTCGTCTTTGTCTAGAAGCACAGCTCATTCTACACAAATCTACCTCAGCCACAGCACAGACCTCTCTGATGAGACCCAGAGTGAGGACACAGTTGTACTGTTGCAACGTTAAGTCTACATTTGCACCAATCAGTATTTAATCTGGACCACAACCCCCCTACCCCCTCCCACCCCACCCCCAAAACCCCAAGGTTTTGTAAAACAGACCTAACTCACAAGCAGTGCCAGAGGAAGCTACTGTCCAAACAGTGTTAGGAAGCAAATGGCAAACGACACCCTACTGAACCAAAGTACACAGACCAAATAAACCACCACATCCGCAGTATCCCATCAATTCATAGTAACCTCATAAGTAATAAGAACTAGCCGGAAGACGGTAACAATGCAAAAACACAAAGGGAATAAGAGTTAACTCACCTAGGGGGTCGGCCTTGCCCTCCTTGTCAGGGACGGTGAACACACCCACCACTCTGTGACCCTGTTTCCTCAGGTTGCTGTACACCTCCTGGCCAAACAGGCTCTGGCCAATTATGGCTAGTTTTAGCTTATTCTGGTAATAATGCTGTAACGAGAGCAAGCAACACATTAGTTTCAACCAATTTTCGGAAATTTTGGAAAAACTCTTCTGCACTGAGACTACTTCACATAATGTCATACTGTACAGGAAGAGGTTTGCAGTCCTGTCTTGACCTACTGTTAGTTCCACGCTGTAGATGTTACGCAACACGCCAAATGGAGAGGCGGTCTTGATAGCTACCTACAGGAGACTGCCTTTAGTACCAGCAACCAGGGGGGTCCACAGACCAAAAGTCTTAAAGGGCCACTCCAAAAATTTTGTATTCCGCTAATATGGTATTGAGGATGACAAAAAAACCATTACATTTCCTAACTTTTAGTTCCATTAACGGGTTAAGCTCCAAATACACTGGATCCTACAGTTCCCATAAGATGATATCACCATGATGTCGTAGTGATGTCATCATGTCTTTGTTGGTTATTTCACCTGGGGGCGGCCAGTTTTTAAATCAGCTGGAAACTAAAAAGCACCTTCTGATTCAAATTCTCTGACTGTAAATTATGAATGTGAACAGATCATTACATACACTTCAAATATTTTTTACTTTTTTTCCCCATGTTCTTACAAGTACTGAAATAAAACGTGACCCCCACAAATTCATCACCCGATAACACTACACTACAGTTTTTCTCGTTATTGATTGAAACTTTTATTTTTAATTAATTTGAATTTTAATTAAAAGATGTCTTATCTGACCAATAGTCCATAACTCAAAGTGTATTAGTTCTACATGTAATTTATAAAGACTGAAAGCACAAAAAAGGCAGCCAATCCTTGCATTTGAAAAACTGCACTGACTAGTCAATTAACTAACTGGCAATTAATCGTCCTGCTAATTATCAGGTAACTGATCTATTCACGTGGCAGTGTCTAAAAGGGGGGGCTGATGGTCGGTAAGTGTCTGGTCATTGGTGGAAGCCTTGACAGCGAGTACAGCCCTCATACACAGATCGACAAGCTCAAGTGCATCTGCCTGCAGTAGCAGCAGCACGCGCGTTGAAAGGAGGGAGGTTTCGGATTTCCCAGCGCGCACATGAACGATCCTGTCAAGGCGCACGAGACGCCGTCTCTGGCTTCTCCAGTGAGTTTTGCAACGTGCTTCATGATGCATTCAGATACATCCTTTAAAAACCAGCTACTGTAAAATAGCTCTAAGAGCAAAATTAGAACTGGAAATGACAATGCATCTGGTTACAAAACTGCACCCCCATGCACCACCACCCCCAGAATGATAAGTGAATGAGCAGACTGCTCCAATGCTGGTGTCCTGTGAGTCGCTTGCAACCCTGCAGAATCCTCACTAAGCCGTTGTGGGTCTACAGTACAGAGCTCCTATGCTGATGCAACACTCCTCCAGAGCTTGTTACAGTAAAGGCCAGTACAGTCCGAGCAAAGAGGGCAGGAAGAGGGGGGTATGTAACGTGGCAAACTGCAACCATACTGTACTACATCATGCACTGGTTTGGTTGGATATTCACTGGGAGTGACTTAAGAGGACCTGGAAATGAACCCTCCCGTCCTCATGTCACCACAAGCACTATTTACCAGTATGATTTCATATACGCACACACACACATTAATAAACGCAACAGATGCATCAAAGGCACTTTGCACATTCATTCTCTGCTCCAGCAAAACGGCAAGCGCAACGTTACTCACGGACGTAGTGGAGAATCTCCGTAACACTTGACGTGACGCCGTCCACAACATAATGGCGATGTCTGTGTATAAAAATGTATTTGATAGAAAAAAATATTAAAAAAGAAATCCGAAATTGCTGCAGAGTGTGTCGGAGCTGCTGGTCTTACACACACGCCTCTGTGTGTGTGTGTGTGTGTATGTATGTATGTATGTATGTATGTATGTGTGCGTGACAGACTCAGAGCTGCAACCCGCGGACTTGGCTCACCATAGGTGGCTTATACTCGACAGCGGCGGGGACGACCCGACGAGGGGGCTCGGCGTTTGTACGTGCGCGCCCACGCTGCGCTCGCCGCCTCCTCTGCCGCGCGGTCACGCGTGAGAATATTACATAATCTCAGTTCGCTGTTAACACACAATATAAGAGTTTTACACACAATATTAGAGTCATTTAAACGGTTTTAAAATGTTCAAAACATTCTTTATAGATAATTTACAGCAACACAGTGTCAGTACAAGATAACAACTTTACTGACAATACAACCAATAATCTTAATATTAATGTCAGGTACTGTACTACTAGCCATTCCTTGCTAACATTATCTAAACAAATGATTAACACTAATTTAGATGAGTATGTCCCATCCTAGTAATTTTGGATATAATTCAGTTCCAAAGATGCGTAACTGATTTGAAAATTAATGTGTTTTAAGAGCTTTGTGCCAGTTCTAATAAACCTTTAGCTTTTTTGCAGCCCTGCCATAAGGCATTGCCCTGAACCAGGGCTCAGGCAGCTTTGTGTGGGAAGCATGGTAGGAACTTCATTCAAGTCCTGGTGCATGTATCAACCATTATCCTACAAACCACACTGTTTAACTACAAAGTAGTTAGCGTGAAGGCACTGTTTTGGCAAGGCTAAAGTTGGAAGGTGAACAATGATTAGAAAAGATTCACTTCGATGTCATTCTTTCCCAGGTTGAGTACACTTGGATAGATGCAGCTCTTTGGCTTTGCAGGGTTCACCTGCTGTACACCTGGCTGGACTCCCACGCGGAAACATCCTCTGATCAAACACACATCTGGCACTGTCCACACTCAGCCGCCTTGCGCAGGCTCCAGGTGGTGCAAAGGTTCAAAACTGTGGGCTCGGAAGGGAAAGTATGCCCAGCCTTAGAACTACATTCAATGTCCTTTTGTCCAAGAGGGTAATTCAGCTCCTTATAAACCAGATTATAAAGCTCTTATGCTGTTGCAACTCTGCTTTGCTGATGTCACCTGCTGCTACAAATGAGTTATTAACTTTTCATAAAAGCTGCAAGGGATGTGGTCCAAAATGTTACCTCTCTAATCAAGGTCAGTCCTTGCGAAGAAGAAGAATCTGCTCTGTCACCAATTTTCCCTCCACAGTCCCAAGGGACATTAAGTACAAACAAACACCAAATGAACCACAGTAGACAAGATCCAGAACTGATACCCGAACCTGAGAAACCACATCAGAAACCAAAGAGAAACCAGTGGAGCAACCGTGATTTATTTGTGAAGAGCTTTAACAACATCAAAAAAGAGGACTAAAAGGTAAGAGCACTGGTGGTGGATGTTGCTCGGGGGGTGGTGGTGGTGGTGGTGGTTTCTCCCACCTCTGCTGCCCTGCCCGAGAGATGAACATCAACCCACAACTGAAGAATGGTGTGAGGGTCGATTCCTGTCCTACATCTCACTCCTCGGGTCAGAGGAGTGCGTGGTGAACACTGAGCTATAACAAAATCATTAACAAGTCTTGCTCCTAGATTAAGAAGCAATCCTGTAAGGCAAACAGGAAGCATGCCCGAAAATCTCTTTAACAATAAGGTAAATAATTTACTTGGTGACAACTTTTCCACAGACAATGTGCTAGTGCTGGAGATTTCAAACTAAGGAAAGAGGAAGAGTAGCATGATTGTATATTAGCCATATTTATTGTCATGTCTTGTGATTGCTGCTAAAGAAATCTTGCCCAGCACTGGCACTTTGTCCATCAAAGGAGGGCGTATCAAAGGAGGGTTCGGGGGTTCGGGGGGTCATGGGTCATTCAGGCACGTTTCCCATGCTATTGTGACATATTCTACAACACGTTACAGGTGACAAACGACAAGATTTTCTCCCTTTTCACAATACAGCCTCTGCTGGTGGACTGAGATCAGCGGAATCGGCAGAGTGAGTGATGAGATTACAGGAAGCGGATTCCTGCTCCGAACTGGACGCCATCACATATCCTGCGAGAAAGAAAGAGAGGTCAGGATTGACTGTCAAGCCAGACCTTGGCGCTAAATAAATGATCTATAAGGTATGCTGAACTTTGGGCCATTACAGGTGCAGGTGGACAGGCGTATCTGAACATTGTTTCATGGCAAGTCCATCCAACAGTTGATAAGATATTTCAGCCTAATTTTGTACAGCGCTCCTACCTGTCTCCACTCTGAGCTCCCATGGGCACGCAGTAGTTGAGCTCGAGCCTGGCGATGTTTCCAAGCCGGAGCACAATACCCGCTCCGTAGGACCAGCGAATGCACTCAGCTAGCTTCTGAAGGTGTGCCCGGGGACCTTCGCCTGCACACGGAACACTTAACATGTCACACCACAACTATGACAAAGCTCCTTACTGTGTTCCTGATTACTTTCACAGCTGTCCCGACCTTCTCAGAGAAAAGAATTGGATCAAGAGAATTGTAACAGGTGTGAAGTCTGACTTGCTACCTGTCGGGCATAGCGGAGATACATGAAGAGTGCTAGTTAAATGTTTCTAGAACATTTTATTAGCCTAAGTTATTTACAATTGCGCATTCCTGTCTTGGCTCCATACAACACTGCAGGTATGGAATAGTAATATTTTAAGTGCACCTACCATAGTGAAGATTACAGAGGTTGCCGGCATTGAGAAAGAAATGTGTCCTGAAAAGGTCTCCAAAACCGCCCTTTCCTGGTCGAAAGGGCAGAGGTGTGTAGAGATGCAGGCCACCTGCCCAGTATGCCTCTCCACCCAGATAGTCACCTGGAACACACAGAGAGGCAGAATATATCTCTAATAAAATTCTCCACAGTCATTACAAGAGCTTAAATGAGAATCCTAATTTTTCAGCTAGCTAGCTGTTGTGATCCAGATTATTGAGCTCTATTTGTACTCTAATTTTTCTAGATAAAATGATCATCCTTTCTCAAAAAACTCCAGCTAATGCTGATGTTTCTGTCTCTCATATAATATGTTACAAAAGATTTTAGTTGAGTTTTTAAGTCTTTACCTCCATGGACCTGTCAGTTACCTTTGACATGGTAAGCCACAACCACCACAACTCTTGGTACAGGCCATGGTTATCTCTTGCCTGCACTACGGCAATGTCATTCTAGTGGGTGCAGAGTGAAACCCTTAAAGATGGTCCAGAATGCAGTGGCGTATCTGCTCTACAGCCCTAAAAGGGTGCATGCCACTCGGCTGCTCACTGAAATTCATGTCAAGACACCCTAACATGCCCAATTACTTAATTACTTAATACTTATACACACCTATATACACCTGCTTCTTTTTCTTTACAAAGAACTAAGTACAATTAAACGCAATTTTTTTGTGCTGCCCTTAATGCATCTATTTCTATACTCTACATATTTTACTTGCAAGTTTTCTATGACCGCCAGACAGTCAAAACTGTTTATACCTTCACTTTGTGGCCCAATACTGTACATCCCAAATCCTCGTACGCTGGTGGGACCTCCAAGGTAGAACCTGGACAAAAATACATGAGCATCACTGAACCATCTGCTCTGAGTGAGGTTAAACTACAAACGTTTTTCATATCTACATACTAAATGGTATAATTTAATTGTGATTTGTTGAGGTCTCGGACAGGAGCTGGGGATGTTGTCAAATCCAGATCAATAAATCGAATAAATCAGATGTACCTGTCGGCAATGCAAGATGGTTCTGGTCCGATGGGATAAAGCATTCCACCCCACAGAGATGCAGACAGGACCTGAGAAGATACAAAATGTTCCCTTTATACATACCTGTATACATTCACATTGAATGCATACTGTCATACAGGGCAAGGCAGAAAACGTCAATACATATTTCCTGTTTCTCACTGCTTTGCTACCATCTGGTGGTTCTTGAAGGTAGCTACAATTACAAGTGCACCTCCACAAACAAATGCAACAACATAGGTTATTCTACCATCACTTGTGTTTGATAGAAAAGCTTGGCTGGAGTACTGAAACATGGCAATCAGTGTCCATAGAATTTATTTATGCAGTGCCTGAGCACAAGCGATGTACCAAAACAGCTAACTAAAATCTCAGCCCCAGCTTTCTGAAGCCAGCTCTGTTGACAATATCTGATGTCCATCTTACCGAGTCCCAGAAGAGCCGTCTGTTGAGCTGCAGCTCAAAATCCTCTTTCAAGAAGCTGGCGTCTCCTCCTGTGTACCCAGCCAACTCCTGTAGGGTGAAAGCAAACACACACCTCCGTTTAATAGTTGTGGCATTGGACAAAATATTTGAACCATGTAAAATATGTCTAAAATGCTAACTGCTGTCTGGGATAAAATAAGGAGAGGAAATTGAGTTGAGGGTTTAACAGTGGAAAAATTAAAGTCAATATACACTTATATGTATATATATATATATAGATATAGATATACACATATATATGCACGGGCACACATGAAGGTTTACCTGGTTGATCCGGAGCAAGGCACCTCTGCTGGGGAAAATGGCAGAATTCCTTGAATCGATTGACACTGTGTGCTGAAAACAAAACCAATATGAGAACATTCAATTGCCCTCAAAAATTTCAGGAAAATTGTCTAAATCAAATGCAATTATGAAAGAGAAAAGGTTTTCAAGAGTGACTATATATGACATATAAACAAATAATCAGAGATTCTGGCGCTTCTGCGAGGAGCTAGAGAAAAAATCTCCAGACTGTACCGAGAGAGCAGACTTCAGCGAGTGTCCGCTCTCCTCTCGCACTGCGAAGGACGCACTGCGTGCCAGGCAGCCCAGCTCCCTCCAGACACCCTCCCACTTCAGTGTGTGGTTTGTCATCCCAAGAGGAAACTGCAGGGGAACAGGAACATGGAGAACTACGGCTTAAGTAATTCTTAAATTGCTTTTTATGTAAACTTTTTCAACTTAAAAAGCACTGTATGTGTGTATGAATGGGTCAGTGTGACTTGTAGTGTAACATCGGTGCACTCTTTCAAAAGACAATGGTATACACACACATACTTATATCGTTGTAAGAACACTCATTGACATAAGCAATCGCTACCCCTTACCCTAACCTTCTCCTAACCCTAATTCTAACCTGAACAGTAAAAATGTCCTCACTTTCCCAAAATGTCCTCACTCTGTAAGGTCTATGCTCAACTTGGTTCTCACAATGAGAGATGTACAAGTATACACACACACACACACACACACACACACACACACAGCCTCTTACATTTAACTCTGCAGACACGCCTCTGTCGGTCTCCTTTAAGGAGCTCCATGGGAACTGACCGGTGACTTTGTACAAGTTGAGAGTGAGGCTGAAACAGAGGACACCAACTTTGAAAAAAAAAAACACCAGTATGTTCCTTAAAAGTACAGCAGAATAAAAACACAAAGTTACACAGGTGACTTTCTAAAGTCACAGCGAAAGTAAAACATCCTGACTTTTGTGTTTTCAAACCATAACAGGATTGTGTGTGACTGCAGCCTCCTCCATTAAGACGGCACTACTGATGCTTCACCTATCAGAGGAGCTGTCTGTTTTGAATTTCTACTCATTCTTCTCAGTCACCAATGCTTTTGAAAGATTTGGCGTACTTGCGTTCGAAGTGTCCAGGCTGGGGCTTGAAGAAGGACAGGCCGTAGGACGTCTCCTTGGTCCCATAGGAGAACTGGAAGGTGAGTTTCTCAGCTCGGCCAAACATGTTGGGCAGTTTCAGACCCAAAACCTGGAAAAGAGGACAGAGGGCTATATACAGTAACACCAAACCAGTGAGCCAGCTTAAAAAATACTGGGGTGCTGGAACAGCAAAGTCTAATTGTTTCCCAGGTTCTTCACTGGTTTCTTGGTGATGGATGGTATCTGGGTTAGTGCTGCTAAGTGTGAACTTGTAGATGACCTTTCTTCAGCACCAGGGATCTTGACTTCGCCTGCTTGATCCGTTACTCAAGGCCCTTCGGGATCTGCCTTCTCCCTGGGACAGATGTTGTCATCACAGTCAGACCATCCATAAAGATGGCTGTCAGATGCCAGACTGCACTGAACCTCAGCAAACTTCGCCAGCATGTTCACTGCAAGTGCGAAGATGGTCACAGAAATGATGCTTCCATTAATGATTCCCTTCTTGAGCTCAGGTCCTTACGCACCTTGCGGCAAATGCATTCTCTACTTGTTGTTGCATGTCCACTGCCAAGTATCAGTGTATTTTGGTCTGTCTGAATGGGTTTCTCTTCCACCCCGACTTCTGGGGCATCCCAGGAGGTACATTTTCATAGGTAAATATGTAGCTTGCTGTAGGTTCTTCCTCTCAGAAGATCCAGATCAGGCCGCTAACTCTCATGAACCTCGTTGCCATCTCTCAGGGCTGCCCGCTGTCAGCTTCAGCTGTCACCACTCTATTCTTGGTAGTCAATCAGTCTATTCCTGGAAGTCACTGGTTGTTCCCGACAAAAGATTTTAAGCATACATGAACCGTTAGCCCCCATCATCAATGATGTTTCCTGGGGTTACTAAAAGCAAATATTTTCCATGGCCTATTATCTGTAAAGGCTGGTTCACTCACCATGCTTCCTTCATTGTTGCCAACCATCGTATTGTAGCTTCCCGTCAGTCTCTTGATCTCGGTCACCTCAAAAGTTACATCTAGGCCATTGGGCAGGGCATCTGTACCTGAGGAAGGAAAACAAGGCAAGAAGGGGTGAGTGAGGTTTGTACCCTTCACCTTCACATCCATGTCAGCTGAGGGTCCATTTAAAAAGCAAGAGATTGCCCAGTGACATCATAATTGTGAGCACTGACAGATGGGGGGAAGCACCCAAACATCCCACCATTTCTACTACAATGAATCAGTTACCTTCAGATGTATCGATAAGAACCTCCACCTCGTTGAAGATTCCCAGGCGGAGAAGCCTCTGTCTGGCGACGTGAGCTTTTTTCATCACCTGTGACCAAACAAGAAATACAGTGATTGACTGAAATTTAAACTTCAACTTCTGGACATCATCTGTCAATTCAAAGTGGTGATATGCTTTGCACTGCAGTACAGTCACAAATACATACATCAATGAGGTTTTTGGCATGGAACACATCAGAGATCTCATAGCCGAGCAGATCCTCTTTGGTTCTTCCAAGACCTTGGATGTTGACATGTTGGACAACTACCTGAAATCAGAGATATTTTACTTTATATCACTGTCATACACAAATGACAACACCTGTAGCACACTGTAATAACATGTAAAAATGTCCTTTTTGGTGTTTAAAGGCTAAATGCCTAATACAACACAGACAATGTATAACAGATTCTACAACACCTAAAATAACCTCAAATCAGTTTTACACAAAGAACCACGGCTGTAACCTAATCTATTACTAATTATATCCTAAATAAAATATTCCAAGTAAAAACACTACTAATGTTACTAGTACTCACATCTTTGTTTTCGAGGATCTCCTGCTTGGCCTCCGAGTCCGGCTCTGGAGTCTCCACCAAGTCATCGGGGTTGATGCCCAAGTCCCTGCCATGCATCGGGAGAGGGTCCAGACTCTGCAGCAGTCATGAGGACACAGATGTACATTACACTGGTCTGGTCTGGTCTGGTCTATATAGCGGCAGATATGCGCAAGAGCCCCGTAATACAACCCGCACTGTCATTGAGACTGTGTCCGCAGAGAAGCTGTCTATTTGTGTTACAAGGTAAGGTGAAAGGATAACACTAACACCTTATAATTAGGCCCTAACACAGTCCAATACAAACACACAACAAAAAAGGTGCATGGCTCCTTTAAAGGGCAGCTAGGTCAGTGGATAGGACTTCATATCTGGACTCAGCTAGGATCTGATGTCCCACAACCTGTGACATTCACAGCACATAAAAAGTCAGTTCAGACACTGTTGTCCACTAAAGGATGGACATTTGAACAAATAAATGAAGTTAGATTATAGGAAATGAATAAAAGTATTGATTTGAAAAATATCTTCAGGAATTCGTGGTTACAATATGGTGACAACAGAGGCAAGTATGGCACGACACAAATTAGACAATTTTCTGGATTCATTACAGTTTAATAAAAGGTAACCCTGAAATATGACCATAGTAAATAAAACAAAGCATTTTGTCAAACGTATTGCTGATATTTCAGTTTGAAAATGCCGCTCCGTCTGTATCGGCAGCATTACAGGCGACGACATTACCGACAGTTTTCACGTTTTACACTCGGTTCGTTCAGTTACCGGTGTCACAGAACACCAAGAACGGATGCCAAGGGAGCTCGCAGCCTTCAACCATACACTGGGAGCGGGGGTTAGGAGGGTCATGGGCAAGCTATCCGCACACAGGCTAGCTGTCAGGAGTAAATGAGGTTTACCTTCGCATGGACTGTCCCCATTATAAGTACCCGCTCCTAAAAGCCTCTTCGGTCGTGGTTAGTCGCTCTGCTCGACTAGGGGAAAATGAAAAGAAAAGAAATGACAGCAACTACTTTCTCCTGCTGCAAACCTCCTTCAAGGGAGACGCCATGACACTTTCGTGCTGTGTTCGCGGACTCCTCAAGCGGTGCGTCAACTCTATTCTCCGTCTTTGTGGATTGGCTGATATCTACAAATCCCCGAGTTGTTATGGGTTTTGTTTTTTTGGTGTGTGTGTGTGTTTGTGGGGGGGTTGGTGAAAACTACATTAACAGCAAAAAGTCACTGTCACGCGTTCAATAAATTTAAGCTGGAAATCATATTAATCATAGCCTAGTTGTGTTTGTGTCACCTCAGAACTTATAAGCAACACAGGAGAATGGAAAAGCGAGTAGAAGCCTATGTATGAGCTCTACAGCAATAGCAACAGCTGCAGCTACGATGTTACTGTAACAGCAGAGTATGGTGATGTGTGACATGGAAAGGAAATCTACTTACCGGGATGACGTTGTCAGCGTTCACAAATACGTTGTTCATAAAGGCATCAGCGTGTCTTCTCTATGATTGGATAGAAATGAGAACCCATAAAAGTGGGTGAGGCCAGTCTGTTCGATTCAACTAAATTCAGAGGCTTTACTGGGAGATATACCCCTCTCTCTCTCTCTCTCTCTCTCTCTCTCTCTCTCTCTCTCTCTCTCTCTGTCTCTCTCTCTCTTTATATATATATAGTTACAATCAAAACCCCCACAGCAAATTAGGTTTATTGGCAAAATGTACAAACTACTAGCTGTTTACAATAAGCAAATGAAATAAGAACAATTTAAATAGCTCAACACAACTAATATTACAAGTGGTTTCTCCAAATTCAACAAAAAATCCCACTTTTAATGACTACTGCAGTAACAGAATTATTCAGTCACTTCATGACAAGCATCTTTGCTGTTATGACCTGCTGCAAACATGATGCATAGCCAGACACCAGCCTCTGGCAGCGTTCCTGAGGAATCTTAGCCCACTCCTCATAGGCAAAGGCCTCCAGTTCACTAAAATTTTTGGGTTTGCAAGTTGCAGCCGCTTTTTTCAAATCCCGCCAGAGATTTTCAAGTCAGGTGGCTGTGTTGGCCACTCTAGTATCTTCCAGGACTTCTTCTGAAACCAAACCTTGATGAGGGATCATTGTCCTGTTGGAAGGTCCAGTGACATCCAAACTTCAGCTTCCTCACAGACGGCATGACATTTTCTCCCAGGATTTACTGATACTCGATTGAATCCATCTTGCCCTCCACATGCTGCAGGTTTCCAGTGCCAGAGGTAGCAAAGCAGCCCCAACATCACTGAACCACGGCCATGCTTCTCTGTAGGCAGGGTGTTCTTTTCAGCGCATACTTCATTCTTCCTCCTCCAGACATCCATAGGCCCAAAAAGTTCCAGTTTTGCTTCATCGCTCCACAGAACAGAATCCCAAAACCTCTTTGGCATATATATATAGTTTTGAGCAAATTGGAGCCAACTTTTCTTGTGTTTTTGGGTCAGTAGTGGTGTACGTCTGGGAGTTTGGGCATGAAGTCCTTCAGCGTTTAGTATGCACCTTACTGTGGAAACTGAAACCTGTGCCGTGCCTGCTGCCACCAAGTCTTGCTGCAGGTCTTTTGCAATCAGTCGAGGATTTTTGACCACCTGCCTCCTCAGGGCTCTGGTGGCAGCTGTTAATAACTTCCTCTTTCTGCCACGTCCAGGTAGTGTAACCACTGTTCCTTTAACTATAAACTTGCGAACTATGCTTCCAGCTGTACCTCTAGGAACATTCAGTGCCTTTACTATCTTTTTGTATCCTTTTCCTTGTTTGTGCAAGGCAATGATCTCTATGTGTTTATATACACACATACACAGTTTATTCTAACAGCAAAAAATACATATGTATATATATATATATTTGACGTCTGAATTCATTATCATTTAATTTATGATGCCATCAACATTAGAGTGTTGATGGCTCTAATGTTGATGGCATGGTTGATGTCTCTAATACAACTCAGTCACCCCCTAAATGAGGTTCTCCAGCAGATGGCAGACTATCATCTCACTTCAAGCAGAATAGAACCTGCCAACTTCTGGTGACTCAACACTTGTTAACTGCGTCTCAGTTTGGTCTGAGGAGATGTTTGTTGGGTTCCCAGACAGGTTTGGCCCCCTAGGTATGCTTGATTATTGTAAGCTTAGAAAAATAACTCTTTTCGGGTTTGCAGTTATAAGTTACCTGAACCATGGCCCTTGAACTTCCCGAGCTACTTTGCTTTGGCTCAGGGAGTCAACAACGAGGAATATTGTGCTTTTTGAACTGTCACTTCATTTTGAAGGACTTAAACCACAAGAGTCACCTTTCGACCTTAATTTTTGAAATGAATGGATGGTTCATGACCTTTGTTGTGGCTGGATTATCCTGTTAGTGACGTGTGGGCCCCTCTTAACACATCCACCACTCATTTTGTCCTGAGAAACCAGAAACCAACCACTACTTCTATGCTACCCCACTCCAGGATGTGCTGTATATAAAAAGTGTTCACCACCTTCAAGTCAGTATTTAGTAGATGCACCTTTGCCTGCAATCACAGCACTGAGTGTGTGGATAGGTCTCAATCAGGCTTGTACATCTGGACACTGCAATTTTACTTGATTCTTCTTTGTGAAACTGCTCAAGTTTTGTCAGGTTTCATGGGGATCAGGTGTGAACAGCCTGTTTCAAGTCCAAGGGCTGTGTGGCTGCAGGTTTTTGTTCCAACCAATGAAGAGCACACAGTTTGACCAATCAACTGTCTGAAGACTGAGATCAGTTGATTAAATGAGTGCTGCTGCTTGGTTGTAACAAAAGCCTGCAGCCACATGGCCCTTTGTGGAACAGTTTGGACACCTCTGCTTTAAACCATCTCTGCGTAGCTTTCGCTGTGTTGTAGTTGTCTTGCAGACTGAGTCAGATTGTTCTCCAGGATAATTTGCTGCATTCATTTTATACTCTATCTTAACAAGCCCTCCAGGGCATGCTGCTGAGAAGCATCCCCACAAGCATGTTGCTGCCCCCACCATGCTTAACAGTGGGGGTGGTGTGTTTGTGGTGATGTCTGCCAAACACAGCGTCTAGTCTCATGGCCAAAAAGCTCCATTTTGGTCTCATCAAACCAAAGGACCTTGGAGTCTTCCACATGCCACTCTAGTTGAGACTTTATATGAACTGTCTTCAACAATGGCTTTCTCTTTGCTGCTCTCCCATAAAACTTTGTCTGGTGAAGAACCTCAGTAGCAGTTGTATGCACAGTCTCTCCCATCTCAGGTGCTGAAGCTTTTAACTCCTTCAGAGTATTCATAGGTGTGTTGGAGGCCTCCCTTACTAGTCTCCTTCTTGGAGGGTCACTCAGTTTGTTTTCACATGTGCCATTTTCCTTCCATTTCTTGATGAATTTAACTGAAGTCCAGTGGATGTTCAGTGACTTAATTTTTTTTTGTATCCATACCCTGACTTATACTTTTCAATAACCTTCTCTCCAAGTTGTTTGTAGTATAGTAGTATAGTAGTAGTATTCTTTTGTCTTCATAGAGGAACTGTAGCTAGGAACACTGATTAAGCACAGTTGTCTTTTAACTGCAATTGAACCACATTCACTGCACTCACTGAGGTGATCTCCATTTCACTAACTGTGGGACGACTAGCACAAACTGGCTAGACCACTGTTGAATTAGTCACTTTAAAGGGAGTGAATAGTTATGCAATCACTTATTTGACACTTTTGTGTAATTAACTGACATGACTTGTCCACTAAATCAGTTTTCACTTTGATATTCAAGATGTTGTTGTTTTTTTTGGTAAATTCTTCTTAAAATGTAAAATGATTCCTTTTATAAACCAATAAAAAGGGTAAGGTCTGGTGACCCACTGGGATTTGTCTGGGGGACACCCTGAGGGTCCTGACCCCAGGTCTGGAACCACAAGTATAAATGAATCTTGGGGTTCCTTGTCATGGGTACTTTCACCATGACTGATGGTGACACCTTAAATACTCTCTCCTCTCTCTCTCTCTCTCTCTCTCTCTCTCTCTCTCTCTCTCCTCTCTCTGTACTACCAACAAACCAATCAAATGGCTCGGGTTGCTCCCCCCCTCCGCACCCTGTCTCTCCTGCTCTCCCTCTCTCTCTCTGTCCCTCTCTCTCTCTCTCTAACCCCGCCGCTGCCAGTCCACCAAAAGCGGTCCTCCTCCGCTCGTATCGCACACACACACATACACACACTTACACACACATACATACATACATACATACATACACACAGTCCAAACCCCGAGAAAAAAAGCCCCTGCTGAATCCTCAACACCGTCTGTCAGTCAGCAATGGGGAGCGCTTGTTTTTCCCGGGACGTTTGTTTGTTTATCCTCCTCATAAATACTTGCAGGGTGATGGGGAATGCCGGACTCGCAGGTAAGAGCTCCCATTTCCTCTCTGTATCGCTTGTATCGCTATTTGTCAACCATTGGATTCACCTTTATTTTCTTTCAATTATTTAATTTCATTTAATTTATTTTGCTGGTTCCAAAGTGGAAAAATAAATAGAAGCGCTGCTGAATAACTGCTGGGAATATGTTCTAATCGTATTTAAAACATAATAAAGCCACTTTAAACTTGTCATTTACTAACACTGAATGTCCTTTATGACATTTTTATTTAATGCGATATTAGATCCGCATCGTATTAATGTACAAAAATGCACTTAATGTCACTGGAAACGCGTATTTGCGCACGATTTTTTGAGACGATTTGAATAGTTTTAAAACAGCTTTTTTTTTTTTTTTACAATGAATCTGGTTCATTCGTAAATCAGACTTTAATTGATTCAATGTGAAAACTTCTCGGTAATAACTCTTGGGGGTAATTTTTGCATCCCAGTTCGTCCATGAACGGGATTTGCAAATGCGCAGCGGAGCTTTTCAGCAGACTCGCACTGGAACTTCTCGCCCCCTCCTTTCGTGCAAACAAATCCATTTCAAATGGTGAAACCGAAGAAGCTTGATCTCGGGGTTAAGGACCCGTTCGGTTTGATTTGCAATGAGAGGGTTTACGCGTCTAGGAAACGGTTGCAAATGATGATTGTGGTGGTTTTTCGAAGCCGAGTTCGCTAGAGAGCATCTCGTCTCCGGGTTTGGGGTGGACTGTGTGGAGTTGTTGGAGGAGGAGGGCGGTGGAGGGTGTGTGTGTGTGTGTGTGTGTGTGAAAAAGTGGGTTGAGGAGAAGGAGGGGGCGGGTGGAGTGGAGGGGTGGACTAGTGTTGCCGGAGGGCCGTCAAAGTCCCAGGAGGAAGGCAAGGCAGGCAAGCATGGGCCCGGTATTGACCAGGCAGAAGCAGAGGCAGCAGCAGCACATTGTTTAGCCTCCCACCACTGTCAATGGGTGAAGAGTCAATATTGAGACAGTGAGCCTCCATGCATGCAGGCAGGCAGAGCTTTGTCCAAAAACCATGAGGGGTTCAGGTTTTTACTCAGCACCCTGCAGAGAGGACGGACACTTTCACCATCAAACGCTGCACCAAAAACATTTGAAGCGCTTTATTGTGAAATCAGTTCTCAGTCATTTGTTTATTTATTTGTTGCCTTTCATATGCCTGCGCTGGGGCATAGGGACCAGACCAGAGAACAGGGGCTGAACCACAGGGCTGCTTCCAGCTATTTGTACTCTGAAAGGAAAGCGCAGAGGGTGATGAGAGCGGCCCTGTGGTGTTGCAAAGCTCTGCTGAATGACAAGAGGAACCTCCTTCTGTGCATGTGTGTGTACACTGTGTAATGACTTGGCCCTCCACCCTGAGATTCAGCCCCCCCCAATGTGACCGACTCCTCTATCAATAACCCAATCAGATGGGGAACCGTTAAATCCTCCTTTCTCGTGTGTGTTGTCTGAGGCTGGACCTTGACCTCAGGGGCTCTTTCACTCTGTCACATTGTGACAAAGGGCTTGCGATTCTGCTCTTTTGACTCTTCTACCGGAGGATATCCTGGGGTTGATTGATCTGGAAAAACCAATTCAGTTGTGTTAAGCTAAATGCAACTTTGTTAGAAAATTTAAAAATCATATCATATGTTCATATCATATGTTGTTTGATTAAAATTATCTTAAAGCTGCAGGTGAAAAAAAAACATGTTTAGGATTCTGGTTCAATCTTTAATTTATAAAAATACCTGTTGCTCTTTAATATTTCTTGCTTTATTCTAAACTCGTTTGTCCCTGTCAGGATCCTGTAGGAATGATTACTCAGTTTTTCCAGTGATCTGATTGGTCAGTAGGCTGTTGACAGGTTTTTTTCAGTCTGATTCTCTGAAGTTAACCTGCTCCACTGCAGGTTAGGTTTGCAAGCATAAGTTACCATGGTGATGTCACCTGGTGAGAAGTGAACCACCATCATAACCCTGAAAATCCAGAGTTAAACCTGAAGCTCCCACTTACCACAGATCCTGCTACATAGTACTGGCCTCTGGTCCAAAAAAAAGTGAAAAAGTGTAAAGTGTGATTCATTTTTCTGATAAAGTGTGATTTTCATGTTGCCTCACAAAATACTGGTTATAGATACCAAATCCCCACATACACTCCTCATCTTAAGACATGGTGGAAATGAGGGAACTCATCCTACAGGGGCAAGTCCAGCTCTCTTTGGACCCTGCACATTGTGGTTAAGGAAAAGTTCCCTGTGTAAAGAGATGTCATAGGTCTGATTGGATGCCGATGTTCAATGTTTGTGCAGATGCAGATGAGTGTGCGGAGGGTTCGGACGATTGCCATATTGACGCCCTCTGCCAGAACACGCCAAAGTCCTACAACTGCATCTGCAAGCCGGGCTACAAAGGAGACGGCAAGCAGTGTGAGGGTGAGTGAACTTTCTACTTTTAAACCCCGTGGAGAATTGTTCGGATGAATGCTGTTCTCCTTTGAGAATCTGACTGCAGGGACAAGAAAATCAATGGCAAGTCTGTTAGGACAGATGAGCAAGGCTGCAGGATTTCAAGTCCCAAGTCTCTTCTAGAATAGTAACTGAACCATTACTGAAACATCAACAGAACCCAACAGGAAATAAATCAAAGCTTTTGAACCATCAAACAAGGCAAACCTACATTGTCATGTACATAGTCCAAACTTTGGGGGATGGATGAGGCATCCACCATGACGCCAGCCAGGCTTCTTTGGTCAGAGAGAGTGCTCCAGGTGAACTGGCTTCTTTTGTATGCATCCTGCTCTCATACATGAAAACACATCTGTAGCGCATCAGCTCAGTCACTATGTTCAAGATGCAGATGCCAATTTAGCAATCCGGCAACCTTTGTTCGAGGAATTCTGACCCCTTTATCCCCATTTGTACAATTCAACACCACAAGGACCCAGAATTTTTAGAGTAGAACTTGTGAGCAGCTCAACAGGGAGTTTTTCACCTCACCTTTGACTGTGGTTTTCTAGTACACAGCATACCAGAAACATATTTACTTGAAGGCAAAGTGGAACAACACATTGTCAGCATAATTAGCTTGAAGCGTACTGAGACCTTCAGTAATCCCCTGGTCTACTATTTAATCTTGATGATACAGGTGCAAGGTGAAGCATGATTCAAGGGCTGTCTGGCATGCTTGTTCACCTCAAATCTAGTTTCAGCTCATTTTGGGTAATTGGGTGATACCATTTCCTGTCCAAAGACAATGTTTGGTGCCATTGCAGAAAGTAGTAGTAGTATTTTATTTAGTGAAGCAGAAATTAAGGCTGTGGTCAGTGGTTAATATGCTGTTTTTTGTTTTTTTGTTTTTTTTTTTTACTGTGGAACTATATCATTGGTTCTAAAGAGTTTTAACTGCGTAACCCAAACCTTAACTAGACCGGTTCCCAATTTCATCAATCATCAATGAATTAGATTCTGAATATGGACTTAATATGGGCATGTTCAGGAGAAGGGTCAAAAAGCATCCCTAGCTGCCACAATGAGAGTTTCCTGATCAGATCAGATCAAATCAAACCAAACCAAACCAAACATGTAGACAAAGTCTGGATAGATGTTTGTACAAAAACAGGGCCTCTGATGATGTAATCCCCCACCCCCACCCCACCCTTCTCCAAGTTCTCCTAATTAACAGGGAGGAAGTGGACTGAGCAAGGGTGTTAGGGTGAGATGGGGCCAATGCCTCCACTCACTTCTGCCTCAGAGCATACCACAGCTGGAGCCTGCCAACTGCGCAGATATGCCTTTTTAACCGTTTTGCTGAATCCTACCTCACTCTCACATGCATTTACACACATATGTGCATAATCTTTTCCCATGTACTGGATGCACCACTGCACAAAACTAGACCGATTGGTCTGGAATTTCAGTGAATTCATTGCATTTTCAAAACCTGGATGAGAATAAAGAATCAGTTAGAGATTAAAGTAATTTCTGATATTTAGGAACACGGCAATGTTGCTTGGGTTCATCCGCACTGTACACGTATGCATTTTTACATTGGATAAAATATTTTTTTAAAAATCAATTCAAAATATTCCACTTTGTTTTAGAAACAATGACAAATATTCTCGGACTCAGGTATTAAACTGAATTTTATATAAATATAAATTACCTGATCACTCCCTCAGCCTGATGCCTAAAGGCCTCTATTTGAAAACCCTTATTTATTTTTTATTTATATGTTTTTAATATAATGGGAAAATAAGGCCTTAAAGTTCTCCTGAATAGTCTTTAAATCTCAAAACAAAATAATATGTTAGGAGATTTGCTAGTGTTCCGAAAATCTCAACTGTGAATCTTCCTGAACAGCCCCCTAAGTGTCAGGAAAGGTTAGTTAACAGTGAAATAAAATTAAATAATGGTGGATTTTGCAGAGGAGGGAGTTTGCCTATACCATTGAGTTGGTCTGAGCAAGAGGAAATCATGTTGATTTCTTCTTCCTGCGCAATTTGCACATGTTGCTATCTATTTTATTTTATTATATTTTTAAACATTTATTTAGTTCCTTGTTGTGTGTCTCTACAGTTTTTGCCCAGACGGCCCAGCAAGCAGCTCAGAGCAGATTTGGTCACCAATATTATGTTAACATGTTAAGACTGGGTCAGGTCCAGAATCTATTTAAAGATGAATGCAGCCTGATTCTGATGCTGAGCTTTACAGGGTTACTATAGCTGCTTTAACTTTGCTAAAGCAAAGTAGCTGCTGTAGTGGATGCCAGTTTGTCAGACAGCGAACCACAGGAATACATTAAATTTTTGTATAGAGTAAGAGAAGCTAGTGGAACAGAGGTTAGCTTGGATGGGACAATCAGGACTTCAGCTCTCTACAGAACATTTTCCACTCATTACAGTGAGTTTATAGCACAAACACAACTCATATGCTCTCAGTCTTTCTGTTTTTTTTCCTTCCATCTGTGTATTCTTGTATCTTGCGATTATGTTATTTTTTGTTTGAACTGACCCTTTAGATGTGCAGGGTTATTGATTGTGTAAACTAAAATCCCCAAGTACATTAACTACACAGCTCTGTTGTCTTTTTCTGCTTGCCATATAAGTGTGTGATTTATTACACTGGACAGACAGGCGCACACACAGAGTCTGAACAAGGCGTCCTGAATAACAACTGCTCCTCTGTCCTCGGAGAGGAGACAGCAGAAAGTTCTGAAATTTTCAGGAATATGATCTTCCTCTCATAAAGCTGCTGTCTGAGTAGACCTGTCCTGCAAGCCACTTTTTATTACATCACTTCACCTAGGCCAGGATATGAATCAGTGTGTTTGTATGTGTGTGTGTGTTTTCTGTGTAAGTATGTCTGACTGTGTGTGGGAGCTGTAGTCTGCTTTGGTGGAGCTATATCAACTGCATTTTATTACACCCCTACATTGTGAGGACCAATATGAGCATAGACTCTGTGAGGACATTTTGAGAAAGTGAGGGCTTTTTTGGGTGGTTCACGGAGGACTTTTTGAGGGTTAAGACTCGGGTCTTCGGGTTAAGTTTAGAATCATGTTTAGGTTAAGGTCAGGTTGATGGGTTAGGGAATGCATTATGTCAATGAGTGTCCTCACAAAGATATAAATTCAAGTGTGTGTGTAAAATATGCTTCCCAACACACACTCCGCCCATTGTCTCCTGACTTTATGCCGAGATCTATCAAACTCCCTCTGGTGATGAGGCAACAGCTAGTGACAGGGACGCCAAATGAAGACGGATGGCGGATAGGAGTCGACCCCTGACCCCAGTGATTAGATATGGGTGCTTTAATTGGCTGGCTGTGTTTTCCATCAGCAGGCATTATGGGCCACTTTGCCAGCCAGTGCCATTAGCGGGTTCTGCTATTCCTGGAAGCACCTGGAAGCAGCAGAGCCTCTGCATCCCACGGGTTGTCTCTGTTTCTCTATTATCAGTGTGAATCCACATCGGCAAACAATCACTCAACAGTCTATAAACATGCAGTGGATCACAAGAAATTGGATAAAACTGAGGGTTTGATGAACACTTTTTACTCTACAGTCTTCATAGATTGTGTGAGCTGGCTCAGAAATGTATGATCCATCATTTATCATCTTATTGCCCTTCTCTGTCAAGAACACCTATATTCATTTAAAGACCCTCAGATGCACCCTTAGTACTCCATATTCCTGGATCTAAAGTGATCCGGAGACCTGGTGACTGTTGTATGAGCAAATCTGTTTTGCTTCCCTCAGATTAATATGACACAATTAAGGATGATGGTAAAACTCATATATGCTTTAATGTGTCCAAGAAGGATATGTCACTTGAGTTGGCATTGGTTGTGTCTAAAGGTTAAAAAAAAATTGAAAAGTAAAAAAACATTGGTGGTGTGAAGTTAGAATGTTTACCAGACCCCATGTGTTGTTGGTACAAGCAGCTTATTATGACCCATAGTATTACTGTTGAGTATTTTTTTGAGCGAATAATACCAAAGTACCAAAATGATAGCACCCTCTAGTGGCCAGAGCAATTATGAAGTCATATGACGATGTTGTGGTCACAAAGAAGGGAGGTGTAGGAAGGGGGTTTGAGTGGATGGGATGGAGACAGCTGTTGTTTGGGCGGAGGGGTGCAATCCCAGCCAACTTTTGGTGAGAGGCTGGTGACACTCCGAACAGGTTGCCGGATACCCAGAGGGAACTCATGAAGGGGGAGAACATGCAAACCCCACACAGAACTTTGCACAGAAAAGCCCTGGCCAGCGTATTCAAACCCAGAACCTTCTTGCTCTGAGGCGACAACACACACTTTACCAGGAAAGGATCCTGTGGGTGGTATCATAGGGTAGGGACAAACCATCTAGATTGCTGTCAAGGTTGGAGGACTTTTTGGAAAGTGTGTTTTTTGACTCAGATTTCTCTTTGACAAAGGTCTCAATTCTAATGCAAGCCCGCTTTGGGCTAACTCTGCAGCTGTGTGCACTTACATTGGCAGGTACTCAAAATTACAAGACTTGGATCAGGATCAGGAGCTAAAACACTTGATTGGGACTCTAAACATATTAGAGATTGACCTTATGTCCAGCTCTTGAAAACATTCATGTTTCCTAAGTGAAACACTCAAGTGTTTCACAGATATTTCCCAGGAAAATCACAGCACCACACACCACAGCATTGAGGGCAAAGTACCAAAAAGGTGCCAGAGAAAGCAACAATGTAAAGTGGTTCGAGTTTTCACATTTAAAACAATAACTAAATGTGCTGGGACAGGCCAAAAACCACAAGTACCTCTGTCAAGATAGAAAAGGCTGTGGTCAAAACGTCAATCAAATATTGGGGATTGGTTTATTGGGCATCAGCAGAAATGTAGAGACTTTAGTTCTGACATTCTTTTCTGAAGAAGACAACATGAACATGGATTGTATTGATGATCACATTAGTGATGTTAAGTTTCAAGGCTCCAGAGGGATGTGGCCTGTGTGAGAAAACTCTGGCTCGCTCTTGTGCTTTTGTAACGGCTGGGGATTTGAGCCCTGGTGACCAAGGGAGACGACCTGCGCTCTCAGCCTCTGCTACATTTCCGCACTGCAAATTAGCAGCTTGCAGCCAGAAGCCGGCTGTCTGGTGGTTCAGCAGGATTCAGAGGGATCACACCCCAGCTGCACCAAATTTCACCTAGAATTTTAGTGCCCAAGGGCGTTTTTATTCTTGTCGCAAAGGTTCTGAGCGCTCCCATGAGTACTGTGTCCTCAAAGGAGTCATTTTCTCAAGTGACTATGCTTCTCTGAAAGCTGCTTACCGCTGACATCTGATGTGGCTTTCATGAACGCTGCCCTCTCTGTAGACTTTTCCACAAGCTGATACTGCTGGCTCGTTATGGAAAAATGTGAACTTTTATCCCTGTGCTGTCAAATGAAGACTGTGTGGGAGGAGCTGTGTATCACTCAAGTCTGCTTTATTGCACATGTGTGTGTGTGTGCAGAACAGTGCCTGAGTTGTCTCCCTGTTTATAGAGAGATCGAGCAAAACCATAACCGGCTGTTGATAGAGTATAAAATTCAAAGGATTATGATTGGATGAATCACTGTGTATCCAAGAGACTTTGCTGTGTTCGCAGAGTTCAGGAAACTCAGTGAGCTTTGGGAGATTAGTGATGGCGTTCCTGCAGCAAAAAACATCTTTACAACCAATATTAAATGTCAGGTCTTTAAATCTCTGAAATGTTTAACCAAAGTGCATTATTATTTTCTTTATTTTGCCTTATTCTAACATGACTTGTGTGCTTCAGTTTCACGTTTTTCTTAAAAACTGATAAATAAAATTTCAGGAATAGGGTTAAGGTCCGACTGGGACATTTTTTTTTTCAGTGTATGATGTTCCAGAGGGGGATGAGTGATCTGGCTGGTTGCCACAGAGCCATCACTGGTCTGCAAAAGCCCCCCCGTGTTTACTCAACATTTGTCACTCAACATTTGTCACTTCAAGGCTAATTGATTGGTCTTCAGCAGCACTGCCCACTTCTCTGAATAGAAGCCTCCTCTCCTCCCTCCCATTATGCGTTTTAATATCAAAGCTTTTGCCGTCAAACACTGTGTGCGTCACAGTTGAAGTTTGAGATTTTATCTCTCTGCCGGAGAAACTCATTCATTAAGAAGCAGGAGGAAGTAAATATCACTTTGAACAATAGTTTTAATAGTTTTAAATGCTTTAAAACTCAGGTTTTTCTTATCTGGGCCAAATAGTTTGTTTGGTACTCATGTGGACCTGTCAAATCACAAGAAGGTTCTGGTTCAAATCCATGTTCTGGGTTTTTCTGTGTGGAGTTTGCATGTTCTCTCACGTGGGTTCCCTCTGGGTACTCCAGCTTCCTCCCACAGTCCTCCCACAGTGTCATATTGTGCCTTAATTACATTGCCATTGTGTTCATATTCTACCATTCACTTTGTGATAAAAGTTATGTTGGGAAGGTCATCCTCGGATGACCGCGAGGACAGACCGATTGCACGCCTTGTGGACATGGTAACTTCGTAGCCACACCTACAGGCTGCATCCAGAAATTAGTTGAATCCACCACTTCTTAATTTGCTACTGTGGGAGTTTGAACACCTTTGAGTTCTTTGAATTAGCCTATATGCAGATGTTAGCAAGTATGGAAGACAGACAGCCTGCCACTTTTTCTCAGGCTTACTTGGGGGATCACTGCGCTACTTTTTCTGGTAAAGCTTGACCCTATTTTCATAAAGTAAAATCTTCTTTCCTGCCACTTTCTTCACTTTGTTCCCATCAACTCACTCTGCTCCCTTAGTCCGAAAGTGTGATCCACAATCTACTGAAACTACAAACTACATCATTGCTCTCATATTAGGGGTGTAACAGTGCACAGATGTCACGCTTCGATACGTACCTTGGTTTTGGGGCCACGGTTCGATACAGGTTCAATACAACAAGAAGAAGAAATAAATACCTAGTGCTTGTTTTATTCCTACTGTTTATTTTGAACAGGCGGTAGTATTGGGTCACAGTCAGGTACAGAACTTTAATGCTTCTTGTGATATTCAAGTACAAAATAAATAGAATAACGAAAACTTTTTAATCAAGAAACTATATTAAACTTTCAAAGGTTAACCAAATCTTTTCCTTAAACAAATAATAAACATTAAATGTGCATTAATAATGTTTCTTGCATTGTCACTGATCAGTGCAACCACTGCCTCCTGGAGCTTCTCAGCTAGGTGAGTGCTTGTGTGCTGTTCATACAGTGGCCTCATTTGTAACACTGGGCTTTTCGTTTCCCAGTCAGGGTTGATGAAGTGTGCTGTCACTGTGAGATAGCTTTCGGTAGCACGGGAGGTCCAACTGTCGGTTGTTAATGCAACAGCGGGTGCAGAGGACAGCTCGTGTTCAACCAGTGTTCTTGTGCGCATGTACAGAGAAGGGGGCACGGACTGGCTTATGTGTGTGCGGGATCGGACAGTGTAACGTGGCTCGATGACTTTTAATAAATACTATACCATACTATACTATTAATAAATATAAAGCCAGGATTCTCTACTACTGTATAAGGGTGCATTGCGGATGAAATGTATATGCCAACTGCCTCCGTGATAGCCTTGGTCCTGTCTGCTCTTGCATCTAAAGGCTGGTTAAAAACTGCAGGAATTAGCTGTTGCACTGTTGCAGTCTTTTTCTGCCTAACTCCGGTGACTGGCACATGTGGGTGATGTCGTCTGATATGAGTTAGCATGTTGGTTGTATTTCCACTCACGTACCGTACAGCTGCCTTACAATGTCGACACACTGTCATTGTGCTATCTACAACTCGCTGTCCTTTACTGTCATACTTCACAGGAAACCCGAAACCTTCCCACACTACAGATCTGAAGCAAGCAGACGGGTCTTCGAGCTCTTGTGTGCTGTCGGACCTTGCCGTTTTTGTTTGAGATTGGTGTGTGCATGCTGTGTGTAGCAGATCGTCTCTTCTTCAGCTTTTTCTGTTCTGAGACGTAGTGTTACATTATCACGAGCACTCGTGACTGACTGTATTCCGCATTGGAGGGTATTGTGGCGGTTCGGGACGAATACATTAACCGTTACACCCCTATCTCATGTCCTTTATTTAGTATCTTAACTGAAAAACAAATGTGTCCGTACATTTACTGCTTTTGTTCTTTGTAATATTGGAACATGTTCTGAAAGAAGTACCCTGGTGGCCTGAGACCGGATTCCACTCACAGCTCCTCCTTTGCTCTGTGCCACAGCGACAAACACCCGACCTGTTTTACTGAGACAGAGAGAAGAAGGAGAAAGGGCGTCTCGTGGGAGGACTGGGTGGTGAGGGAGACGGTGCAGGTGGGAGGGCGAGAGAGAGAAGTGGCAGACAATTTACTAGGCCATTGTCTGCCTGGCGTCTACGCCTCCGTCATCAATCAGCCACTCTCCTCACTGGCTTGCAACAGACACACACACCTAAATTCACACGCACAAATCCAACCCACCAAACACAGATTCGGTCTGTGCACCTCCCTCTTCCTGTCTCTCGTCTGCCTCTCCCATGTCAGACTCAGTAGAGCAGGTCAGATTCATTGAGGCTCAGGCTTTTATATATAGATACAGTGTCCTCATGCCAGCATCCAACCCGCTTTCCTGTTAATCTTTGACACATGATGTCTGGAGCTGTGAGGTGGAAATGTCACTGGGGAAAAGCGCCCAGGAATTCCAAACAGCTTGGTTCTGACTTTTGCCTTAACTCAACACCTGAGACGTGTGTTGTATGTGACATGAGACTTTCGTAACACACTGTCTGTCTCCATGAGGTTGAAATGATACCACGGTGAAAAAAAACATGGGGATGTAATGGCAGGACATGGAACTTAAACTTTCCAATACCATGGTATCCAAGATTAGCTGCAAGTTTCCGCTATCCACTTTTCTCAGCTGCATTTATTGGCACTTGATCAAAACATATAAACTTTTTGCATCTTTTAGGTCTTGTGATAGGCTGTGTGATCCTTTCTCCTTCATTCCCTTCTGTCCTTCAGTGTGTCTGTCCAGTTACGGGGTGCTGGGTCATCACTGAAGGTGCCTAATTCACTTGATATGATGTGGAGCATAAACAATTCCCTGGCAATTAGAAAATGTGACCATGTGAGTGGAAGCAGCTGCCAGTCTGAAGCTGTCGGGGGCAGATGTCAGATGTCAGCAACAGCTCAGGGGCAGGAAATGGCACCATTTGGGGCCAAGTAGACCCTACTAGGCACCTTCCCTCTACCTCCGCCAACCTGCCCCACTTCCCTCTAATCTCTGTCACACACACTTCAAACCCTCTTCCCATTCTCTCCATCACATCAACATAAACCACCATCAAAACAGTTTATTAAGGCCTAAGCACAGATGGCCCATGGCCAAACAAGGAACCTAATAATTTAAAAGCCTCTTGGTGTCGTACTCTTAATACAACAGGAAGTCAACCATTTTGAATTTACTGTGGATTTTTTTTTTGCAGATTGAAGCCATTTAAAGGCATTGTATTTTAATGAACTCCCAGAGAATTAACCAGAGGGGCTTCAAATCTGATAAGTTGTAAGTCCCTTGCAATGCTAAATTCAATTAAATTTTGCCCAAAACATGAAACAGGAAGATGTTACTCAAATATACGTTGTTAGAGCTATTTTCTTTTTTCAGTTCAATTCAGTTTTATTTATATAGCGCCTTCCACAATCAAAATTGTCTCAAAGTGTTTTACAGAGACCCAGAGCCTGACCCCAGAGCAAACACTTAAGGCGACAGTGGCAAGAAAAAAACTCCCTTTTAACAGGAAAAAACCTTGAGCAGAACCTGGTTCATACAGGGGACTCTCCTGCTGATGGCCGGGCTGGGTGAAAGGAGGAAAAGGAGGAAGATAGGACAGCTGGGAATGGAGGAGAGGAGGATTGGCAGTGGACAATGTTAGAGGGCCAGCATTCAAATTACAGAACAGTTAGTGGATACTGTGTGCTCAGCAGATTACACTTATAATAGGACACAGAGCATAGAAGCAAAAAAGCTGTCATAATTGGTAATTATGTACATTACAGTTGGCATAGAATATTAATCCAAAATGTATCTTAATCAGAGTGGAAAATTAAGCATAGTAATGTGTTAGAAATGGATAATTGTAGACAATAAACAGTAGCAGGTCGGTGGAGCCAGGACCACAGACAGAGAACATGCAGCTCCGGAGCCAGAGATACCTGCAGAAAGGTACAGAGAAAGAGAGACCAGAGAGAAACAAGCAAGGGGACACAGAGTTAATGACATGTAATAAAGGTTAATAAATGTGAGAGTGGGTCTGAGGAGAGAAAGAGAGAAGAGGTGTGCAGAGGATCATGGGAAGTCCCCCAGCAGCCTAGGCCTATAGCAGCATAACTAAGGGATGGTTCAGTTGCCTGAGCCAGCCTTGCTATGGGCTTTATCCTTAACTGTAACAGTGCCTATAGAAATAATTGTGACTAACTATAGGTTTAGTCATAATAACTAGAACTATAACTACAACTGGATGTCTGCTTCCCGAACCCAAACTGGCAGTTAGTTCCACAGGATAGGGGCCTCAGACCCACTCTCAAATTTATTAGCCTTTATTACATGTCATTAACTCTGTGTCCTCTCGGTCCCGTAGTCCTGTTTTTGCCTCCGTGCTCTGTTTCATAATTCTATTCTGCTGAGCACACATTATCCAATAACTGTTCACTAACTGTAATGTAAATGCTGACCCACATTGTCTGTATTATGCTTCACGTCCTTCTCCCCCTCTCCTCCATTCCTAGCTGTCCTATCTTCCTCCTTTTCCTCCTTTCACCCAGCCCGGCCATCGGCAGGAGGGTCCCCCATCTGAGCCAGGTTCTGCTCAAGGTTTCTTCCTGTTAAAGGGGAGTTTTTCCTTGCCACTTTCGCCTTAAGTGCTTGCTCTGGGTCAGGCTCTGGGTCTCTGTAAAGCGCTTTGAGACAATTTTGATTGTGGAAGGCGCTATATAAATAAAATTGAATTGAATTGAATTGAATTGATAGCTAAAGGCTCAGTCTCCCACTCTACTTTTAGAAATTCTGGGAACCATGAGCAAACCTGCATTCTGGGAAGGAAGCAGTCAGTTGGGATAATATGATACTATCAGCTCTTTGAGATATGAAGGAGCCTGGCCACTGAGGGCCTTATATGTAAGGAGAAGGATTTTAAAATCAATTCTGGATTTTACAGGGAGCCAATGAAGAGAAGCTAATACAGCAGCAATATGAACTCTCTTGCTAATTCCAGTCAGTACTCTCACTGTAGCATTTTGGATCAGCTGGAGGCTTTTTAGAGTTAACTGGACATCATGATAACAGGGAATTACAGTAGTCCAGCCTAGAAGTAACAAATGCATGGACTAGTTTTTCAGCATCACTCTGAAACAGAATGTTCCTAATCTTAACGATATTGAGCAGGTAAAAAAAAGGCAGTGCGAGTTAAAGGACAAATCCTGATCAAAAATAACTCCAAGGTTCCTCACATACTGAATGCTAAATTAATGTCATCCAAGAAGAAAGTTGGTTAACTGATCTGTTTTGTCTGGCTTCATAGATAAACATAGCTGCGTATCATCTGCATAGCAATGGAACTTTATTCCATGTTTCCTGATAATATTGCCTAGAGGGAAGCATGTATAAGGTGAACAATATCGGTCCAAGCACAGAACCCTGTGGAACTCCATGACTAATTCCGGTATAAATGGAGGAATTGTCATTAACATGAACAAACTGGAATCTATCTCATAGATATGATTTTAACCAACCTAGTGCTGTTCCTTTAATCCCAATGACATGGTCCAATCTTTCCAACCGAGTCCATTGTCTGATGCTGTGAGAAGGTCGTTGGCAACTTTCACCTGTGCTGTTTCTGTGCTATGATGTACTCTAAATCCTGACTGAAAAACTTCAAACCGTTCCTTTGGACATGGTCACATAACTAAGTTGCAACAGCCTTTTCAAGAATTTTAGAAGTAAAGGGGAGATTGGATATAGGTCTATAGTTTGCTAAAATGCCAGGGTCAAGAGAAGGCTTTTTAAGTAGAGGTTTGATAACTGCAACCTTAAAATCCTGTGGAACATATTCTATTACTAAAGAGAGATTTATCTGATCTAATATGGAAGTTCCAATCAAGGGCAAAACATCTTTGAGAAGTCTGGTTGGGATGGTTGGGATAGGATCCAAAAGACATGTTGATGGTTTAGATTTAGTAACTATTGAAGTCAACTCAGCAAGGTCTATGGAAGAAAAACAGACGACGAATCAGGACTGCCAGATGTTTCTAAAGTTGCTGTTGTTGGAAGGATTTGATGAATTCTATCTCTAATATCTACTATTTTGTTGGTAAAGAAACTCATAAAGTCATCACTAGTGATCTACACGTAGTATCACAGAGGAGTATGGACTGATACGATTCCAATGGATTGGACTGGTTGAGAACCAGTTCCAAACTGTTGTAGACCTATGAAAGGGCTAGCATTTACTTCTAGATAGAAGTACTTCCTAATGTTCAGGTCTGTTTTGATAGTCAGACGTTCTTTAGTGTACCAGTATGGATGCGTCCATTAAAGGGAAACTACTTTAAACATACAGTAAATTTCTACTTATCTACTTGTCATGTTTAGTACAACTCAGACACTGAAAACAACTTTATTTCACTTAGGAAACATCAGTATTTTCAAGAACTTAAGGTTAATCTCTAATATGTTTGAATCCCATAGAAGTGTTTTAGCACCAATCCTGATCCGTCTTTTAATATTGAGTACCTGCCAATGCAGGCTACAGTTAGCCCAAAGCAGGTTTGCATTAGCACTGAGACCTTTTTTTAGAGAACAAATCTTTAGTTTGATATATTAAATATGTACTCACTAAAATTGCACCCACTTTTAAGGTCAGTGGCTTTGTTATGTTTCCAGGAAAAGTTGCAGCTTCTAGTGCTCTAGCATATAGCATTCACAGAGCACAGAGCATTTCTTATGAACAAAATAAATAAAAATATAACACTTGAAATCTAAAACCAAGTGCTTTGGTGCTGAAAACATATATGTGTTTCAGTACACAGTACTAACCTGTAAAACAGGTGAAATGATGAAGCTGAGAAAACTTGCTACCGTTCTTCTAATCGGTCTTGCCGGAATGGTAAGCTTACAACCGCTACATCATCAAGATAGTCCTGGTGTGGCCAGTGCTTTGCTTCCCTCTACTGTCGGTGATGGCACACATATTTTTCAAAACAAAAGCCTTGGAGGACTTAGTCATATCACTTTCATCAGCACCTAAATAGTGTTACTCTTACAAAAATAAAATGTTAATTAAATTGAATCAGTCATGTCATCCCATATTTTGTGTGGGTCATACTTACTCTAGAGTTTTCAGGTGTTTTCCTCGTATTCTCTGTGTATTACAGTCATTTTAATCTATATGTAGTCATAAGTATAACTATTTGATAGTTAAGGCACATACCATGTAACAGTAATATACACGGTTCAACTCCTGGCTGGTAGGTGCCTGTTGTTGTCATATCCGTCTCTCTGCAATCACATTTCCTGTCTGTATCCCTGCTACAGCTATCAAATAAAGGCAAAGATACAAAATAAATAAATATAAAAATAAGTAAAATTTTAAAAACTCTAACCTAGTATGAAAACAGAGAGAATAAAGTGTGCACCAATTAATCACCTGCTGCTTTTCATTCACCCTCAGTGAAGCTCCCTCAGTCCTCACGCTCCTTTACTTCTAGTCCTTTACCTTCTCTCTTCATGTCTGACAGATGAAAAGCAGAGCACATAGGAGGTGCCACAGCCACACCATCTGAGCTGGCAGCACAGCAAAGTGCCCAAACAACCTCTTTCCCAAATAGTCGCCCCTTTCCAGCTCACCCTAATTGGTTGCAAATGCCTTTTAGGATGAGCCAGTTATGGCTGTTGGGAGGTTATGTACACAAGGCTCACGCTCTTTAAAGCACAATTCCGCCACGATTGATTTTTGTTGTCGTTTGTTATGTTTTCCTTCCTTTAAAATGAACCTCTGGCTGTTGTCACACACGTGCAGCTCATTTAAAGCTGTTTGGTCAGTTTTTTGAAGAAGGCTCAGGTTACTGTTTCATATTAAGAGTATTGAATGTGAGAGGACGATATATTTATCTTCTCATCTAATCCCAATCATGCTGGAATGGCCCCTTCAAGTACAGAGTCATGCTTCCTTTGTCAGAGATCAGACAAACAGGATTAAAATGCTCTGATGTGTGTTGGCGTGCGTAATTGGCTTCCGGTAAACATGTCCGTGGCGTTTCGTGGTGCAGGATGTGGCACTGATTTGGCTTTTGTGATGATGGTTTCTAACCTCTCAGATGAGGATCTTTTCATGTTGATGCCTGCCTTCTTTTGGACTCTTCAAAGACCTCATGCTTGAGCCAAAATCACCACGTTCTTCATCTGAAAGAGAGTGCTTTGTGGATAGGTCTCTGTGAATAGTGTGTAAAATGTGTAGGGGTTGTTTTCTAGCGTGTGTGATTACATTTGCATGTGTTCTGGTCTTGGTACCAGCAGTTTGCAGTTTCTTGAGTGTATGTATCTGCTTGGTGTCCAGGTCTGGCTTATGTCCACATCCAGGATATGGAGTCTGAGAGACATGTCAGTGCGTTAGCATGTGTGTCGTCCATAGCTGCTACGTGCTGGTGCCTCATCCCCAACTCTGAGCCATCAAACCTGGCAACTCAAGTCACTGACAGTTTTGCTTCCTGACAAATTATGCGATCCAACAAAGAGTCTGTTCTCATATCCCTTACAAAAAAGAAGTATACTTAAAGTTCATTTAATTAAGTAAACTTAAGTACACTTCATGCAGTAAGTATGGAGGAGTAATTAAGGACAGTGCTAACCATGTGCTGCCTACCCGCTTTGTATCTTAGTTTTCTTTTGTACTGCCACTATACTATGAACTATACAAAACTGAACATATGCTATACTGCTAGTTTACGAGTTATGTACTTCTAGCCCATTTTGTAGTTTATAAAAGTATACTTTTAATGAATGCATATAAAGACAAAGAACTGCCCAGAGATTAGTGGATGACTTGGTCTACTACCTGAGACACAGCTGTCTTATGATGACAGTGTGCTGTTAAAGAGGCTGTTCCATACTAAGAGCCTGAGGGGGCTGCTATCAGTGTCTTTAAGTCACTGATATCAACATCCATTGATGAAACTGCTGGACAAACTGAAGGACAGGTAGATGGACAGACAGGCAGGTCAGCTTGCAGGTATGTAAGAGGAATGCTGGCAGACACAAACTATAATGTGAGAAGACGCAACAGAAGAGAGTCCAGAGTGGGACGTTGAACAGGGTGCCCAGACTTTTGTGAATTTTGCATTCATCAAACTGTGGACAATTCCAAATAAGGGTCTGGGTCCTGGAATCAAGAAGCCCAGAGGGCAAATACCTGCACTGTGTCATCCTCAGAACAGAGGGAGGAGGAGGATGTGTGCTGGGGTTCTTCCTCGCTGCCTGGCAGATCTCCTGCTGTTCACACAGAGGGTAGGGGGTGGGGGGTGTGGGGGGGTGGACTGTTTATTTAAGTGGCTCTGCATGGCAACCACTTGTGAGTGGATCCTCTGAAAGCCTCTACGGGCTCAGGCCGGAGGTGGGGGTTGTTGGGGAGGGGGTGGAGGTTGTGGTAGGGTGGGCAACATCCATAGATAATTAAACACCAGCTGACGCTCTCATCTCCTTCCTCACCTTCTATCCAAACTGCCTATTCCTTACCGCCTTTGCAGTGAAGGGGAGGAACCCTTCACTGCACTGTAATGCAACTGGAGGTTTTAATGAAGAATAGCACAGATACCCAGGAACAGTGATGTTAAACTACCTGGGATACGAACTTAAAAGAAATTCATCAGGACAAAAGAGGTATTATCATTCTCTGTTTGGATGCAGCAGCCTGCTGCCTCATATCTCTTTTCTGTCATCTCTCTCTCCTACTACTACTAAACAGACTTTCATAATACTGCCACTGGTGGCACGATGTTGTGGTGGTCAGCACCGTTGCCTCACAGCAAGAAGGTTCTGGGTTTATCAGCCAGGGCTTTTCTGTGTGGAGTTTGCATGTTCTCCCCTCTGCTAGCATGGGTTCCGTCTGGGTGCTCCAGCTTCCTCCCACAGTCCAGCGACAGTCTACTTAGTTTCACTGGCAACTCTAAATTGTCCATAGGTGTGAATGTGAGCATAAGTGGTTGTTTGTCTCTATATGTCAGCCCTGTGGTGTGCTGGTGACCTCTTCAGGGTACACTCTTGCCTAGTGTCGATGCCTTAAATGTTTATTAAAAAAACATTACATTACACATCACCGACAAAGGTTCTCGCAGTAACACCTTATTGTCTTTCAGACATGGACGAGTGTGAGAACGATTACAATGGGGGCTGCGTCCATGAATGCATCAACATACCAGGAAACTACAGGTGCACCTGCTATGATGGATTCATGCTGGCCCACGATGGACACAACTGTCTGGGTAAGAACAGTCTCTTTGTTTAAATGCATTCCACCTCTATGTGTATGCTTGTGTTAAACTAGGAACTTTATACAAAAACGTCATGTCTTGTTTTAAGATAGTGGCCAAAATTAGATCCCATAAAGCAGAGGTGTCCAAACTGTTCCACAAAGGGCCGTGTGGCTGCAGGTTTTTGTTCTAACCAATCAGCAGCACACCAGACTTGACTCATTTAATCAACTGATCTCAGTCTTCAGACAGTTGATTGGTCAAACTATGTGCTCTTCATTGGTTGGAACAAAAACCTGCAACCACACGGCCCTTTGTGGAACAGTTTGGACACCCCTGCGAAAAAGGTCTTCTTTACTCCTTATCTTAGTGGATGGCAGAATGCTTGATTTGTATCTGTCTTTATACGACATCACTGGATTTTTGTCTGAATATGTTAATTGAAATACAAATGTGAACATTATATTAGAGAAATCAAGGACTGTCCTTTTGTTTTCAGTGAAATTTGAAGGATTTCACGGTCTATGGGAAGTGTCAAATGTATGGTTGTCTTTTAGTATGTGTCAGTGTCCTGTCTGTTGGTTTTAGATGATTATGTGTTTGGTGAGTGTCTCAGTTTTTATGGGTATGCATCCATCTAATTTAGAGTATGAATAGATATGTCTGTCTGTGCTTTAGAGACTATGCTTGACAGTGTGTATGTGTGTGTGTACCTGTATTTCTTAAGCACGTCTGGCTCAGCTAGCCTTTCTCCAGAGAGACCCTCTGTCATCGTTTGGAGGGTTTCCATGATTTGTGCTGTTTTATGCTCCTTTCCTCTGTACTCTTGGGAGGACGGTCAGGGTTGAAGAGTTCTCCTACAGATATCTGGCTTGGCTTCATTACTGACAGATCCAGCCCATTTAGCTCCAGTGCTGCGTTGCTGACTGAATTGTCAGCCAGAATAATGTTTTTCTCTGCCCTGTGCAAAACATTGTTCTGAAAGTATTTGCACAAACACATTTGTAAAATAAAATCAGAAACCTAAAAACCATGTCACTTTGGACTCTCTGTGTCTTTGGTGGGATATGTTTTGGCATTTCGTAAGTGTTCATGCTTTGAACCTTTGGAGATATTCAGTGAGGGATTCAGTGCTAAAAGCAGCAGCCAGTGGCGCAGAGGAGCTGCTTCATTGTGGATTCACTTTACAGGAATGACTTTCAGACAGCTGAGATAAAACAGAGTAAAATACACCCGGCCATCAGAAGTCAAAGTTTCCTCCATGTACAAGCATGGCCGAGGATGTTAATGAAAAAGCTTTTAAAGGTAGAGTAAGCGAACGACTGTTAGAATTTGAACTCAACAGAAAAATAAATTCTGCCCTCCCTTCAGTCTGCCTTTAGAAGTTTGACACCCCCCCCCCCCCCCCCCCCCCAATATAATGCGCATCGCCAAGGCAACAACACTTACAATTGGGCTAGCTGACCAAAAGAGAAATACAGTTCTGCTTGAAAGTTTGTGAACCCCTTGAGTAGTTTAGATTTTTCTGTTGTTTTACCATGATTTTCTTATTTTATCATCACCAGTTTTTATATATGAAATGTCAGGTTAATGTATAGCAATTCCATGTACTTGTTTTGAGGGAACTGTGTCAGTAGCCAGCAGAATACGTGAAACATGGAATCAGAGTGTGTGCAAAAGTAAGTGAACCCCAGCTGCATTGGTAAAATCAAGTCAGTAATAGGCTCAGGTGAAACGCATGTGGGTGCTCAAGTAATCAATTAAGCTGACCAATCAAATAAGACATCCTTAGGAAAGGTTTTAAGCAGCACTGATTAAAAGAGAGAGGAAACCAATGAAACCACTGTTGTGCCAAGGCCTGAAGCATACAGATCAACAATGCTGAGAGGAAAGGAGATGTCAGAGGACATCAGGAAGAAGGTGGTGACAGCTCATCAGTCTAGGGAAAGCTACAAGACCATCTCCAAAAGATTCCAGCTCCATCCATCCACTGTAACACAAATCATTTAAAAATGGAGGGCACTCAGCATCACTGCAACTCTGCCCAGAGGTGGACGACCATCAAAAATCTCACTAAGAAGCACCAGAAAAATAATAAATCAGGTACACACATCAACTCTAGAGAGTTACAGACCACTCTGGCAGCATCTGGGATAAATGTACATGCATCTACTATCAGGCGACAAATGAACAAACATGGCATTCATGGGAGAGTTGCTAGAAGGAAGCCTATGCTCTCAAGAATGAACAAAGTTGCCCATTTAAACTTTGCTAGACAGCACTTGGACAAACCAGAGGCCTTCTGGAAGTCCATTCTCTGGATAGATGAGTCCAAAATTGAATTATTAGGCCATAATCACAGGCGCCATGTTTGAAGAAAAGTCAACACTACATATCAAGAAAAGAACCCCCTCCCAACAATGAAGCATGGTGGTGGAAATGTGAAGGTCTGGGTCTGCTTTTCTGCCTCGACACCTGGACACCTCCATATTATCCAGGGAACCATGAAATCCCAGACCTATCAACAAATTCTTGACAAGAATCTCCTGCCATCAGTCAGGAAGTTGAAGCTTGGACAGAAATGGATTATGAGTGGGCAAAAATCCCCATAAGCAGATGAGAGACACTGTCTAGTGGTTACAGAAGACGTTTGGTTGAAATAATGGCTGCAAAAGGGGGTGTCACAAGCTACTAACTAAAAGGGTTCACATACTTTTGCACATAGCAGATTTTCAGTTATTTGAGAGATAAATTAGTTGAATAAATAATGAAAATATATCTTTTTTTCTATGTGTTCCTTCTTTGGAAGGTCTGCTTTACAAATTGGAATTTGGATGTTCATTTCATAAGGTTATTTAAATTTTTTTTACGAAAACGATGACCATGTCTGGAGGGTTCACAAACTTTCAAGCAGCATTGAATGGCAGAATCCATCATGGAAATAGATACTGTATCTCATAGTTGAAGCAAAACAATCAAATGGCATGCACTCAAACATCCGTCCATCTGTCCATCCACCCACCCATCCATCCATCAGATATACAGCTTATCCTTTTGAGGACAAGCTGACATTAGGTGAAAGGCATGATACACCCTGGGCAGGTCGCCAGACCTGAGGTCAACTCAGACTCGTCAGTTAACCAATCCTGTATGTCTTTAGACTGTGGGAGGAAGCCGGAGCACCTTGAGGAATTCCACATAGGCCTGGGGATAACATGAAAACTCAGAATGTTCTTGCTGCACCACAGTGCTGCCTTGCATTTAAACACAGCATCCAAAAAGAATTGTGTAAAAACTAGTGAGAGTTAGTTGTTTAGACTGCAGTGACAGCAGAGAGGACCGCAAGTTTGTAGCTAAGCTAACATGAAAGGTAATGTTACCTAGCATGGCATTAATCCAAGTAGTCCAAGTCCAAGTCTTTGTGGCTCTAAAACCCTTTGCACATTGCAAAAACAAATACCATGATATGAATAAAAAAAAGACTGCAAGGCTATGGGTTAGAAAACTCACTACAGTCAAACATCACCAAGTTCAAAACCTCCTGCTGCTGCTACTGCCTTAACAGGGCCATCTACTAGGCCTACCATTCTACACAATCAACAATAAAAATTCTTTACAACAAAAGACTTCACATAAAAATAGGAAAATGAACAGGAAAACATATTAAAAAATATTAATGTAACATAAGGTGGAAAATCACAGTGGAATTGCACTGCAGCCATCTTTTGGCAGTGACTGGCAGCCAACTCTCAGTCTTCCACTGGTTCCTTTTTAAACAGCTCTGCGTAGAAGAAGGGGGCATATCAAGGGAGCAAGGGAGCATCTATTTGAGATACAGTCAGAAAGTACGAGCGAAACAGAGTAGACTTTTGCTACAGCACCCAGCAGGTTGGCTAAGGCAGCTATTTCAGATTTAATGGCTTCAATATGCCCTTGATTTCCTGTAGAATCTACTAGACTCTGTAATTCTACTACACTACTTCAGTTTCTATGTCTTGAAGAGACCTGTGCTTGGTGACATTGCAAGTAAACCACTGATGGAACTGTTTTATTTGACTCTTTCCAACATCCTGCTTAACATCTAGGATGTAAAAGTAGCACTGAACAAGGAAACGATCAGACAAAGCAACAGGAATATTTTGGCATGCTTTAAAAATGCCAAAAACGGTGCTTAAAAAATAAGAATGATCAAGTCTGGCCAAAGTTAACAAATTGCCCTTGGAGTTACTCCAGGTATGCTGCCTGTCCTTCCTCTTAAAACCCTCCAGACACCACCGGAGTCTTAATGAGACACTTGAGACTGGCAGATGAAGGATGAGGCTCTAGGTGATTCCTATCTGATTTTGTGTACACTCAAAATTACCTCCCAGAAAAAAAAGATTGCAATTATGAATGACTGAACATCACAAAAACAAAATCTCATTGTATCAAGGCTCAGAGCTGGAGCATTTCCAAAAATCATTTTCAAATTTACAGGGACTAAAAGCACACAGTCTCCACCACTGTTAAATGATTTACAACTTAGAGTGACTTCTACCCGGACCAGTCCTTCCCAGTCATTCACAATGTCACTGTGAGTTTCTTGTACAAAAACCACACCCAAGTTCTTCTTTTTTTAATTTTTATCACATCACTTCTAGCTCCATTAATATTTAAAGAACCTATTTTTAGGTTCTCCTTGGAAGAGAAGGAACTTGTCGCTACAACAAAAGCACATACAACCAGCATGTGGAGAAGCATTTCTGATTTCATCTTCTTTTTCAGTTAGATGAGCTTAGACTGTTGTCACAATTTTCTTGAGCTGATAAAAAACGCGTTCGCTGAAAGCATCCTCTCCTTTCTTCAGCCATGTCATAGACCTGGCAAAACCTCTCAAATCAGAGATGAAATGTTCAGTTTTAACTGCCCATTTCTGCTTTAGATTCTCTGTCTGACAAGTCATCCAGTGCTCTCTTTGCCTTAGTATCTAACTGTTCTTTGGCTATACTGTTTTTCCTTGATTTGTTAGTTCGACTTATCTCTTCAGAGCCCACACCAGTCTGCTCTCCAGCATTAGGACGAATCAAATGTCCCTGTCCTTGAAACTGAAGTTATCAATTTTGAAACTTAAAGTGAAGCTCAAATAATTTCTGCTGCCTGTGGGAATCGTAAAGACTATATTCTACATTAGACAGTGTGCTTTAATTTTGGCAACTTGTGACCCATTAGAACCATTTTAAAGGGAGACACTTCCTGTAGTGTGACAGCTCTTTGGCCAACTCTTCATTTTTAATGAATGGATGTTCATTTTGTGAGGTCACACCAGTGCAAGAGCAGGGGTTAAAGTTATTACATACCACAACACCATTTTCAGCAGCCTTCTCAACTTTGGCCACATCATCTAGAAAAATGACAGGAATGTAGAATTATTCAGGATACTTGAGAATTTTAGTTTTGGTAAAAAAGTATAAGTCATGGACTAAGCTGTTAATCGGTGGCCGGATCTCTGGCTCCTCCAGTCCGCATGTCGAAGTGTCCATGAGGAAGATACTGAACCCAAAAAAATTGCTCATTAAAATGGACTTGAAAGGCACTACTTCATTTACACACATACAGTATTATAAAGATAGTGTTGGAGATGTTCTTTCTTTCTTTGTGACGTCTTTTATCTCTTTCTGCCGTACGTTGCCTATTTTTCCATCCCCATCTCTTAGAGTATTTGTCTTTTTCTCTCCCTTTTTCTCCCACTGACCTTCTCCACTCTTCCTGTCTGTCTGCTGACCTTGTCCCAGCTTTCATCTAATTTCCTTAATAGCTGTCTGGTGTCCTTTCCTTTTTCTTGTTCTCTGCAATAACATTTTAAATCTGTTTTTCAGAGAAATCAAAAAAATTTCTTCCCCACACTTTCAAGCATCACCTGATAATCTTGTGGCTTAATCTTTTACCCTAGCAGACTAATACATCACTGTGTCTATGGGAATTACATATAGACGTAAGTATTAATATATTTATGTGTTAATGTATTTAATGAGATGTTAACTCTCTGGGCTTGTTGACCACTGCCTCAGCTTCTTGAGAGGTTAAAGTGTTAGTTATCACTACCTAATCACTGGGTGACCTTCTTACCTTTCCAATTTGGACTTTCAATCCATTAAAAGTGAAAGTCCTGTATTGATAAGTATGATTTGTAAGTATGATCGGACTTTAAAGTTAATGTCAATCCATACCCTTATCCTCTCATGTGTTGTGGGTCTGGGAGTGGTTAGCACTGAAACTGGGAAGTACCTGAAAACTTTTAGCTGCAGCTCTTATCAACACTGCCACTGTATGTCACCAACTTACAGTGTGCCAATAATGTGTCATGGCACAGTGACAGCAAATGAATGACAACGAAGTACAATGCTGCACATCAGCATCTTGGTAATGAAAGTCCCCCCCACATCAGGCAGCAGTCAGGCCTCAGAGGACAAAACTAACTTGATGGATAGTTTCTGGATGCGGCGTCTCCATTTGGTCAGAGTGATGGGTCTGGGCTGTCTCTGAAAATTCAGCTTTCCTCCTAAATCTGTCACACACCCACTAAAGTTGCTTGACCTTGCCAATGCCTCCAAAAGTGATACAAGATACTATAACAGTCAGGCAGACTGAGAGCACGGAGGCCTTTCTTTTGGAGCAGTGACGAATACATTGCCTGCTAGATACTAGATACTGTTTTTATCTTATGGGAGCATAAGTTGTAACAGATAAGAGCCATAAATTTAGGAACAGAGGATCTCAGTTTCAGAGGATCTCAGCAAATGTGTTTGTTAGTGTATATAGTAAAATTTTAAAATGGTAAATGTACCTAATTTACATAGCGCTTTTCTAGTCTTATCAACCACTCATACAGCACTGTTTGCTAACATACACACACTTGTATACACTGATACGCAGAGTGTGGTGGTGGGGGGATTTGGGGCTCAGTATCTTGCCCAAGGACACTTTGGTATGTGGACTGGAGGTACCTGGGATTGAACCATCAACCTTCTGATTGGCGAACAACTTGCTTTACCAGTGGTTAGCTCTAGTGCCTCACAGCAAGAAGATTCCTGTCGGTAGGTGTGAATGGTTGTTTTTCTCTGTATGTCAGCCTTGTGATAGACTGGCAACCTGTTCAGGATTTACCCCACCTCTCGCCCAAAATCAGCTGGGATTGGCTCCAGCCCCCTGCCCGTTACCCTTAAGAGGTTAAACGGTATAGAAAATGGATGGATGGAATTATATTCTATTACTATTGATCTACATTACTAGATCAATAGTAAGCCCATGCTTACGTCTTGCATGGGCTCAAGTTCAATGTTCATTTTAGAAAAAAAGACCAAAACAAAACAGTTGCTTCCTAAAGTGCAACAGACAGACAGTAAACATTTCAGCAGTGGAAAAAACTTGTTTGTAAGCAGGAGTGTTGAAATGACTTATGAGTACTGTGTGGTTTTGTCTGATGCCAGGAGTACATCTTGTTTTTGCGAATGCGGCATATGTCCAACCTCATAAAACAAAATCCACAAATAGATAGGTAGGTAGGTAGGTAGGTAGGTAGGATTCTGGTAGTCCATGGAAGGCGTTGTCTAGTAGATTAGGGTTTATCATGCAAGGATCAGCCTAATTTAATCCACTTTGAGAAGACATATGACAATACAGATTGAGTAATGCGTTCTTGTGTCCTGACTCACTGATACCCTCACCAGTTTCTCTCATGCTTTATGTTTACTGCAATCACTAACTGTAGAGATAAATAGTTCCCTGTGATATAAACAGAACTTTGACAGACTGGCATGTCAGCCTGTTGTCAAACTGCAGTTCCAACCTTGGTCTTCTCGCTGCCCATCAGCATGGGACCTCAGGTGTTTGTTATAAATGTCTCGCTTTCAAGTGCCATTCATTCAGTGGGAGATTTACTGTATCACCATTGACACAAAATTAATACTGGCAATGTGTATACCTCTGCAGACACAGAGCGTCTCGGCTCTCATATTATGATGAGCTGTCATAATATCATACATCAGAGCTGTGGCTTGACTCAGCTGCGATGAGTTCAAAGATCCTGGAAATTAAAATCATATGTCGCCCACGACTGGTAGAAATGTAGAACACGCTAACCGTAATCACTCTGCTTTCTGACTCATCAATCAAAGCTGAGAATATTATGTCTACACATCTGTCCTCAGAAGACACTTGCTGCAGTCCGCCTCAGGGTTCAGGCCCTTGCTTTGACAGCAGCAGAGGCCGCATGTACTCAAGACCGAAGCTTAGAGCAGCTGGAGAGGAAATTAATAAGTGAGCTGCAGTGTTAAGTCACCATCAAAGTGCAACAGCTCCATTCGAAAACAACTTGTTTGTTTCCCCATCAAAGTTCACACTCAATTTATTTCTCATTTTTTCTCGCACGCTCTGGGAAAAACAATAAAGACCGTTGTGGCTTTTAAATAGACCCAAAGGCATGATTTTCAGCAACCTCACAACCTTGTGGTGTTTTGAATAAGCCTTGGATGACCAAAAAAAAAAAAAAAAAATGAAATCTGTTCGCGTGAGCATGCGGAAAGTCGCTCCATCGGCTCCCAGATGCACTGTGTCAACAAGTTAGGGCACTAATTGATTTAAGATTGCCTAATTGTACCCTGATTAAAGAGCGGTCTTGTTCGGTTCCTTTCTTCCTTTTGATTTCGACTTTTATTTATTTGGTTTTGGCGTGGACACAGCTGGGCTCAATGTGTCGCTCACTCTGTGCCCTCGGGTGCAATCCAGTGAGTTTATTTTCCTTCTGTTGTGTCGTTTTCATTTCACAGTGAGATCTGAGAGGTAGCTGCGGCGCGGCAGGGAGTCAGCGACCACAGTGTGTCACAGAGAGGTTCAACATGTAGCAGACGAAGGGAGAGAGAAAGGGGGGGCAGATAAAGTTTGACAAGCTCCCGTGGAGCTATCAAATCCACATTTATTTGTTTTAAATATAATGGGACAGAAAATGTGTCCCTTGTTCTTACAAAGTAAAAATGTGTCCCTTGTTCTTACTGGAAGACAGCTAGGGACACACAGCAGATTTCAGCATTAGTGGAACAATATGAAGGGATGGGCTCACAGTTATATAAAGTCTGTCTTAAAGACTCATCTGTCCATATGTACATCTAAACAGCTTTTAGCTGCTGTTATTATTTCTTCTGTGACTGTGATGTGACTCTAATGTAAGTGATAGGGGACAACATCTAAAGCCCTTGTGCCCCTAATTTATCTGAAGTTAATAATGAACTTAAACAGCCTGAGTTAGGCAGATTAAATGTTGGGTTCACAATTTTTCAAGTCTGTTGTAAGACAAGCTTCAGGTACTTTTATGGAGGTGGCGCAGCAAGTTAAGAGTGCAGCAAGTTGGACTATGGACTGCCTAGAGAGGGTCAGGAGGGCCGCCGGTTCGATTCCTCGACCAAGCACAACTGATATGGGTAGTGGTGAAGGAGATGCACCCCCTGAGCCTGACCCCAGAGCAGGCACTTAAGGCGACAATGACAAGAAAAAAACTCCCTTTTAACAGGAAGAAACCTTGAGCAGAACCTGGCTCATACAGGGGACCCTCCTGCTGATGGCTGGGCTGGGTGAAAGGAGGAAAAGGAGGAAGATAGGACAGTTGGGAATGGAGGAGAGGAGGAGAAGGACATCCAGCATATAAAACATGATACAAACAGGGTCGGCAGTGGACAACGTTAGAGGGCCAGCATTCAGATTACAGAACAGTTAGTGGATACTGTGTGCTCAGCAGATTATGATAGGAAACAGAGCACAGAAGCAAACAGCTGTCATAATTGGTAATTATTTACATTACAGTTGGCACAGAATATTAATCCAAAATGTATGTGTAGCAGAGTGGAACATTAAGCATAGTAATGTGTTAGAAATGGATAATTCTAGACAGTAAACAGGTCGGTGGAGCCAGGACCACAAACAGAGAACATGCAGCTCCAGAGCTAATCTCTCTAGCTAATTCCAGTCAGTACTCTTGCTGCAGCATTTTGGATCAGCTGGAGGCTTTTTAGAGAGTTAACTGGACATCCTGATAATAGGGAATTACAGTAGTCCAGTCTAGAAGTAACAAATGCATGGACTAGTTTTTCAGCATCACTCTGAGACAGAATGTACCTAATCTTATATTGCGCTAATATTGCACAGGTGAAAGAAGGCGGTCCTAGAGACTTGTTTTATATGCGAGTTAAAGGACAAATCCTGATCAAAAATAACTCTAAGGTTCCTCACAGTCGTACTGGATGCTAAATTAATGCCATCCAGAATAACTATATGATTAGAAAATCTGTTTCTGGGGTGTTAAGGACCAGAAGCTACAAGTCATCCAGGCCTTTATGTCTTTAAGACATGCCTGAAGTATGGCTAATTGCTCTGTTTCGTCTGGCTTCATAGATAAATATAGCTGCATATCATCTGCATAGCAAGGGAAATTTATTCCATGCTTAATAATCTTAATAAATTAATATTGCCTAGGAGAAGCATGTATAAGGTGAACAATATCGGTCTAAGCACAGAACCCTGTGGAACTCCATGACTAACTCTGGTATAAATGGAGGAATTGTCATTAACATGAACAAACTGGAATCTATCTGATAGATATGATTTAAACCAACCTTGTGCTGTTCCTTTAATCCCAATGACATGTTCTAATCTTTCCAATACTATACTATGATCAATAGTGTCAAATGCAGCACTAAGTCTCTAGTAGGTAGTAGTATCTAGTAGGACAATTATAGAGACGAGTAACTTTCACCAGTGCTATTTCTGTGCTATGATGTACTCTAAATCCTGACTGAAAAACCTCAAACAAACCGTTCCTATGGAGGTGGTCACACAACTGAGTTGCAACAGCCTTTTCAAGAATTTTAGAAGTAAAGGGGAGATTAGATATAGGTCTATAGTTTGCTAAAATGCCAGGGTCAAGAGAGGGCTTTTTAAGTAGAGGTTTGATAATTGCAACCTTAAAAGTCTGTGGAACATATCCTATTACTAAAGAGAGATTTATCTGATCTAATATGAAAGTGCAAATCAAGAGAAAACATCTTTGAGAAGTCTGGTTGGGATAGGATCCAAAAGACATGTTGATGGTTTAGATTAAGTAACTAAATTTCACTAGCTTGAGGGATAAATAAAGTAATAAACTAAAACTAACTAAAACAGATGTGAGTGGGTTGTCATAACACCTTATTTTGAAAACCGGGCGCAGTCACGTGTGTCCTTGCATTAACTTTCCCAAGTCCGACTTAATTTGATAAATTGTATATGTACCGTTAAGATTTCATACAAGACTTTCATACTGCAACACATAGTGTACTGCAGCAAGAAAAATGACAGAATCAAGTTGAAATCCCTTCATGTGAGCTTGCTCTGGGCTGTTTCAGTGTACCATTCAGAACACAGGTGCGCTCTAAATTTAAGGGGCGATTGGCTTAACCACAGTGGAATTAATCAAAATCTGTGAATGAATTAAATAAAACGTGGGAACAACTGAATCAAAACATGGGAATGAATTCATCAAAATGTTGGAATGAACTGTATCTCATGGGCACGCGATAAGATCTTAGGTTCTCAGTGTAGTAAAAACATGGACTCAATATACATACTTTTTTATTTCTATGGTCACTCCGGGGCTATGGAAAAGTTACTGTTTCTTTGTGTTTTAGTACAAAACGCCCTCTCAATGGTAATGGTACTTTTCTACTCTTATTGACTTGTACCTTGCCCAGTGACACCTCAGTACATGGATTGGAAGAGCCAGGGATCAAATCACCTACTTCCTGATTAGTGGAACTCAATCTTCCTCCTGAACTACAGCTGCCCCATACGCAATCTCAGTCTGCTGAGACTCAAAAAGGAAGATTTTACGGTAAAAAAACACTGAAACTTTGGAAAATACCCTCTTAATTTGTCAAATTCAAACTCTTGAAGCCACATATGAGTTTCAGCTAAATTCAGGAATGCACTTCTGCACAGAAGCGGGACTGTGGCTGTGACTGTGTCACCCATCTGTTACACTAGAATGATGCCTGGAAGGGATCACTTCACAGCCAGTGTAAAATATAAGAAAAATGTAAAACACCATAGTTTTCTACAAAATAACAAAGGAGGTGAGGAGCAAGGGAAGGTGACTCCAAACTGCTATGCCCAAACAGAACAGAACCAGAGTCACAGGAGTCTGGTACAAACATACAGTAACCTTTGTCAAAATCTATACATAAAGCTTGCAAAATCTGATGCATAGCCCTACATATACCTGAATAGCTACTGTATATTTTGGACAATAAAACTTCCCCCTTTATAGGTGTTCAAAGTTTATTTCAAAATGCATATGCAGCACTTTGAACTTCCAAGTCTTGTTGTTGTCCCCCATCACCCTTTCACCTCATCTCTGTCCCTTCCCTTTTTCTTGTCACCTCCTGTACTCTGCCTCCCTTTAATAACACAAGTTTACACAAGCACAATCAAACAGAAAACAGAAGAGCTCTGGTTGAAACTTGCAAAGTAGCCTTGTGGCTTTTGTTTATGCAGAAAAGTTGGCAGAGATTAGTTAGAGATGGCTGCACTTCTTCTCACTCTCTCTCAGCTTCCCTCTTTCTCCCTTCAGCCTTAAAATGAAATGCATCAGTCATATTAATGACTTCCGTTCAAACATGAGCATTTGCCTGAAATAGTGTTAGGAAGTGCAATGAAAACAAAACAAAAAAACCCAGAGTTCAGTGAGGACCCCATGACTTCTGCTGCACTAATACATGAGTATATTTAAGCATGAAGTGAAAGTTTATGGATGAGTCCAGGGTAGAAAGAAAGTAAGTGCACAAAATGACTCTCATTCATGCACCATTCAGAGTACATTTAGTGAAAATGCTGGCCATAGGGCTGACATGATTGAATGAACTGGTAGGCAACTCTGCGGTAACCAGGAAGTGTATTATAATGCTGTACTTCCAAGGTTTTGGTGAGGCTGGAATCTTGGATGTAGGTTAGCTAGGTGAGTCAAGGCTGTAAATCACTTGGATAGTAATCCTTAAATCAAATCACAAAATGGTCTGGGAACAGTGGAGTTTTGGAAATGAATCTGTAGATGCAATTCTATCCAGGATGGGCTGAATTAAAGCTCTGACTGCTTGCAGGGTCTCTGTTACTTCATGTATGAGTGGATTTACAAAGCTACAAATTCACAGTGCAAATCCCAAATGTTTTCTGATTATAAGCAGAGCTGCTAGTTCTTGAACAGAATGGGACATCACAGTAAGGGTTGCGTATTTGTGTTGTTGAAACTGTGGTAGCGGGTGATACAGGCAGACCTCAGAGAATGAAAGGATACAGCAGAATTAGCAGTTGGCAAATGTTTTGCAGAAGCTTCAACAGCTGTATACAGTAACTCCCACCAACACAGCTGTGCTGTCGATGGTTCTGTGGCAGTTATCTGTTCATCTCTGCACTGAACACAACCACTCTCTTTCTGTCCTCTGTTTTATGGCCTGTCTTCCTGTTAAATGAACTCAGTCTAGGGCTCTGTAACTGAAGGAGTGTTAGTGCTGGCGCCTGTTTTGTTCTTGGTTTTTTAAGGTCCCCTTGGAACTGATCTCCTTTCTCCTTAAATTCATGTAGGGGCCACTTTGGTGAGCAGAAATGAGAAGACGGAGAAAAGATGAAGACAGGAAGAACTGCTTGACAAAATGAGAATATTTCTGTAGCTTGCTCTCCAGTGAACAGTATATATGTATTACTGTCTCTCTGAGCGGTGTGAGGCAAGTAGGAGAAGATGGTACAGATCGAAGAGGAGGCTCAGCATTTAACACTGGACTCTGTAGATTAAGAGTACAAATACTTGTCTTTTCTCTCTAGCTCTTCTACCCCTGTCACCCACCAAGGGATAGCATGATACTGAAGTGTTCCCCTTCTCTCCACGCACTGTTCTAACAAGGCTCTGGAAGGCTCTGTCCACTCCGCAGGGGTTTAACAAGCCCACCGCCTCCTTCTAAAAGTAGAGCAATGAATTTCCTGGCAAATCTGCAAAGGGTTAGTCCCACTGGAGCTCCAGTGAACCCAGGCAGACAGGAAAACACAAGTTAAGACAGCATCACATAAAGATAAAGACAAAGGATATGTTTGTCGTCTGCTCACAACTTTCAGATGTTGGGACTGCAAAGGTCGTTTTTAATACATCCTTAACATGTTGATGTTCACTGAGACAAATGAAGGATGAAACAGAGTGGATGGTCGCATGTTTAGATTAGGAAAGAGATTTTACAAAGGGGCTATGGGTATAAATATGCTCCAGCTTGATGAGTGGAAAAATAAAATTGGAAGGGGAAAATTTTATCTGGATCTTTGTTCTCTCCCCATTTTTGCCATCAGATCATATGCTGTACAAATTAGTTCCTCTCAAGCTTACCTGACATTCACCTAATTTATACCATCTATACAGGAACAGCTGTCAAATGGAACTCTGAACTTTAGTCTCTTTATGTCACATTGCTTTTGTCCTTGCTTGATGTAACCATTTGGTATAAACAGATATAGGCTAGAACAAGGTTGGACATCATATTCAGCATATACTTTTGTGTAACCTTTCTGCAAGGTTAACCTCAGAACCTCAGTCTAATCACAATGCAAAGTCATCCTGGTCAGGCATGGGGTTTACACACACACACAGGCTTTTTTCACTATCTCTGTGGGGTGCACTCATTGACAATGCATTTCCTAGCCCCTTACCTTAACCTTAACCAATATCAACTTAATGCCAGACCTTAACCTTTACCCTAACCTAACTCAAACCAAAACCCAATTGTAACCATAACCCTAAAACCAAGTCTTAACCCTCAAAAAGCTGAGGGGACCTCAATTTTGGTCCCCACAGTGATACGAGTACTCTCTAGGATATTAAAACAAGCCCATAAACACACACACATGGGCAGCCCTGTCTGATCCCTGTTAAAATCAGTCAAGGGTGTTACATATTTCCAGTTCACTTCAGCCCCATCAAAATGCCCTATTGGAAATTTACTGGCCTTTCAGTGGCACATTGGGGCCCTATAAACACACTCGTGTACCAGTATGTGCACATAACACACTCACACTCTCGCACACATCTTTAGATAGACCTTTGTAACCACCTAGTGCCAGGTCCCCTCTGTGTGTGTGTGTGTGTGTGTGTGTGTGTGTGCGCCCGTGTGTGACCCTTGCATTCCCGACTCTGGTGTCATCCCTCTCATCAGACATTTCCCGGCACATAAACTCTTGCTGACATATGTTTGTTTATGAAGTCTAATGGGCTGCTGTTCTACCAAGTTGCCATGGCTGACCTTATCTCTCTGTCTGTATCCCCATTCGAACAGATGTGGACGAGTGTCTGGACAACAATGGTGGATGCCAGCAAGTGTGTGTCAACACTATGGGAAGCTACGAGTGTCAGTGCAAAGAGGGTTTCTTCCTCAGTGACAACCAGCATACCTGCATCCACCGCTCTGATGGTAAGGCCTGGACAGATTGGGAGAGAATGCTGTGAGAAAGTGTGTGCTCTTTGTTTCCAGTTTTTGAAAATGAATTACTTGAGGGGAGCATGTAGGGTTTTAATTCAGGGTCATATGAAGCTTCTTGTTGTGGTGTTAGCTTACACTTTGAGTTCAAAGTGTCATCAGTCTTATAATCAGAAGGAGTTAAGCTCTCAATTCATAGATCTCATGTTTCTGCTTTGAAGGAATACCAAGACCATGACTTAGCGAATGGAGGATATCTGAGACTGTAGGGGAATATCTGGCAGAACTGTTGGCTGTTGCCTACTTTTGTAGCATCATTTCGCAGGGATGCTTCCAAAGGTGCAGCAGGCGCCAAGGCAACAAGGTGTCAGTCAATGGAGTTGCTCATCTGATCTAGTGCTTTCACTCCAGTGTGGATAGAGCAGAACTGAGGTTGATGGTGGCTTTTGCAAGCAGGCAGAAGGGTTGTGATTCCGCTGCTGGCTTCTTGATTTTGGTGACATTAGTGTCAGATAAATTCTTATATTTTCACTTTGCCTGACTAGATTCATTACATAATCTTGAATGTGATGTTGCTGATGTTGATCCTTATCTGTCATCACATTTGATTGGTTGCAGGGCATGTACATCAACACATTTTGTCAGTGTATGGAGTACCCTTTGCCAAGGAGTCTTGTGTTAATTAGCAAAAAATACATCCAGCTCAGACATCCACCTTGTTCGCAACCAACACATAACTAATTTGTGAAATTAAATTCTACATTTTATAACTTAATATTTTATAACATGGGACTTGATTTTCATTAACACATCTGCTGAGTTATATTTAAACAGATTATGGAATATCAGAATATCTGAAAATATCAGTTTCTGTTATTTTGGAATGAGCTATAATTTAAGACAGGAGTATGGCAACTCCTCATCTCAGAGTGTGAGAGAAAGAGAGAGGGACTGCTGGTGATTGTGAACCCTAACCCTTTTGTTTTGATCATTTTTCTTCATGAGCTATATTTCAGTTTGCAGAATAAGTCTCTGTTCCGCAGCACTTTATCTGATCTTTTCCTGGGATGCACAGCTGGATAATCAAAAGGGTGATAAAGAAAAACTTCACGCCCTTCCATTAATTGTATTATCAGATCAAAACGTTAGCTTCTCCAGGTTGGAGGCAGGTAGCTCCTTCTGGCATGTGCTAATTTTTGACACTTTTACTGTGTCAGGGGAGTAAGGGGGGGCACTTGAAAAGTCCAGAGGAGTTTTCTAGCAAAGTTTATTCATACGCTTTATCTCCCAGTGGAATGTGAAAAGGAGAAAACAAGCCCTCACTCCCTGGTGGTACATCCTGAGATCTCTGAACTTCTGGTCAGAGATCTCAGGATGTACCAACAGAGATCTCTGACCAGAGATCTCTGGTAGTACTCTGGTGGTACATCCTGAGATCTCTGAACTTCCGGTCACTCACCGTTGATATCTTTGTGGAATTTGTGATTGAAAGGGGCGGTGTCCTCATGACAGTCTTGGTACTCATTGTGTAACACTGAACAAAACAGTGTTACACAACGAGGGATTACATTGTCTAACATGAATGGACCACTTTTGGTGGAATGACTTGTTGTAAAACATTTATTCAGGTGGAGTGAATTCCCTGTCTTTGACTGTGTCAAATGCAGAGTCCAGTTTTAAATGTTTAGTCTTATTGTCTTGAAAGTCTTTATTGTTTCATGTATTTTTTCTGACATTTCTTTAAATATAATGATGTAAGCATGGGTGGATTACAAGTCAATGGGCCCTTGAACACAGACATGTCAAAAGCCCCCCAAACCTCCTACATAGGAACAAGACCCCAAGACTCGAAGAAACATTTTGTTTAGTGTATTCTGGATGACCCAAACACTGTGTGTCTCTTTGTAGTTGTTTTGCATCGCTTTGTGGTCCCTTTGGTATCTCTTTGTGGCCATTAGTCATTTTGTAATTCTTTCTAATCTTTGTGTCTCTTGGTATCTGCTTTCTGTGTGACTATTTTGCATCTCATTGCAGTTGTTTTGCATTCGGATGGGCAGACAAAGCCTCATGAACTTCTGTCGTGTCTTTGTCATTATAGCAGCCTTTAGAGTGTAGTCTCCACATCACTTGTTCATGCACTTTCTTTTGTGTTTTAACCCCTTAACACTCCGGCCAAATTTGCCCAAAACGTCTGTCAAAAATATACCCAAATTAAATTCAAAGCTGTTCTTGAGCCCTTAGGAGTACATTCAAAAGTTTGGTCTCTTTGTGAAAGTAACACTCTAAAGTTTTTATTTCAGCAGTCTGATGTACTGTAATTGTAACTGGTATGGAGTAAGAGAATATTAAACACAGAAATTTTTTTTTTCCTCGCCTGGATTTTTTTTGTAAAAATGTATCTTTCTAATAACCTGGGCTTGTAGGTGTGGATTAGATGATAACATATTTCTGTAGTCCTACCCATTCCATGTTAAAATTTCATAGTAATTGTACAAAAAATAACTGTTTTTCAGTGGGTATGTCCAGGTGTTCTCAAGAGCTATCCAAAATGGCCACTTTGGATAGCTCTTGGGCACGCCAGGTGCCAAGTGTATAACTCCTGAATGCTTCAACATACAGATATCAATGACGGCGCTAATGAAAGGTGACACTTAGAGAAATCATATTCCATATCGATTCCTTTAATATATTCATATTCATATTCATAATTAGTAGTACAGAAATAAAGTTATGGAAGAAAAAACACATTGAATGTTCATTATTCTATTGAAACTAAACATGTGCATTATAAGAAATGAGTCAGAAAAAGTGCTAGATGGTCGGAAATCAACACCTTCATGTGAATGAAACACACAAACTATTCACAGCAAACTGTTTACATATTTACAATTTCACCTTCCTAAGTTTGGCTGCCTGGTTAGCTCAGTTGGTAGAACATGAGACTCAGTCTCTCAGGGTCGTGGGTTTGAGCCCCACTCTGGACGGCACCACCTCACCAGGTGGCCACTCTGCTTTTGTTTTTTGTTTTTTTCGTTCACGTGATTGGTCAACTACCTGACGTGAGGCGTGTCTGCACTGAGTCGGGGGGGGGGGGGGTAGTGGGGGTAGCGGGGGTTACAGACACAGGAGAGAAACAGAGAGAGAACAGCCCCTAAAGAGACAACTTGCTGGGAAGGTGACAAAATGAGTGACCGCGGGAAAATTAATTCATTTTACACGTAATTTTACATTATTTTGTTAGTAAATTAATTTAAGTAACAAAAAAAAATCTGCGGAGCCCCTTGGGAGCCGAAAGAACCGGCACTTTTTAGTGAGCCGAGCCATAAGAAAATCACTACTGTTTTTACGCACGTGCGCACGACTAGCTGATTGTTAATTCATTAGAGTGCTGTATCAGTTGTGGTCATTCCTAAGTGCACAGATGTACAATATCAAGTAAATATGGAAATGGGTTCGGCTATAATTTGCTGCAATCAATGGAAAGAATATGGCAGTGGGCCTTACAGTCAGAAATACAAGAGGATTTGAGGGATGTGCTTTGTGAACATGGGGCATTTTGTGGTTGTGGAAAAGCATACTTATGTTTTCACTGAAGGTTTTTATTTAAAAATTGAATTTGCACCACAGTGCTGGGCTTTAGGCGGTTTATTTGCTGGCTGACTACTTACCCAGCCTTGGAAAAGATCCTTTCACATGGCACTGAGGATGCTTGCACAGCCATCAGAAATAAGTGGGGATGTGCATGCATGTGACTCATCTAGAACTGGAGCTGGTCCGGTGGCCCTGCCAAATGTGGGTCATTGACATACCTCAGAGGTTGCACAGAGGTTGCATTGTTGTTGAATGTGCCTCAATATTGATGAGGTGTCATTATTATATGACAACTTAGCAGTACATAGCAAACATCAAACCTTACAATTAAAGCAAATGTATATTTACAGTAGTGGACTTATGTACCCGATCAAGATTAAGTGTATCCCTAACTGCAGAATAAAAGATGGCCTTAGGGGTCACTGCAATGGATTACCATCCGCAGATACCATTCCTGATGCAATCTTGTTCAGGGGACCAGTCTGATTTACCACCTGAGCCACTACATTTACCTCATTGGCGGTTAACAGGTTGAAGTGTTCCCACACTCTTCCACTGGTTGTCTCTTTCCGCCAGTACTCACCATGAGATTGAAATGTTGAAACCTCACTTGAGTGTGTCTAGGATATCAAATACTCAACTGCTTCCTTTATGTCTCCCTTTTATCTTGTGGGTTATCAGATAGGGCCAAATCTTCAAACTGTTGAAAGCCCTTCCCTCCCACCCTGGTGGCTAACTGACATTTGAGGCTGCAGACACCATCATCAGTAACATGGCAAAGGCAGCAGCACTGATAGACAGTGGGTGCAAAAACTGTTTGACCCCAATTCCCCGGCATCCCTGACCCATTGTGCTTGTCACATTTAATTTATGGCCTCAATCTGTGGCAACAAGGGACCCTGACAGACGCTGTGATCCTGAGGTGAGGAGGCGTCGCTTCCTACCCCCCCTGCAATCATACACACATTCCCTGAGCACAATACATGCATGCATCCAGCTGTGAATGAAGACAGTGTGGCAGTCAAGTTCAAAGACAGATGAGAGGACGGTCATCTGTCATCTTTGCAACAGCACAAAAAAAGGAGACGCTAGAGGAATGTGGTGAGGGGTGAAGACTAAGAGAGATCAAATAGAGGAAGAGGCAGAGCCCGAGCGACCTCTCCCTTTATCCTCGCAGTTTTTGCCCTGGCTGCTCACAGTTGGTCACAGTGTGGTCAGTGTGAAGGCGTGTTAGGAGCCAGTTAGAGGATTCTCTGTAGAGACGCTCAGAGAAAGAGGTGAAAGAGATGCAGAAATAGAAGGTTTGTGTTTGCTCACTGGAAACCCCATAAACCAGCGTATGAATACATCTCCCTTTCCCTCCCTCTCTCTTCTCCTCTCCTTCAGAACTATTTCAGGAAGTTTTGCCATAGCTCACAATGGGGGAAACAAATTCAGTGACAGCCACAGAGAGTTCCTCTTATGTTATCTGGTGGATTAACAACGTTTTATCACCAAACAAGACCTTAATGCAGGAGACTAGTTACCAAATTTCATGGATTAATTTCCCTTTTTCAACCATGATAAAATACTTGCTCTTTAATAAAGGCTACATGTTTTATTTAGTGTATCGTAAACAAAGCTCTCTAAGTCCTTCATATCTGTCCACCTTCTCCATGCTCTAAATATACTAGAGATCAAAGCTGTTACTGTGTCAAGGCATAGTTCCCACTCCCGTCAGAGGGATGTTCATGGTAAACAAGCAGTGAAGATGCTTGTGGTATATTCCTGTTGCCCTGCTACAGCAGGCTGTCCTGAGTCTTCAACCACTGCCACACAGGCCCTCCACCCCGTCCATAAAACCTTCAATCGGACACTTGTCTTCTCCCTCTCCTGGACAGGAATAGCAGCAGCATCTTGGTGTCCCACAGGAATCTCCTTGCACAGTTTTTTCCCCCTCATTCTCTCCACCATGACTTGCTTCTCTCCCATCCTTAGCTTGTCTCCTCTCATACACTCTCTTTATGTCATCTGCTCAAAACTCTTTTTCTGTCACTTTCTCCTCTCTTCTTCTTTTCTTTTTTTTTGTTTCTGTTGGCTTCCAAAGGTTCCACCTCAAACCAGATTAGGACCTCTCCCATTCATTCATTTTCTCAGGCCACCTTTAATTTATCTTGTGATCCATTGAAGGGACCTGACCCCTAGGCTGGGAACCACTGGACTAAATTAGCTAACAGTATCTAACGGTAACTTGACCTCAAGCAGCTACAACATTGAAACTAAGTCCTCGGCAATGAGCATTTTACCAAAAAAAAAAAAAACTTTTACGGTCTGAACCCTTTTTGTTACATTTAGAACTCTTTTGTGGACATTTTCAGAGTCTTGTTTAGTTTGTTAAGTTTTGTTTATAGTTCCTGTTTTATTTTGAAATCATGGCCCTTGTGTATCTTGTCTTGTCCTACTTCCTGTCTTTGTCTTGTTTCCTTCCATTTGTGATTGTCTGCCCCGCCCTAATTGGTTTCGCCTGTTGTCCATTGCCTTGTGTATTTAAGTCTCGTCGTTTCCCTATGTTCTTGTCAGTTCGTCTGTGTCCATGCCCGAGTCTGTGCCTGTTTCGATACCCAAGTCTGTGCCTGTATCAGAGTCTGTACCTGAGTCTGTGTCTTCCCCTTGTTTGTTCCCATACCTGTGCCTAGCGTTTTTTTTCCCCACCTCATGGACTTACCTTGGTTTCCTGTTTTCATGTAAGAACTTTTGTATTTTTTTGTTTTGTTCCTGAGTATTTTTTCTCCCATGTGGATGATTTGTGGTTTATTAAAAGACTTTTAGTTTACTCCTTTTGCTTGTCTTGGAGGTTATTGCGTTTGGGTCCAAGTCCTTGCCTTCCCTTCGTGACATGTATAGTTCTTTTGATACCTTAAATGCATTTTGCCAATAAACCTTCTGTACTTTTACTTAAGCAGAATTTTTGAACGCAGTACTTTTAATGGATTATTTTTACAGGGACTTTTACAACAATTTATATCACGTCACCTGACTTCCTCATTTGCTCTTGCCATAATCACTAGGGCCACTAGTGGTCGCCTAACAATAAAACGTAACTATGAGTCGGAATAACTGTTGGACAACCTGTCGACAGTTTTGCTTTTTTATGACGTCTCATTATTTATTTTCATGCAAACAGCAAATAATTTCCTGCGAGAACATGTTATATAGACACTAATAAACTAATAGAAGTCAAGGCCTTTACTCCCATTCATGACCCCAACTTGGTATGTTGTGAGTCTATATGTACAGTATGTGAGGTGTGCTGAAGACCTGCTTCACCTGCACACTTTCTCCAGCAGGCAAAAAAAAATCATGCAGTACTTAGCCGCCAAACTCCTGTCACATCGTTTCCTGTTGTGGATTAACCTAGGCGTGTTCATCTCCAAAAACCTGTGGAGAGCTAAATACAATAGAGCTTTTTAATTGTGTGCTTGTATGTGTATCCTGGCAAGTGACAGCTAGTCTGTTTAAGACATTTAGCAAGAAATCTAGACTTGTTGTCTGCTCTTAATGTCACCTTGACGTGCCATGTTCACCATAACTGCAGCAGTAGGGAGTTCTGGGCTTCTCAACCAGCTTCTCAAATTCTAGTCTGGTGGATACAAATTATTACACTCATTTTGTGTGTGTGTGTGTGTGTGCATATGTGTGTGAGGACAGATAGTTTGTGTTAGATTGTTGCTTTGCATATGGTAAGTGTCAGCTCGCGGCTCATTTCTTTCTCCCCCCCTTTCCCTGACACTCGCCTGGGGGATAATAAAGCCTAGCAACAATTGTTTGTTCCATTATGGTGTGTTTCCACTCTGTTGTGCTTCACAGCTCTGCCTGAAGCACAGTCCAGGCGAGAACCAAAAACTCCACACAAACTCCCAAACACAAATTGGGGGGGTGTGCAGGGGGACCTGTGACCTACAGGTCTACATGACCACATGAATCAGGTATAGCTCACAGGCCCAACAATGACATGCATACAGAATTTGGGGATCCTTGCCATAAATAATTGTTGTGTAGGTGTTATTTAATAGTTCACTGTTTTGCAGTCCTGTGTGATTTGCAGCAGCAGTGCAGAGTTTGATTAGTTGCAGAGTAGTGTTAGGTATCACATTGATGCCTCAAGAGTTGACCAGGTCTGTCCCTATGTCTGATTTATTAATTGTACCTTTTGGACAGTGTAGCCCCCCCCCCCCCCCCCCCCCCCCCCACCCAACCACCAAAACAGAGTGAAAATAATACGCTTGTAAATTCTTCTCTGAGCTCAACACCAAAATTCTCTGGCAAAGTTTGGAGCTGGCAGTGAGCTGGGAACTTTAAACACCATCTCATGCGGACGCCATGCCTGGTGTTCCAAGAGAGTGTTTTGGTCGCAAGAGTGAAGGTCTCTGTGATGACTTGATGATTCTTAATAGTGGACTGTGGACAAGAAAAACACACTTTTTTGATTGGGAAAGAATCGACAAAGAAGGCTGACGCCGTAGAGTTATTCCAGATCAGCCCAGTTTTTAAGGTGCATTTTTAAAATTCTTTCCTATTTTCCTAACTTTTTCCTGACAGTTTGAAAAATCATTAGGTGGCCGCTCAGGCCTGTGGGTATGAGTGTAGTGCTAGTTGGGGGAGGGGAAACGGTAGCTCCTCAGTCCAGTCAACAGTCCAGAACGTAGAAGGATATTCAGCTTTAATTCATATGTGACAAAGACAAACAGTAATTTAGCAAATTTGAGAAGCTGAAAGCAAAGGGTTTTTGTTTTTTTTTTTGAGCTGGAAACTCAATGAATCACTGACACTATTAAATTATTAATCATTTAAATTTAAAGATCATAAATCATATCACATTTTTGAGATAGATCTCACTGGAAATAGTCCCCTAATCATTGGTATCCTCATTGGGTAACTCTTAAAGTACCCCCCGCCCCCCTTTAGCATTTCTAAGCAGCATATAAACATTTAATTATTAATCAATATTAATTATCATTAATAACTGAGTTTTAAGTTCTTATAGATTGTTAGAAACCAGTTATTACATGTTTATTTACTGATTTAACAGGGATATAAAGTGTTGTCATGATTTGAAATGATGACACAGTGCATAATATGTGTATACAGTGTGCCATGTGTTGGGAGAGAGGACGGCAAAAAAAGCAGGGGATTCTGGGGGCAGGAGATGGGGGAGGTGTGCGTATTGGTGGGGGTGGAGGGGGAGAGAGAAAGAGAAAAATAAACACAGAGAGACAAACATAGTGGAGTGGACCAGTGGAAGTTGCATGTGTTTATTTGGAGTTGTGTGAGGAGAGGAAGCAGACTGAAGCTGAGGCTGCTGCCGCACTTGTACACACACACACACACAGATGCACACACATCCATGGACGCAGACGCACAAATATGCAGTCACGCACAAACGCCCACATGCACAGCCATGCGCACGTCCTTTCCGCGACGGAGGAATTCTCACTTTAAACAAACCAAAGCAGGAAATTGGAGGCGCAGGGAGCGTTTAAATGACAGCCCATGGGCACGTGGGAACTCTTTAAGTACAGGGAACTTGGTCTACCTGGCTGTTATCGTCATCAGTTACAAACATCATCAAATGCTACATATGCTTCACCTACCATACACCTACACACACTGAGAGCCAGGTGTCAAAGTGGGAATAAAAATTGGCCCAGGACTTTTGACTCAGACTGACCAACCACTGACCCACCCATGTTGGTGGTGCAGTAGTTAGCACAGTCGCCTCGCAGCAAAAAAGATCCTGGGTTCATCGGCTGGGGCTTTTCTGTGTGGGGTTTGCATATTCTCCCCCATGCTACAGTGGATTCCCTCCAGGTACTCTGGCTACCTCCCACAGTCCAAAGACATGCAGATTATAGGTTCATTGGCAACACTGAATTGTCCATAGGTGATAATGTGAGTGTGAAGAGTTGTTTGTCTCTATATGTCAGTCCTGTGATAGACCTCTTAAGGGTGCACCTCTTGCCCAATGAGAGGATAAGCAGAATGGATGATGGATGGGTGGATGTCTTATTCCACAAAAGTGGTGCATGAAGAAAAATGGAAGAAAACAAAGACCACTTGACCATTCTGTGAGTTTAGACATGCTGAAATGTAAATCCTCTCTAGAACACTGTGGATTCCCAATGTCTTTGTAAGACTTTTGAGTCGTGCATTGACTGGTAGACAAAAAGCAAAGTGTTTTCTTAACTTAATTATGTTTTGTAAATGCTTTTCTTTGGTCATTGGCCTTGCTGTGGACCCATTTGGTAAATGGACATACAGGAAACAGAACACAGAGAGTCATCATGAAACATCTTATTAGATACATTTCATAGTGTTCAGTTTCCCTAGTAGGGGTCAGACTTTTAGGGAAATACAATGCAGTTAATGAACTACTCCCCTAAATGGCACTGGTATTATCCTTTAATTTTTGAGGGTCTGAATAAAATGGTTGCCTGTTTGTGTTTTGTATAACCCCCCCTCCAGATGTCCTGGTGATTAAGTCCAAAAACCATAGTCTGTCATAACGACAGAGGTGCTAAAAGTAACCAGTGCTTTCCTTCGTAAGCACCCATTCTTCCTTCATCTTATAAATACTTATTATTTAAATATTATTCCAACTTGTGATTTTAACTTTGAAAACAGGCTCTTATGAATGAGCAACATCTCTCTGAGGTAAACAGGAGTTATTTACCTGTCAGTGGAAGGTGGAATTTATGTTTTTTCTTCTCTGTTCTGCTCTTTTTCACCCTCAAAAGATATTTTTAGGGCAGAGTTTGCCTTTTGGTCAGTGGAAATGTTTAATACCAGGGTATGGAACTGAGCTGGTGTGTAGCTCCTGCTTGGTAGCAAACAGAAAATGTTGGGAGTGGAGACACAAACATACAGGCATACAGTGGCCTCATAAAGTAGTCAGACTGCTTCGCTTTTTTCACTTTTTAGTATTTAATTTTAAATACTAAAAAGTGAATTTACCATTTTTATGCCTCCGTGCCTGTGATGGCTGTAACTGGAGGCATTATGTTTTTGGGTTGTCTGCCTGTAGGTCCAGTTCAAATTTGGCACAAAATGTTCACTTGGACTTATTAGATTTTGGAGGTCAAAGGTCAAGGTTCCTGTGACCTCATGTCTGTGGCCCTTCTATCTCTGTTTTTGGCCATAGCTCAAAAGTTCATACAGTAATAATGTCAAAATACACTTTTTACTCAGTTTTACTTCAAAAAATCTTCACTATATAATAGTATATGAGTCTGTCAAAATGAATTTATTGGACATAGTTTAGAAAGGCATACAGACCAAAACCAAGCCATGAAGTCTAAGTAACTCTCTGTAGATCTCTGTGATAAAATTGTGATCAGGCATAAATCGGAGCAACCATTTCTAAAGCTTTGATTGTTCCGAGAAGCACAGTGACCTTACTCATTGTGTAATGGAATAAGTTTTTGAAACCCAGACTCTTCCTAGAGTTGGCTGTCCAACTAAACTATGTTGCTGTGCAAGAAGGGCCTTGGTCAAGGAGGTACTCCAACACCCAGCTTCAGAAGTCCTCTGCAGAGGTGGGAGAACCCGTGAGAAGAACGACCATCTGAGCAACACTCCATGTCATTTGAGTAAATGACATATGACGGCTCGCTTGAAGTTTGACAAACTGCGTATAGAGGACTCAGAACATGAGAAAAAAGATTCTCTGATCGGATGAAGTAAAAACGCAAAATTTTAGGCAGAATTGCGACCACCATGCCTGGTGAACACCAGGCACTGCTCATCACCTGGCTAATGCCATCCTTACAGTGAGTCACGGTGGTGGCAACATCATGCTGTGGTGGTGGGGGGTCTTATTACCAGTAGCGACAAAGAGACTGGTCAGAATTGAGGGAAGGATGAATTCAGCCAAATATACAGAGGTCTTGAAGAAAATCTGTTCCAGAGACCACACGACCTGAGACTGGGGCGACGGTTCACCTTTCAGCATGAAGCATGTTCCAAAGCATTCAGCCAAGACACTGGAGTGGTTTGGGACAAGTCTCCGACCGTCCTTGAGTGGGCCCAGCCAAAGCTGAGACTTAAACCCCATCGAACATCTGTGGAGAGATCTAAAATGACACTTCACAGATGCTTCCCATCCAATTCTGACAGAGCTTGAGAGGATCTGCCAGGAAGAATAGGATACACTGCCCAAATCCTGGTGTGCAATGCTGGTAGACCTACCCTCGAAGACTCGAAACTGTAACTACTGCCAAGTACAAAGCACAGAATTAAAGATCTTTTGAAGTTGAATATTTTTGAATAATCTAGCATTAAGTGTAGATTTATGGGCAGTATGTCAATTTTAGCCATTTAAAATAAAATCTACAACACAGTGAAGTGTGCAGAAAGTGAAGGTGTCTAAATACTTTCCCAAGCCACTGTATATCCATGAAGTAAACCTCCTTCTGTGTCATTATTTCACAGCTTTGTGCAGGAAACTAACATCTGCCTCAGCCAGAACAAGTCTGACACACACACACACACACACAGACACACACACACACAAACACACACACTTGTATTTCTATCTTTTTGAGGATACTCATAAGATGTCATAACACATTCCCATTCCTTAGCCCCTTACCCTAACCTTAACCATCAAAACTTAATGCCTAACCCCCAACCCTTACCCTTATGAACCTTCAAACAGCCCTTTGAAGATGTGTCAGAAGGTGAAGGCAGGCTAAAATGTCCTCACTTTCTCAAAATGTCCTCACTCCAGTGGTATAAAACTCAAAATGGTCCTCACAATGTGTAAGCATGCAAGTGCACACAAACACTTTGTAGTCATACTACCACATGAAAACAGGGCTGTGTGAATCAAACAGCTCCCCGTTTTCCCTCTTTTTAACATTAGCAGCTGGACTCTGTTAACATGACACAGTGAACTCTGGTTCGCCTGCTCTCTGGCCTCCATGCAAATGTTGCTGCTTTGACGCCATCGCTGTTGAGTACCCTTCACTGCTTTGTGTATTTATATAACCCATACCTGTGGTTTGCAGGTTGTAGCTCATTAACTACAAATTAAAGACACTTTATGTAACTGCTGACCGTTTTCCAGAAAGACCCCATCAGCTTTCCTGCCTTCAGGCAGCCCAGCAGGTTTTGGTTCAGTTCAGTACACTGTTGAAAATCAGCTTGCAGGGACTTGCTTGATATAGCCAAGAAAGTAATCATTCATTCTAATCCAATTTTATGTGTTATTTTGTCTTTAAGGTTGGACCTTGAGCTTTGCATCCAGTAGTAACATTTGTGCCAGCCTTTTTGGGAACCAACTCTAGAATCTGCTTCTTAATAGGATGTATTTCATTTTAAAACAGAATGCAGGGACAAGACATTAGCAATGTACAGGAAGTTTGATTTGAGGATGTGCAGAAAGGTTGTACCCATTACTGTAGCATGTGGTACCAGGGGATTGTAGGATCCTCTGATGATGTACACCTGTACTTTTGCAGAGTAAGGATGTTCTCCAACTGAAATGATGCCTTCTTCAAAACCGTCAAAGGTGGGACTGAGTTCAGCAGCTGATTTCTGAGTTGCTTTCTCTAGCACCACCGCCATCCCTGTGGTGACAGAGTGGAACTGACACATTTACATTTTCAATATGTAACTGCTTCCACTGGATCTCCGGAATAGATTAGCCACCATACATCACAGTGTTACAGGCAGGTTCAGTGTAGCAGTGACGTCTACTTCCGGACGTATCTGTACTATGTCCTTGAAATGTGATTACAGTATTCACCTACAGTGCTTTTTCCTTTCAGCCTTAATTGTTTTTTTGGATTCACGGAAGTGGAAGATAGATTAAAATATTTTTGCCGCAGGTTTCACAACAATTCAGGTTTGGTTCCTTTTGCCTTCTGCCACCAGTTTAGTGCTTTAATTCAACTGGTTCCTGTCCAACTACTCTTTCATGATTCACAATGTATGATGCAGCATCAAAATTTTCTAGCATAGTGATCATGCTAATGTCTCAAAATAAAAGTTTCTCCCTGGTGCTGTGATTTGTAAAATTAGATCTAAATACAAAAAGAGAAAGCAAAAGAATGAGGGAGTGGGATCTGTGCATCCGTGTGTGTGTGTGTGTGTGGTGCTTGCTTCCTCTAGTGTTTAAAGAAGAGATTGTGAGGGGTTGGTAGAAAGGCACAGCCCTTATGTAAAGGAGTTCAATGCAGCCAGTTGAAGAAAGGCTCTCATTGAAATTCATGGCTTAGCACCTATAGCTCTAGACCAAGTGAGAGAGATTTCAATTAAAATGGCAGCTACAAGAGCGTGCATGGAAAAGTGTGTGTGTGGGGGGGGGGGGGTTATTAAAAACTATCCCCATGCTGTGTGTGGGTAAATTTTGGGTGCAGAGACTCAGCTGCTGACTTCCAGAGAAAATTGAATCTGCCGACTGGGTTCATGAGAAAGTAGGTGCATCACAAGCACGCATTAACCATGCACAAGGCACTCCACATGACAAAGCAGTGATGTAACAGCTGCTCTCATCCGGTCTGCAGCAGTAGCCAGTCGTCTTCTGTGAAGAGGAAGCTGTAATGAGACAGAGCTGTTCCGGTGGTTTGATTTAGTCTTTGAGGCTTTTTTAAAAAAAGGTTCATGTTTTAGAAGAGGCCTTCTTTAGAAGTAGAGGTCTACATGGGTGGTTTTGTGCGTGCGCCATCTAGTCACAGTACAAACACTGACAAGCATGCACATGGTCATTATAGCAGGTATGAATACAAACACACACAACACACAACTGTGTCTTTATTCACTCTCATTCAGCTATTTCTCTGATAATAAGCACAACGTGTGTAGCTTGTCTCTGGACTGGTAAAAAATCCTACAAATACTTACAGCTTATGCATAGAGAGAAGAGTTTGTGTCCTTAGTCACAGAACTGTGACACTGACTTCGACGGCATAGACTCAGTTAAACACTTTTGAGTTGAAACTGTCGATTTGATGTACAGAAAAAAAATATTATATTTCAATATCATACCTATCATAGATAAGCTGGGTATTTATATTTTCTGGATTCCTGGTTTTAATACATCTCCTCTCTTTTAGTATTTTATCTTATTTTATCTTTCTTTGTTTTTTTAATCTGTTTTCCTTTTAATACTGCACCTTGATTTCTGGTCTTTGAAATCTTAGATTTTTTCTTTTTAAGCATTTTCTTATTGTTTTTCACACATTTTCACTTTTATTTTTAATTTTATTTTATTATTTATCATTTTTGTATTTTATTTTGAATTTTAAAAAATCCTACCTGGTGTTTCCTTGTTGCGTATTTATGATAGTATTTCCACCCCTCGTTTAAAGGGCTGTTTAAGAGTTAAGACTTGCTTTTAGGGTTCAGGTTCAAATTGGGTTTTGGTTAGGGTCAGGCATTCAGTTTTTTGTAAAGTACTTTTTGTTACAATGCTTTGTATGAAGAGTACTGATTGATTGATTGATTGATTCATTCATTCATTCCTTCATTGGTTGACAAGTAAATGCAAGTATTAAATGTATTTGTTGACACTTGCAGTGCTGGAACATTTAAATGTAAAATGGTTACTTTTTTGACCCAGGAAGTGTTAATGCTATGATGGTAAGAGCTTACTGAAATCCAAATATATAGAACTAAGCTCTTAATATGTTCTTTTCCTTTCTGTCTTCTTCTTCAAGCTTCATTACATACAATGACAAGACAATACAATGATGTGCATTTGTAGTGTTTGTATGGTTCCTTCACATGATTCAGTTTTTAAATGTTGCAACATCTTTTCTTCACTTAAAAGTCACTTTGCTTCACAGTTGACTGTGAAACTGTGAAATCTCTCTTTGTCCCTGGTGACGATCAGGCTGAGAGAGACTGGGGTTCAGCATCACCTCATTCCTCACCAGCCTCAGAGGAAACGGGGAGGAGAGCGACTACAAGCCTCTAAATTATTCTATCCTTTATCTGTCTCTGTCTTTCACTTCATTCCTCTTTTCCTTTTTTTCTTTTTGTTTTTTACTGTCTCCATTATACTTTGCCAGCCAGACTTTCGGGGCTTTGGGGTGTAACACCGCAAGAGTCAGATTCTAATAACACGGCTGTGATATACTTGGATCTCATCTGGTGTCAGAGCTCCTGAGAGAGATATGTGTGGAGAGGTGGATAAAGAAAGGCAGGCAGAGTGAAAGGCAAAGACAGACATGGGATAATAAAAAAGACAGTGGAGAGACTGTGCGAGAGACAGACTGTGTCCTGGGGGCTCTTACTGGGGCCATGAAGATGTGTCTCTGTGTTTTATCTGGACCTGCTGGGGCTCTCGATCAGGAGCTTCAGTAGTCGTAAACCTGTTGACCTCCCTACTCTAAACAAAAGCTGCACAGTGGAGCTGGAAAGACGAAACATCAACCTTCTCTCCGCTTTTTCATCGCTAAGTGAAGAATTGCAGTCAAAAGAGGCATAGGCACCACATTACTGTAAAGACTGTTTGCATTTTCTGACCTAAAAGGATTCAAATCAAAAATACTTTACATTTTACTCAGTTTCCCAAATCAGAACATCAGGTTTTGGATTTGTTTTTCCCCTTCATTCCAGGCATCCACTGATTTCAGTTACTCTCTGGAAATTAATTTTTATTATCCTTTTGAACATGCTGGAGTCTGTGGTCTTGTGAGTCACTTTTGAGGTAGTTTGACAGGCCTTGACATTTTTATTTTATCTACAAAATATTGGTCTCAAAGTGCTAAATGTGCTTCTATTCAGCACAAACTCAGCACCAATAATCTGAGAGCTGTAGGTCAACTGTAAACACACTTTTCAAAAATCTATTCTTACAGAGGCTGAGATATTGCAAGAGAATAAAGAAACAGACAGAAACACATTATAAACATTTCACGAAATTTAAGCTATTAACCTTGTAAATATAATTCTAAGTATATGTGTGAATGCACACACACATATTCATTAGGGGCTGAGCCCCTGAAGGGCTGGTATTAGACCCCTGTTTTAGCTATAAGATGTGCTGCGCCTGTGCAGACTTTACAGAGGTAAAATAATTCAGTGTGTTTTTCAAATGCTCAAAATATGTTCACCAAGATTAATCCAAAAATGTTAATGTTACTAATCTACATGTAACCCTTTTAATGGCCAACGGTAGCTAAATGAAACTGGTCAACAAAGTGTGGTTAACCTAGCCTGGGATATACCCTGGACTTGGGGTAGAGGGAACCTGTTGCAGGTTTTATGAGTGAGTGATCAACAGTCACAAGGGTCCTTAACTTCTATGTGCAACAATTTATGAAAGGGAAGAAGTTGAGTTAGTAACATGTATTAATGGGATATGAATGAGAATGGATAAAGAGAGAGAGGAGCTCAGTGCATGATGGGAAGTCCCCCGGCAGTCTTAAGCCTATAGCAGCTTAACTAGTAGATGGTTCAAGCAAAGCCTTAGCCAGAACCTCCTCTTAAACATGGAGAGGGTGTCTGACTCCCAGACCCAAACTGGGAAATGGTTCCACAGAAGAGGAGCCTGATAACTGAAGGATCTGACACCAATTGTACTTTTGGAGACTCTAGGAACCACTAGTAGGATTGCATTCTGGGAGCGCAGAGTTCTAGTAGGGTAATGCATTAATAAGTCTCAGTTTTGCGAACCTGTTAACAGGACTGGTAGTTTTTAAGTATATGTAATATAGTCGCATTTGTTTTGGGTTTTTTTCTCCATATGAAGGGGGCCTCTGTCTGTCTGTGCATCAGCAGGTCAACACTGACATTAAGCTAAACAGAGCTCAACATCAGATCGGGGCTGATGTAGGGACCCATGTGGGTTATTCAGGCCTGACAAGTGAATGTGTCAGTGATCAGGGGCTTTGTGTTTCAGCCTCTCTACCTCGTCACTTCGGACACGTTGAGAGGCCATGGTTCGTGGCCGCCGCTCTGTTTGCTGTTTTAGACTCAGCTGTGCTGAGTGCTGGGCCTGTGTCCTTACTTCTCCCACTGCCTCAGTTTATTTGACTTCTCCAGGGTTTAAACTGATTGTAGATACATTGCTTTCTTATGAGTTTAGTTTTCAAACAGGGTCAATGTATGCTTTGGCAAATCTTGAAAGTTTGTTTTACCCCTCAACTATGTTGTTCAGCTAGTTTTCTGGATTGTGCAGGGGTTGAATTTGACTGCTCATCAGTACCTGTTTACATTTAAGGTTAAATGAAATATATTGCCAGAATTATATAATGTTGAACAGAAGGTAGAAAAGGGTTTGATCTTTTGTTAATCATGTAAATTCACAATTTCTTTTAAAGATTTGGCTCCTTTGATTTTGGACTTTGATGGAATGGTCCTGTTGGGAGTGGACAGCTAGAATGGTGTTGTTTAAGAAAGACCTTTTTGTGAAGGGGACTCTCTTGAGGGAATGGCCCCCTAATGAGGTACTTGAAGTGCTCTTGGGCCCCATGAAGGGACATTATTCACCATGGGGACCGGGTGGGGTGGGGGGGGGCGTTCTTGAAAAACCTTCTACATGGTGCTTGGATTGGTTCAGAGAGACAATGCTGAACCACAGCAACTTTACAGCCAAACACCATAATATCCAGAAAACATTCAGTGAGCACACATAGCATCACACTAAATTTGTTATATTTATAACAGGATATATCTAGACAATTCAGATCTGTATTGGGATTTTAATCTGCATACAGTACTCCAGTCCACCCAGCTGACCCTCCTGCAGTTCCGACTACCCCCGGCAGATGCCCCCAGCAGTCCCGCTACCATCTGACCTGGACTCCTCATTGGCTATGGTCAATGCTGCTGTCTCTTCCCCACCTGTCACTGACAAGTTGTTGATCCATCATGGAACAGCCGAAAAAATTACGGGGAAGGTTCTCCTCTTCCCATCGCTGGATGCTAAACGAGGCTGTGATCAGACAGTCTGGAGGTCTCCTTCACCCAGAGCCAGCAGAAGACCATTTCTCCCAGGATGGAACCTGCCTCCCCTTCACAGCATTTGCCTGTCCAGACCACCCATCCACAGCTGTGATGTTGCCACACTACATGGTCACTGAAAGTGCACTGTTTTGTTCTGTCAGCACTCAGTCTCCATTCCTGTCCTCTCCACTACTACACTGTTAGCCACCAATCCATAATCATGATAAGACAGATTCCTTCTGTGCTTGTTTCTTGCCTGATGCTCCAATTTTAGAAATATGAAGACTCTTGTGAAAAGTCATGAAGGAATGCATTGTGAGTAACATGAGTGCAAGAAGTGCAGCCAAGGAACATGGGAAATTTAACTGATAGTCATGAGGAACAAAGCAAGGGGTTGCCATCTCAGATCATGGGGCAGATACAAAATCTGCTATGGGAGAAAAACTGCTTCTTTCTTCTTACCATCTTTTGTGAGTGAAGACATCTGATTAAGCTGATGTCTATCTACATGTATGCACTCCCTGACTAACTGTTCCAGCTCTTCTCAGAGCTCAGTGATATCTTTGGCCAGTTTCTCCCTCTCTACTCGTCTCGCTGGAAAGCACCAGACCTCCGCGCCCCGCTTCTTTGCTTCCTCCCCCAGCTCCTCTCCACGCTGATGAACATTTTTAACACTTGCCTCGGAGGCATGGTGACCAGCCATGTCCGAGCTGACAAGAAGAAGTCTCAGACCATTAACAGCTGTAAATTAAGACAGAATGTATAATTGGTGGTGATCAAGAAGGGGAAATGTGTCAGGATTTTAGTTTGAGAAAGTCCGACTTCAGAAAGCTTTAAAAAATTGTCTTGTAGTAATGAGAAAAAGGTAACAGTGGTTGGGTGAATGAGACCCAACTGGTGGTTGGATGACTGTTGATGTGTTTTTTAATTATTTTTATCACCTTTTCAACTCCATGGGCCATGAATGCACACAAACAAATGTTTGTGCAAGCTGACCTGACTAAGCAAGAATATTGTGGCAGAGTTACCCTCCCAAAGATAGAAAAGCCGGGTGCAGAACTAAACTCAAATGGCAAAATACACACAGTTCACTACCCTTTGTCAACCTCAGCAAGGTCCACACCCCAAGACATAAGATAGATGAACTTTAAGCAAAAGTTAACTACTTGCATGAATATAGAAATGCTTCCATCCTGGTGTTCATGGAACCATGGCTTGAAAGTCGCTTTGATGATCACATACTCTTTACTGACGGTTTTATTGACACCTTGTTACAAACGAGCTATTGGTAAAATACACAGCCATCATTTGTGAGAGTGTAAAGCCTAAAAGTAGAATTCTTGGCTGTGTTTTTATTCTCATTTACATCCATCCCAACGCGAACAATGCCTCTGTACACATCAAGAACACTGTAGATGGAACTGATTTCACCTGACTCTCCCAATTTTATTTTGCGAGACTTTAAACCACAGTTCCATGGAAAAGTCTGTGAAAGACTTCCAATAATATATGTCAATGTGCCAGACGTTTTGACAAGACTCTTAACAAGTGCTATAGTTTTGTTCCAGGGGCCTACAAATCTCTGCCCCTCCTTCCTCTTGGAACTGCTGATCATAATCTAATTCTCCTTGCACCTGAACACCGACCAGTTGTACAAAGAACAGAGAAAGTGGTCAGCTCTATAAAACAAGGCCCTTGCACTGACTGTGCAAGGCACTGATGCACCAAGGTGGTGTTTTGAATGTTTAAGCTGGAATGTGTTTTTAACACCAGATCTCACTCTAAATTAGTTGGTTAGCAACATCTTGTTGTACATATCCTTCTTCTGACAATTTCCATGGCCTTTGGGTCACAAAAGACCTCAACATTATTCTCAACAATAAGCCTTCTATATGTCCATCACAATTTGTTTTGTAGCTTGGTCATTTTGAGATCAGATTCATAAAAAAAAACTTCCTGACTGACTGACATTACCATCCCCACTGGTATTGCTCGAAGAAATGTTTGTCTTTAGGCCCATGCATTGTCCGAGCAGGACAAGCAAAGTCTAATTTCTGTGATCAATCAATCAATCAAGAACTTTATTTGTCCCCTGGGGGGCAATTCAAGGCACAAACAGTTTACACACAACACAATAAGGCATAGAATAAATAGATAAATGATGCTATAGGACGGAGGTCACTAACAGGCGGACCGCGGTCTGGGTCCGGACCCAGACGCCGTCCTATGCGGACCCAGACCTACCATCAATAAATTATTGAGGGATTCTACATCACGACGAGGCGCTAATATTTTAACCAGCACAGCTTTTCTAGTCTTTACGGTATCTTTTTAGTGGACTTTACAGACCAATTGCATGCGAGTTAAGCCATCCCACGTGACGCAGCTCAGCCAATCAAATTTGAGAGTGAAAGCGCGACTCTGAATACAGAGATAAGAGATGAGTGACAGGTGGAAAGGGAAGCTAACGATACAGGGAGATGACATTTATAGACAAGTGAGCCAGAGACAGGAAAAGAAGACAGAGAGGCGAGTGAGTGGGAGACAGGGAGAGACAATGGCCCTGACACCATTCCAGCCCAGATTTAAAAAAGTTAGAGCTCAGTTCTCTCACTGAACAACAGAAAGTGGGGGCATAAAATATAAGAGGGGAAGAGAGAGAAACTGTAAAACTGTTCAGTTGTTAAGATGTGTTTATATTAATTTATTGTAAAAATTTATTGAGACAGTTAAAGGAAAAAGGGAAACTCAAGCTGCTGGTATTTTATTTTTCTAAAATTAATCACTTTATTTATTTTATTATATATATGTATGTATGTATATATGTGTATGTATATATGTGTATATATGTGTGTGTGTATATATATATGTATATGTATGTATGTTGTTATATATGTTGTTATATATGTTGTTACATATGTTGTTACATATGTTGTTATGTGTGTCAAGGGTTTGCCTTTTACAAGGTGGTGTCACATATCCGCTAGTCAGAGGTTGTTTGAACACTTTGCTTCATTTGTTTTGTTTGTTCAAATCTGATCAAACCACACCCCACAGTCCTGATGAAAATCAGCTGAGATTTCAAGTCTTAAACTCTTTTAAAAGTCTTGATACTTCCTTATTTAGTCTTGAATATTTGATGTTATAGAGAAATACTTAAAACTGAAGCCAGGTTTTCTGTGATTAAAGTCTCACTGTCCTTCTGTCTCTGTCCCCTGCATAGATGGGATGAACTGCATGAACAAAGACCACGGCTGTGCTCACATCTGCAGAGAGGCTCCAGGGAAAGGCGGGGTGTCATGCGAGTGCCGCCCCGGTTTTGAGCTGGCCAAAAACCAGAAAGACTGTACATGTATGTATCGCACTTGACCTCCATACTACCCCCACATCCCCCCACTGACACACACACACGCTACTTTGATTAGATTTTTATTGAGTTACCATTGTGATGGTTCTAAACTGTTCCTGTAATAAACATCTGTAATGGCAATGGCAAGTTCCAGTGGGCTTTCAGAGTTAAAATATGAAAAATCAATCACCAAAATCAGCGAAGCATTTCAGACCAAGCTGAAGGTGCTGAAGGATTCAGTAGAGAGAATTCATGTCTCTAACTCCATCCCTCTTTTTCTTGAATTAAGGGCTGCTGTCTTTGAGAGGGGGAAAATAAGCATTCAGTTACACTTTGTTTGGCAACACATCTTGTTCTCCTCTGAGGCGCTGAGAGTGTAAAAGATTGTGAAAACCTCTGAAAGGCTCTAATGCGCCCCAAACTCCAACCCCCCAACCCCCTCCCCTCCGCTGTGGTAATATTTCATTAGCGGCAAGGGACCCAATCCGCCGGCTTGTTGAGCATGCGGCACAGGACAGTTGTAAACGAGTGACGAGAGAAACGACAGTTCCCAGGTTAGGGATCTGCAACTGCGCAGTGTCATTTTTGTTTTCCGCCTTCACCGATGACAAATGTAAAGGCAAATGAGGAAATAAAAATACTGAACACATCACAGATGGCTCTCATAATGAATGTTTGACAGATCAGCTTTGTTTACAATGGCAAACTCTATTTCAGTTTGTGGATGTTGAAAAGCACTTAGCTGGCAAGTTTGAGGGCCAGGGAACTGAAGTTGAAACCTGTTTTTTCTGGTGGATAAGGGCTAATGTTCCTGAGTTCTTGAAAAGGTCTCAAGAAAAGTTTCTCTTTCTGACTTTTTTCTTCCTTCTCTTTATCTCTCCATCTTTCAACACCTTCCACATACTTTTTTTTTTACCTTCCTGAGAAAATATTTAAAAAACGGAACCTTGTTTCTTTTCCCTCTGACCCTCGTTTTTATCACAGGAGGTTTTCCAGAACCCTGAGAACCTTTAAAAAATGTTTTTACCTGCTTTTCAAACACAATAACATAGACCTAATTTGGTTTCTGTCCCCCCGACTCAGAAATCCCTGCTCTTGTAGTAGTAATTCGTGATGGCTCAGGAACTGTCAGGGAGGAGTTTGTAGTGTTAGATGCTCAAACTCTAGTTTTGCTTCAACCCTGAGTCTAAGGGTCTAAACTGCAGCAAATGGATTTTGTATTAAACCTAATCTCTGCTCTGGATAATGTTCAGATGCAATGTTTTTTTTTTGTTTGTTTTTTTTTTAATTAATGTGCTACATTTATTAACAGCAGCGGAGTCACCAGGAGATTTTAGTGGTGAACATCCAATGCACACAGCTTTCACACCAGAGACCACGGTTCACATCCACTGTCTGTGGGCTAGACAACAAAAGCATTTTGTTCAAGGTTCAGGTGGTGAGTTGGAAGTCGCAGATGGTGGTTAGGTTAGAAAAAAATAAACATGTTGTGTCTGAAGTCACTGTGAACTTTGTATTCAACCACACCAGGATGTTTCCCGAACCTTAACCAAGTGCTGTGAGAGTCTGAACAGAGCCATCCATCCATCCATTTTCTATACCGCGTAACCTCTAAAGGGTCACAGGGGGCTGGCTGAGGCCAATCCCAGCCATCTATCACAAGGATGACATACCCAGAGGGAACCCATGCTAGCTCAGAGAAGAACATGCAAATTCCACAGAAAAGCCTAGGCCGACGGATTTGAACCCAGAGCCTTCTTGCTTTGAGGGGACAGTGCTAATTCTGTGGCCCAGAACAGAGCCGTAAAACAGTTTAACAATGCTGGAGTCGCTACATGTGGATGTTGTGCTGCAAGATCACATATTTTAGGGGAAAACAAACACATCTGTGGGCAGTTTACTGAAATGCTCAGCATCAACGTATCTGCGACATAACCAGATCGCTTTTGTTTTTCGACAGACTCTGGAGGCAAAGCCCAGTCTCACGTGACAGTTTTGTGCGTCCTCCATCCACCGCAACCACCTCTTCATGACTTTGCAGCTGTTAAATAAATGTAGCACTTAATTCATTCAAAAATCAATAAGTTGCCTCCGAACATAATCCAGTCAGCGATTACGTTTCTTGCAAAACATATTTACTGTTGCAGTTTGGTTGTATAGAAATGTAATTGCTAGAAGAGGGTTCCTTTTTTTCTTGTCTCTTTTTTCTGTAACTTCCAATGTTTATCTTCTCCTCTCTTATTTCATATAGCTATTGTAGCTAAATAATTAGTTAGCATTAAAATGTCGTTCAAATTCCTTAAATGTGTTTGTTATCTTCAGTGACGTGTAACTATGGAAACGGGGGCTGTCAGCACACATGCGATGACACGGACACAGGGCCAGTGTGCGGCTGCCATCAGAAATACGCCCTGCACTCAGACAGCAAGACCTGCATCGGTAAGTGACAACCACAATGGCTTTTTCCGGGTTAACACACAAACATAGTCTGATGTTGTCATAGCTGTTTCAGTGTAACATCTGCTGGATGAGAGAAGGCGGTGAGAGGACAACGCTTCTGCGGCATCATCGCCGTGACTAGTGTGGCACTTATAAAGATGTATATCAATTGACATTATCCACAATAAACTTGAATGAGGCTTACTTTGGAATAGTTCTGTGCAAACAATGTAGCGACTGCTGTAATGAAATGCTAATGTTTCATGCAGACTATATTCAGCATCTGAACTGAATTAGTAGAATAAACAAAATGATAAAACATGCTAGCCTAGCAGCATAAAGGCTAATAATGCAACACTCTCTGCTGAAGACCATGCTGTTCTCTCCATGTTGTCAACACAAAATTCTCTTATCCTGAAATATAAGACAACCCCTACCTTTCCAAACCTAAATTTCAGAAAACTTAATGAACAAAAAATATATATTCATGACATATATGTAGATATATTAAGAATTTTGGATGTTAGAGTAAAGATTGTCATTTTTAGGAAGAGTTTTTTTATGTTCTTTTACTTTTTGTGTTAGAACTAATAATTTGAAGGAATGAATTAATAAGGTCTGTGTGCAATTTACCAAAAAAAAAAAAAAAAAAAAAAATCATGGGGTTCAAGTACGGGTAACAGTACAAGCAACAGTCAGTTCTGTCAATAATGAGTAATTTATTAGCGCTATAGTGCATCTAGCTATTCTGGCTTTTCCAAAATGCTAGTGTAACAGTACACGAAACATTGAAAAGTTCATTTTTAAAAAGGTGGAAAGGTCAACTTCAGTTTGGTTCTTGTATGAAGACGAGAGCAGTCACCTTCAGGTGGCACTATGACACCTAAAAGAGGAGGTTTGTCAGGAGGTAAGGTGAAGACAAAATCTAAACCAAATCTCCTACAATTTATGGGTAAATTAAGATTCGGTGTTCACAGCAGTTCAGTCCAGGAAGAAATTCCTGAAGCAGTAGTTACTTGAAGTTCAGAATTTGTTTTGACTCCCCTGCTGCCAGAATCTCTAAGCCTGGTGGGATGACCAGGTCCAATTTATGAACTGCTTGGGAGTCCATGTAACTTCTGTTTACCAAAGAAAACAAAGTGTAATTGTGATTTAACACTTACGCTACATGTCACCTGGTGAGATTACAACCACCTGCTGGACTATAGGACATGTGGTCGTCTCATCTTTGACAGTGAACTGAGAACCATCATAGAACGACGTCATCACTTTTGATCGCGCACAGTTATCTGATGTCATTTTTGATATTGCTTTCTGCTGTATTCCAATACTGGAACTGTCTCTCTTTCTCTTTGTCTCTGTTTTTGTCCTCCTCTGTCAAGAGCAGATTGGCAGATTGGGCAGGGGAGGTTTGATTACCCGTAACCCTTTTTTCTTTCCAGCTTCTTTGAAGACGTGAAACACAGCATCAAGGGAAAAAAACGGCGAGGAGGAAGGGTGAACAAGAGCTAGAGGGAACCCTCTTCTCACTCTTTTCCTTAACGTCTCGTGTCTTTTCTCTCTCTCTCTCTCTCTCTCTCTCTCTCTATGTCCATCTCTCTTGATGAGAGAAAAGACCCCTGAGTCTGTTGGTCCAAGACTCCCAACTGCTAAGTGGGCCAACCTTTAATGCCCTCCACACCCCGCTCCCTCTCTTACCCTTTCTATATAGCGCTACCCTACTGCTCCAACCCCACCCCGAACCTTGACCCTCTTCCTCCTCCTGCTTTCTGGTGATAGTACCTGATTGCCTGTCTTGTCTGAGCATCTATGTTAAAACCAAATCAGGTGGAAATAAGGATTAGTCCTCAGTGCACAAGAGGAAAGAGAGACTCTATGTGTGGGTGGGTATGGGGGTGGGAGGGAGAGGTGTGTGTGTGTGTGTGTGTTGTGTGTGTGTGTGTGTGTGTGTGTGGTGGGGCAGGAGGGAGGGGGGGCACATCTCAATTGCAGACATCTCAATTGCAGCCTGATCTTAGGTGAAGCTCCCACCAGCTCCCACGAAAGCAAACCTAACCTAACTTCCTCCTCACCCTCCTCTTCCTCCAGCTCTCTCACCACCTCTTCATCCTCCACCTCCTCACAAGTCCCAGAACCCCCCCCCCCAAAAACAAAAAACAGAAAACCAGTTCATTGACAGCCCAAACCTGCCCAGCCCAACAACACCAAAATGACCTCCATGCACCTCTGCTCTGCTTTCTCTTGCTCTGGTACACCTTTGCTACTGCTCGTCTTTCCTCACCATCACAACATCTCATTCCTTACTGCATGTGTCGATGTGTCACGGGTGCTGCATCGCCCTGTCTATCCCCGCCACTGCCTCTCTAACCCAATTGCCCAGCTGCATGGACATGAGCGCCTGCACTGCATTTGTATGACTTACTTTTCCTGTTCATTATCTTTTTTTTTCCTTTTATGAATCGAAGACTATTTTTATTGTCATTGTTTTTAGCAATCCTGGTCCTTCTGTTTGATTCCAGTGCATTGTTTTTTTTTTTAAATTTACTATTCTCCTTCTAGTTGTAGTAGTGTAGAGTGGTTTAACCCTCCCCTCCAATCCAAAACCCCAACCCCACCCGTCGTCGTCCTGCGTAGGTCTGGATCTCTTAAAACACTCCCCTCTCTGTGGGCCTCCAACCGCCGCTTCATCCTGTGGTAGACTCTTTAGGAGTGAGTGGCTGGGACTTCTTTTCTTCCCACCTCTTCTCAACCTGTCTTACACATCCACCTCTCTCTCTCTCACACATACACACATTTTATCTCCCTCACTGACCGATTTTTTCACACGCTCTAGCAAGCAGACGCTCGAAAGCACACACACACACTGGTATGCACAGGCTCTTGATTCAACAGTCCAGCACACACACACACACATTTCATCCATTAGTCGAGCACCAAAAAGGCCTCCATTCATCCCTGAGTGCACTTCGTAGAGTCCACCACTTTGTCCATGAAGTGCCTGAGAGGAGAGGGACAAAAATAACAGAGGGCTTGGATGGGGGTGGGGGGGTGGGGGGGTGCAGCAGGGAGTGGAAGGGATGTTAATTACCCCCAATATCCAGCCACCCCCCCCCCCCCCAACCCCACCCCCTTACACCTCCCACCATCCCACAGGAGTGTGTACATCAAAGGCCAGTCCGGTGGCATCCATTCAGGGAGATGCTCATTCAGGCCCTTAATGACTCAGGGCCAAAGAGAAAGGCACCATCCCTAGCACCAAAGCACACATCGCACACACATAGCCATCTTAACAGTCATCTCATTCCCCTTCTCCACCACGCAATAACGCCCCCCCCCCCACCCCCCTCCCCAAACCTCCCCCCAACCTCCCCATCTCCAGCTTTGGGAATGTATTTCTTCCAGCGTTGACTGTTAAAGCCAGTTGTAATGTGTTCCATAGACAAACAGGCAACCAGCGCTGCCCCCAGACCACCTCCTCCTGCTTTTTTTGTCCTTTTTTTATTTCTGTGCATGCCCCCCAAACCCCCTCCTCCTCCCCACACTCTCCCTTCAAAAACCCCATTTCTCAGCGTGTGCACCCCTCCTTCCCTCATATACCTCCTCTCCCATTGTGGGCCACGATGGGACTGATTTTGTCTTTCTTTTCATCCCTCCCTTTCTCTCTCTTTTCCCATGTTTCTTTTCAACCATCTTGTCATCACTCTGTTCCTCAAGCCCAAACTGTTTGAGCCCCCCCCCACCTCTTCCTGCACCACCCTTTCTCCTCTTTCTTGTCACTGGTATCTCCCACTTCTTTGCTTTCCATCTCCGTGCCCACATTTGAGGCTGCTTGTCTAGGAAACGTTGGACACGTATCTTAAACTTCCTCCCTCTCTTTCTTGTTGTCCTCCTCCACCCCTAATGCCAGGGAATCATTGCTGACAAAGCGTGGCCATTTGATATGGAAGAAAAAGAAACTCCATCTGCAACAACAGCAACGTCAACGTCAGAACTAAAATCCCTCAAAACATTTACCCCTATCATATTCCATTCCCAACACCTCGTACACCTATCATTTTATTTATTTAACCTTTTTCATATGTAAGCCCTGAACCTTCTCCTGTCTCCTTCTCTACCTACCCACTTGCCTACCAACTGCTTCATTTTAAAGGCTATACTCAGATACATTTTCATTTTTATTTCGGTTTGTTCTTTTGATTTCTTCTGGGGGATTTATCATTTGTTTGGGGATTAACACTCTAACAGGGATTTTGGCGCTTCTTCATCGCTTCTTTGCTTCTTGGCTTTGTTTTTTTTTTTGTTTTTTGCTCAAACGCCAAGAGGGGCTGAAGGTCTGGTCATTTGGGCTTCTCATTAACCTGCTGCTCACTGTTTGTCCCCTTGTCACTTGTGTTTTAGAGAAAGATGAGGCTGCAATTGAGAGCTCTGAATTCAATGCCACGTCAGTAGCTGATGTGGACAAGCGGGTGAAACGGCGGCTACTTATGGGTAACTCTTTTCTTCCTCTTTCTATGTGTTGCCATGGCGCTTGTGCTTGTATCCCCAACTCTACTCCTCTCTCCGTTCCTCCTTGTCCTCCTCTCTCTGTCTTTTATTTTGTTAACTTTCATTTTTTTGTAAATCTTTGGTGCCCACTGTGTCTACTACCACAGTCACATTTTTGTTCCAACTGTATCTAACATGATGAAAACGCAGTAAAAGAGGTCACTGTTTCCCTTTAAACCCTTCCTCCCCAGTTATACTTACTGAAATTTCTGGATGGCTCTAAGGTTTCCTCATTAACTAACCTTTTTCTACTCCAGTTACGCCTTACTCCGAATGTTTTGCTCTTATTTTTGATTACCCACGTTACAAAACAGGATACCATTACAAGCAGGGAAAAACCCTTGTAAACGGTCATAAACACTTGCCCCACATTTACCATACACCATAAAGGTTTTGTGATTTGTCAGAATATTTTCAAAATCATAATCCTCAATAGCTGCAGCAAAGGCAAAGAGAAAAACAGAAAGAGAGTCCTATGAGACCCCATGGTGCTGGTGAACCCATCTCCAACATTGCAGTGCTTTCTACTTAGTGAAACACTTGGTAGGCTATCAAGGTTAACGTCACCAGACTGGACTACCCTGTGACCAAATGGATGGTTTTTCATGTTTGCAAGACCTCAAATAATACATCAGAGATTTTGAGAAGTGTCTTTTATCACTACACATTGGTGTTCTTTTGGTGGGATGATTGCAAGATTAAAATAGTACTGATGATACTTTTGTCCCTGGGGGCTTCAAAAACCACCTTCAGGAATTCCTGGCTGTGCTTGGACCACATTTTAGGAACAACTACTCAAACTAGATCCAATCTGTTTTAAAGTTCATCTTTGGGTGTTCTACTATTCATGAAAATTAGAGGATCAATGACTTCTACTTGAGGGCTTGGTTTGGTTTCTGAAGGACTTCACTCTGCTACTTTTTGCTCTTGGACCTTCAAAATGCCTTTCAATTAATTAATTAATATTTTTGTTGTGACTTGCACATGACAAAAAGGGCATTTTAGTTAAAATTAAATTGCATTTTTCAAAGCACCACTTTCATCCTTTGCTGTCCTCTGAATTTAACCTTTCTTTTATTTTCTAAGACAGAAGTACAGAAATCCATCCCGATAACCCAAACCAATGTGCTGCCCAGTCCGTAATGTATTAAACCATGTTACATATTTATACTTATAAGTTTCATTTCAGTTGGTTCTGGTCAGTGTTGCTTGGAGGAAGAGTGGAGAATTTGGTTTTAGGGATGCTTCCTTGTCCTTCCTCAACCTCTGTTTTTTCCCTCTTCCTTCAGTTACCTTTTAACTTAATATTTTATTTCTCCTCACTGGCTAAAATCTGCTTCACCTCCTGTTGTACCAGCATGTCACCTGTCTTGATGGCGTTCCACTTGTAACCCCGTTGTGGATTGTGCATCATGTATACCCCACTGGGATTACAGTTATTATTATTAATCTCTGTATGGAGGTTTTCCTTTTGACCCAGCCCCTCCACAATGAGATCCATGTCACCCACAACAACAGTTGTTTGTGACATTTCAGACTTAAACCTGGTCTAAGGTTTGAAAGGCTCTGTGGACACTTTGGCAACCAGATGCCCTTCATTCTAATGTACTGTAATTTTCTTCTGAATTATTTTATGCCCAGCTGGTTGACAACAAATCTTTCACACTTCACCTCAGATATCTGCACAGATATAAACGTTATCCATTACTGGAATAAGATTTGCAACAAAATGAAACTCTCTGAGACCGCTCCCTTGAATGGGAAAGTGGTCTCAGACGTTTTGGACCCCACTGTATGTGCCTCCATCACGTCTGTGCGCATGGGGGAACATGTGTGCATGCGTGTGGTTGCTGAGAGCAGGGGCCACCCCAGAGCTGCACCAGCACAGCGCAGACAAAATGCTGATCAAGACAGAAGGAAACCTGCAGCTGGGGCTGTAATGAAAAGGTGCTGCTGAGACAAGGACAAGGCTACAGAAAAAAAGAGGGGCCAAGACAGATAGAAAAAGGTTAGAAGAGGGAGCATGGCTGACTTGATGAAAAGTCAGTCATGATGTTGAGACTGAATGAAAAGCTAAACCAGGAGCCAGATGCTGGACACACTTGAGAAAAGTGTCAAAAGAGAGGCCCAGTGGCTGTGGCCCTAGATTCCACATAAGACAGCATGAGGCCTGAGAGGCAATTGTACCCTTCTAACCTTTCTTATAACAGTGCAGCAGTTGCTGTTACTTGGCATGATGCTTTAGTTTACGCAGTGCCTACAGTTTTCTCCCGGTTTTAATCAATAGAACATGTGTCCTGCTCTCACGGAGGGAGCGGTTTGCAGCAGTCAGCATTTCCATGTGAGGGAGTGTGAGGGACATGTGTATACTTACTGTCTTCCCTTTCATTCCTCTGCCCCCTCGTTGACATGTTGTGATCCCTACAGAAGAAGCTGCTGTGCTTGTTCAGTCTGCAAGAGGAGAGGTGGATTCAGTTGCTTCCATCTTGCTGGTCTCCTCTCACCTCAATTCCTCTTACAGATCATGAATGTTTTACCAAGAAGGATCTGGGTTCGTTGGCTGGGGCTTTTCTGTGTGGAGTTTGCATGTTCTGTCCCATGCTAGCATGGGTTCCCTCCAAGTACTCTGGCTTCCTCCCACAGTCCAAAGACATGAACATTATTTTAGTTGGCGACTCTGAATTGTCCATAGGAGTGAATGTGAGCAAGAATAGTTGTTTGCTTCTATATGTCAGTCCTGTGATAGACTGGCGATCTGTTCAGGGTGAGCCCCAGCTTTCGCCAATGTCAGCTGGGATTGGCTCCAGCCCCCTGTGACCCTTAAGAGGATAAACGGTTGTATGGATGGACAACAGTTAGTGATGCTAACAATGGAATGAAGTTCCTTCCAAAATGAGCCCAACAGTTACTTAATAATCTGTGTGAATAAAAATGAATAAATAAACATGATTCATAACTGATCTAAATTCATACATCACCCACAAAGTAGCTAACCAGCCTCTGTAATCCCAGTGACACAAAAACACAGTAGTGTGTAGAGTAATAGGCAAATTTTTTTCCCAATGTTTCAACATTAATCCAAAATGCTCAACAAAAGATGAGATAGTGTGAATGAAGTTTGGACATTGACCCAGTGGACATTAGGCAGTATTTAAATGAAAGCTTGAAGGTACAGCTAGCATGACTCAGTCCCCACCCTATGATTTTAGGACCATTATAAGTGGAAAAAAATGGATATATCAATAAATAAATTACGTAGCTGGGGGAGGTGGATATTCCCTTAAAAAATTCAGAGCTTCCAATATTAACGTTGCAATATACCCATTGTGGATCTCTTTTGGTTAATCTGTACAAAAAGATGTTTAAAACAACAAGAGGTGTTTTTACAGGGGGCAGGGGGGGTTATGTGCTTCTGTGCTGGACTGTGACTTGAACCTCAAGACACTGGTAGAACTTAGTGAACAGCAGCAAATTTCAATACTCAGTCATTGCTGATTCCAGTCATCATTGAGAGAAGCTCCATGTAGAAATAATGCCCCCCCACCCCACCCCTGACACACTCACTCAAACCAGGCTAGAACAGAAATATGCATGGTTAGACGGAGGGTGTAGAGGCTTGGTGACAGGGCTGTAGGGGTGGGGGGGGGGGGGGGAGTTGTCCAACACATCAATCATGCCCCGGCGGTGTGTCTGCGTTCCCGCACTCAGCCTGGCCCTGGGGCTGGACGTCGTCCTGGAGAAAGAGGAGGCTTTGAGTAGGGCTATGTTCACCCTCAACTAATGATAGGGCACCAATGTACTCTGTATAAATCACTCTGACCCATAAACACTGCCCTCACATGCATCAAGCCTACTCGCATGCACCTTTAGCGCTCACACAGACCTTATTGACTATATACACCTGTGCAGACATGTAGATCTTAACACAATACACGTTCTCACGCACACTCTTGAAAGACCTGGGGAGTACAGAGGGGGACGGTATTCTGATGTCATACCCTACCAGGCCAATCAGATAGGCTGCCCTGATGATAGAGTATCCCTCCTTCCAGTTTAGCTATCTTCCAAATGCCTTTCAAATGTCCTCAGATCTTCTCCAAAGAGAGAGCCAGAGACTGAAAGAGTTTGATGGAGTCGTGAGGTTGTTGCTGTTGAGGGAACACAAACAAACAAACACCTTCCTGTTTCTCGATGTAGAAGACACCAACCATCTTGGCCCGGATGCATTTGTGACTGTGCATTCTAAAAGGGCATTATGCTAATGCCTTGACCTCAAGATGTGCATGTGCTAGCCTTAAAGGGCTTTAACTGTTTTCCCTCTTCACCTCCCTCAGGCACACAGTCTCCTGGCTTTTTAACGAAATGGGAAAAGTCGCCAGAAAGATTGGGAACATCCTCTGATTTCATGAATTACATGTTGTTCTTTTGTTTCTTTGATGATGTTATGTTTGGTACTTCACATGTTTGGCCCCCTTGTTGGCCATTTATAAGCCCAAAGCAGAAATGTCTTCACTCCTAACTGTTCCTGTACTATTCACACAACACCCAAACTTGGAACTTCGGTTTTTCTTTAATCTGGAAAGTCAAACCCACCAAAAGTAGAACGGTTACTAAGTGAAACCTCCTTATTAGGCGTAGATTTATTAAATCCCTTTCAACAAACATAAGTCAACATCAGATTTCAGCCTCTTCAGCACTTCTCGAGGCCTGTTTGGGAGGGGGGGGGGGGGGGGGGTGCACAAGTGTGTGCCGAGCTTTGCTAAAGCAACAGCAGCAGAGCAGGTGAGCTAGAGTTACCATGAGCTCGTGTTTGTTTTAGGATCAGCTTGGGGGTGATACTCACAAGTCCGAGCAAACCTTATCCGCAAACCTTATTCTGCTCCGAGAGTGTTCTAGGACTCCCAGCACCATGCACTAACTTTTTATTTTTCTTTTTACTTACCTTAATCCTACTTTTTTTTGTTTCTGTTAACCGATTTCTTGTCACTTTTGGAAACAGGACCGACCTCTGGGCCAAAGAGTTCTGCACCCTCCTATATCAGCTCAGTTTTTGTTCTGTTGTATTGATACACTGCTGTGAATGACAATGAGGTCCTGATTGGGACTTTCTGTGTGTATGAACATTGTATTTATCTCTATATAAAAATTGTGTCTACTCATGAAAACTGGGATGTTGTGATGTAATTTCCTCATCTGTGTGTTGACAAAGCTACATGAAAAAAAAACCACAAGAATGAATTAAATTCTCATGTGCTGTTTGATTGTGTATTCTACTGCATGAAGCTTTGTCTTAACCCACATCACCTTCAGTGTCTATAGTTTCTTTTTCATGATATTTCAGAAGCAGGGGTGACATGTTAACACCACCGTTTTTGTGTCTTTCTATTTTTTCCCATCTTTTTGCTGTCATCTATAGAGACCTGCGCTGTGAACAATGGCGGCTGCGACCGGACATGTAAAGACACAGCCACAGGGGTGCGCTGCAGCTGTCCCGTGGGATTTACCCTGCAGCCTGACGGCAAAACCTGTAAAGGTTGGTAAATATGCGAAAGTGTGAATATACTTGTGTGCAGGCCAGCAAGCCTGTCGTGAGGGTCGATGATGGTCCTGTTCACTGAGCGCTTTGCATGCGTGCACAGGTGGCCTCATCCGCCTGAGCTTGCGTATGATGGGCATCTGAGTGATCCTGAGCCAAACTCGACCCTCCTCCATCCACTTCACTTCCAACTGCACAGAGCTCCGGTCGCCGTAACTGCCACTGCAGCCGCTGCTGCTTGTTGTTGATTTTGCCACTGAGCATTTCTCCACTTCCGACAGCCCTGCCACTGACGTCAACGATGGTGGTCTGAGGAGAAGGCTGCTGAAGCGTGCTCCTAAACATCCCAAACAGATTATTACAGGGTTTTTGGCTTTCCTCTAAACAAACAGTCTCGCTGAATGAGGTTGACCCGTGGGTTCAAGCTGAGTCAAACACCAGTCTTTACAGCCTGCAGAACTTTATTCTCCCCAGAGCTTGACAAAGCCACAGTGAGAGGGCTTTGAGTAGGCAGTAGGCGGCATTCAGTTTTGGAGTTTGGTTACGTGTCCACAAGTTGAGTGAGAGCTTTTCTGAAAAGGATATGGAAAATATGGATTAGTATTTCTTTTGGATGACAATATTCTTACCAGTGGGCAGTACGGTTTTGGTGGTGGTGCAGGAAGAAGGTTCTGGGATCAAGTCTGCTTAATATTGTGCATCGGATCATGAGTCAGTTGCCATGAAGGTTCTAGGTGTGAATCTGCTGGCCAGGGCTTTTCTGCGCTTCTTAAGAGGACACATGGGGGTGGGTGGATTCTTACCAGTCCTTCCTGAATCCTTTAGCAATTCCAAATAAAGCAAAATATTCCAAATACTTTTATACTGTACAATTGATGTGATTGTTAGTGAGGTGGATAGACCAGCGGGGACACTCCACCCCGCATGCAACAAGCGTGTCGTCATAGCAACAAAGTGCAGGTCATGTGACAGCGACATGACATGTTTGCGTGTCAGGATCCTGGGTGCCTTACGTGGTGTGATGTTAGTGTACTTCTTATAAATTGTATAATACTGTCTGTGTGAATGAGTGTGTGTGTGTTCTGGAACATGTGTGTTTGTGAAAGTGTCAGGCAGTTTGAGAATGTGGCATGTAGGTGTGTGAAATCCTGGAGCCGGAGCTGTCTCTCAGGCCTGGCAGGCAGACGACGAGCTGACAAACTTTGGATGTTTGAACAGTGAGGCCCACGCTAGCCACTGTCTCTCTTTCTCTTTCTCTCTCTCTCCCCCATACACACAATGACACACACACACTGACACAGACAGCACCATCCAGATGTAGCTGCAGTAAATACAGCAGTCCACTCGTAAATGCACACATTTTTAAAGACGAGAGTCAGCTCCTAATTTGAAGAATTTGAATGCAGCACAGTTATCATAATTGCCTTTGTTTTTTGCATTAGATTACACAATTAAAGTGTAATTTACTCTTAGGAACTGAAAAATTCTCTTCAGTTACATTGAGCAACATGTGTAATCCACTTCAGAAGGGCATCAGAAGTGTTTTCTAATCATTTGTCTCGGGTCAGTAACTCTGCGGTTACAGCTCAGACATTAAAAACGACAAGGGAAAGATCGTAGTTTGGGTTTAAGGTAAGGGAGACACCACTGTCATGGTTACAACAATAACCACAGGGTTGAAGTTAGGGAATGATCATGGGAACAGTTAAAGAAACCAGTAAGAGGTCCATGTTAGAGTCCTCCTCCCTTTGTGGACTTTGTTGCTCTACAACAATGCCACCTGATTTCGTCACAAGTCCTACAGATGTTGAGGCTTTGACACTTGAACATTAACAGATGTCGTTTTGGGGCAACAGCTGACTCTGTCACCCCTCTTGGTAGGCCAGTCTCAGATATAGCAAAATACTGGATCTGGTCCATGTCAAAAGTGAAAATCAGTCGAAACACGTGTCAGCCATCCCAACTATTTGGTTCACCTGACAAGCATACTGCATGCTGGAAGAACATCTTGTCTGCCGCCCCAGTGTCAAGTTCAAGCCCAGCAGCTTGTGTGAACACTTCCATCCTGTCTCTCCCCAGGTGATTTGTGGTCCTGACAGAACCCAGCATTTACAGCAGTGGAAAAATGAAAAGCCCCCCTCGCCCCAAGTTGGGGGCATGAGTTGAGTGGGGAAGATGGATAGGCGCACAGTCCAGCTGTGCCCCGCCCACATAATTTGGCTGTGGATCAGCCCCTGGGGCTTCATAAATCCCTGAGCGGGGGATCAGTGCTGAGGGGGAGCTGAGAGACACAGAACAGGCGGTGCTCATCGATCAGTATCTATCACCTGGGCACCAAGCATGAAAACATACACTCACACACACAGATGCAAACCAAGGTCTGACGCCCTGAAACAATTACTGCTACTATGTGCAACTCAGCTAGGCCCAGACCATCCTTTGAAGGTCTTAGGGGTTGTAGAAAAACATGGTCATAGTGTTCATTGGCCATACGTCCCATATATGGCCATATATCCTTAAAAGGATGAGTGATATGGATAATGGATGGATGGAGTGAGACAGTTTGCAGTAAGGAGAAGACAGAAAATGAGAGGATTGGGAGATGGGGGATGAAATGCAAGAAAGGTCCCTGATTGGACTTGAAGGGATGTCGCAGTAACATGGTCAGTATCTAAAAGTACTTACATGGAGAAGGTTTGAGCATGTCTTTGGACTGTTGGAGAGAACACCTGGAGAAAGCTGCCAATGCATTCAAACTCATCAGAGAAGCTGTTTCACGCAACCAGAGCAAGATGTGAAATTTCCATCTCCTCTCCCTCTTAGAGCAAATTTATTCTTTAGTCCTTCCTTTATTGGCGCCTCAACGGTATTCAGTTAATTCCATGAGGCTTCCTGTAACCTTGGCAACAGCATGCACAGGTTGCGGTGGCTGTCTGAGAGATAGCTAATCAATATCTCCCGCTGAAGCCTATACATGTGTGTATATGTGTATTTGTGGGGGTGTGTGTGTTGACTCCGGTGATACATAGTAATCATAGTCATGGTAGCAGTGTTATTGTGGTGCACAGACACAGTATAATTGCTGCTATTTAACTGTTTACAGAACATAATAGTTAGTGGCAAGATAAGTGCCGCGCTGTGAGGTGGTCTCATCTAATGTGCTGCTGAATTACTTGATAGAGACAGACAGCTCTGTCTCCACCTCTCTGTCTCTGTCTTCCTGTCCATGTTGCTCTAAAGCCAAAAGGGATGTGCCCTGTCGTGCCTGTCTATCATAATCATTTCAATATAAACTATGTAGGGCATGTTTAAAAACCCAGAAGTCTGATAAATGCCCTTTCATCTGCACTGACAGATGAGGCGGTTCAGCCTCTCATGATGACAGACACGCCAACCCGAGGAGGTGTTTCATCACGGGGCTCTCATGCTGACAGCTGAGTGTGTGAGAGAGAGAGGGAACTGAATTTGTCTTCCCAAAAGGTATACAAAGGCAACTGGACTTGCTTTAAGTTCTTGAAAAGGTTTCACCTCTCGTTTCAAGGTCTTCTTCAGTTCTAAATGACTGGTGGGGAACCTGGGGTACCCTAATGACTCATGTGATGGCAGGGCAGGACAACGACTCACATGTGACTCACGTGACCTCAACAACTCGAAAAGTGTTAACAACCCTGCAAGGTAAATACCTGGATTCCCCACCAGTCATTTAGAACTCAAGAAGCCTTTCAGACAGGATGGGATGCTTGAATAATCCTGATGACTGGCAGGACCCTGAACTTCACTACCAGTAAAAGGTCTGGGAAGGGATTGGTTGGATTAAACTGTCAAATATTTTAGTTCAAATTTTAATTGGTACGTCAGTTTTGTAAAATGTTCTTTTAATTGCATGAAATGCTCTAGATGTATCCCACAGAGGCCCTGCATGTAGAATTCTGTAGGTCCATATTAAACATCCAAAGAAAAACACCAATCAGTGCTGCAGGGCAGAATTAGGCTGTTACCCATTGATTATTAACATAAAAAAATTTGGTTATATCTCAAAATGAACCCCCAAGACACACTGAGAGCTCAAGCACGACAAAACCAAGAAATTAACCCCCAAAAGTCCCTCTTGTCAGTTGGTCTTGAGACTTACTGACCAAATAACACCCAATACTGTTCCATCTCACACCAGCACTGCTTTTTTAGCTTCTAATCAGAGTAAATCAAATGATTAAATTAAGAAAAGATGCCTGATGATCTGGAATACTGACAGAGTATCTCTTTACTGTCAGAGATACAAATCAAACACCTGGATACTAGCAGAGGAAAGACCTCACCTCAGAGACAGAGACACACTTTCTCTTAAAATGTAACAAATATAATAATATCAGAGTGGAATACATTAAGAAATTTGATTTGTTAGTCCCAAAATTCATGGAGTGAGGTGACAGTGAAAAGCAACCGATTCTATTATTATTATTTACTTAAAGAATGCCAATAAAACTTACTGAATTGAAACAACTGAAACTAAACTGAAAAGAAGGAGATAGGGAAGAGATTTCCAGATGTTTGATCAGGAGGTACACATTGGAGGTTGGATAAGATACTGTATATATGTGTGTGTTTGTGTGTCCCTGTGTGCTTCTATTTCTTTGGGTTGATTAACACACACTTTGTTGTATGTTAGTCTGTATTTCGTGCACATACAAGGTTGGTGCATGTGTGTTTCTGTGGGAAGCATGAGGTTCGTGTACTGTACACAGTGTATGTATTGACACCTGAGACACGTTTCCACTGGTCTGCATTCCTCTTCTATCTGAAAAGACCGGAAAACACACACACACAAATCAAACCAACACAAGAACATGATCATATTCATTCACCAAGGAACTGGTAGACTTCTAACAAAGGAACATCACATCCATTCAGACATAGAAACACGGTCATACATACACTGCTGCAACATAACTATGAGATTTTTGTTGTAACTGCTAAATACATTACAATAATGCAATTAATGTAGGGCTTCAACTAATTAATCTGTCAATTATTGTCAGTTAATTGATGATGTCATGTATGACAAACAAAAGCATGACATTCACACATTTTAGATCCAGGAAATGTTTAACAATTTTGTAAAAAAAAAATTGAAAAAAAAAATGAAACCATTGATTGATTATGAGCTGCTGATTAATTTTCACCCTCAACTAATCCAGTGCTATTGCTGTGGTCTTCCATCATCTTACATGACCTGCAGCATGGCAAGCAGTGCCCGCTTTGGTCCAACCAAGCCAGCATCGCTGACTGTTTTTATTGTCATTGTGTTAAACGGAGAATTTCCCTTGGCCCGCATGCACCCGTGGAGTGTTTGTTATAAAACAGAATCAAGCGCTGGGGTCGTTTAATACCTGAATAAATACACGCTGCCTCCCGGCCTGATGTCTGTCCTCTCCACTGGCAACACCACTGACAAGGAAAACCAATGCTCCCAAGAAAACTAGATCCCCTGTACTCCGTAATTATTTGTAGAGGTTCGGGTTTCTTGCAAATGCATTCCATTTAATTGCTTTTTACTGCAAATATTTGGTAAAACTACACAGCTCCTCTCCACTGTGGAGCAGCTCGTACTCTGGAGGTATGAGCTTGCACAAGCAAGTCTAAATGTGGTTTAATTAAGAGACAAGAATAAGAGATGTGTTTTCTTCCTGGGCAGTTTGTTTCAACCAGCTTTTCCACCTCAGCCCCTTACATAACGCTGACCCTGCACTTGACCTCTGCATGCTGGGGTCAGAGGTGAGCACTTAGGGTTCATTTACTTCTACCTTCAGCAGTGGCAGTGGACAGTTTTTGCACCAGCGCTGATCAATTGGGTCGACTAGCAGGTCTTATTCAGGCACCTGAGCCCCGCAAGCAGCATTTGGGGGTCTCTGCCAGAGTCAGATTTCTCATTCCAAACTCTGAACTTCTCAAACATAGCCCTGAGGCGCACAGCAGAGCAGACGAGGGGGTGGAGGGCTTGTTTCCTTTGGCCCAGGTGGATGTTAGCAAACCTTCTCATTTGGCCCACAACCTCCTCAGCGGCCAGCACAGTGAAGAGTTCACATTCTAAAAAACATCTAACCTGGAAGAAAAATTAGTTCCCCAAAGGTCACCCTTCAACTGCCACTAGATTCAGTTCAGATTTAGTTGTGTAGGAGGTCTGTTATTTGGGTTATTGAGAAACTTGTTTTTCTTAACTGATGCAGACAGGGTAATCTGCAGACTTCGATCACTCAGCGTCATATCGATCAAACTTTTCAGCCCAGTGAATCTAATGCTCTGCTTTAAGCTAGGTCATGTTCAGCCCTACAACTTGTGAACCACAATTAACTAAAATTACTCTACTGCTGCCTCCTCTGCTGCTAAACATGATCCAAGCTTCTGTGGTCTTGATCACAATGCAAACAGTTTACACATGCTAGCAAAGACTCTATTGTCACAAGTTAAGAAAAAAAAAGCCAAAATACTGCAAAAAAAAAGGTTTTACTTTACTTTTTCCAAACTCCTAATATTCTCGTAACAGCAATGGATGGAAATGTGTGCTAATTTGCATACTATGCAGATTCTCAGCAAGTTTGGTTAAAATTTGCACTAAATTTAGATGGAGACTTGAAAGGAACAGTCATCCTTGTTTTTTTTTTTATGAACAGTTTTCTCTTGCTGAGATCATGAGGTTTTTGGAACTTATAAATTTGGGCCAGACGCTTTTTTTGACTTTTCAGATTTGATCTGTTTCATATCGAATACGATAGACAGACTCTTTGTTTGATTCTATTTCAATCTGGAGAAACTTGCAAGAGCAACGAAAGAAAATGAGACAATTAGAAGAAAATTTATTTTGAAAGGGTGGACCTTAGACCCCGGCAGGAAGTGGATCCCTATAGGAAGCGATCCTATGGATTAGATGCTTCTGATGTGAAGGAAACTAGTAGGTAGTGATGAGGAATGGAGCTCAAGTTTGGGATGTCTTCTTAGACAGAGACTTCTGATTAGAGGTTTTGATTGGAGAGGGCCTGGCATCCACAGTTGAGGCAAGTCACGAATTGCCATGGTTCAAATTACAGTAGAGGGAGAACGCTTTTTCAGTTTGACAGCTAACGAGTGATTGACTAAAGGTAAGTATGTAGGGTTATGGTTGGATGAAGACAGGAAGGAGTTGGTGGAAAAATACTGAGAAACTGTGTTAAACTAAGTTTCGTTTAGGCAGGTACTGGAAAGAGGCCGAGAGAGTAACACAAAGGAAATACTCCAAGTGGTATTATTATGTAGCTATATGTGAAAAAAGAAACACATTAGCAATAGTGTAGTGGTGTTTTCAATGAACGTTATAGTTCACTACAACAAAGGCTTATATATATAGAACAAGGTTAATACAAAATGATGCTGTGTTTTCTTTGAATGCCCATTAGCATTCCTTGTTTCATTATTTCGTGGTAACGTTCCATTTGTAGTAGGGTGTTTGTGGCGGCCACATTGGTGTGAGAGACATAACATCATTCTATGCATGCTTTTTTCTTGGCATGAGCAGTGACAGCTTGGCAAACTGTCACTGGCAAACTGTCACTGCTTATTAAGCAGCAACCTTTTTTCTTTGCTGTCCATACACAGTCGTATGTGAGTGTTAATTATCTAATTAGGATCATCCTCATTAACAAATGCCTCCTACATGATGGCCTCTGGCAGTCCAGATGTTTGTTCATGAGGTTCATGAGTTCAAGGTGCCCATTCATGTGAACACGCAGACTTTATTCATATTTTTTTCCTGCTTTTTGCACTAATGCAGACCATTGACACTAGCTGTTGTAGACGTCCTACAATTTTAGCCATGCTAAGTCATGGTTCTATAGTTGGCAGTGTTTCAGAGGTTTGGTCGGCCAGCCATTATGGTCCAGACTGAAATATCTCAACAGCTATTGGATGTATTGCCAATGCATTTGTTGCAGATATTCATGGTGTACTGAGGACAAATCTGTCATGACTAGCCCCTAAGGGGGCTGTTTTCTGAAAACTTTTGTTATGTTTTGAACTCTTTTGTGGACATTGGGACCTTTTCAGTCTTGTTTAGTTTAAGTTTTGTTTATAGTTCCTGTTTTATTTTGAAACCATAGCCCTTGTGTATCTTGTCTTGTTCTACTTCCTGTCTTTGTTTTGTTCCCCGCCATTTGTGATTGCCCTAATTGTTTCCACCTGTTCCCCGTTACCTTGAGTGTATATATTGTCTGCGTCTCCTTTTGTTCAGGATCAGTCTGCCTTGTCTCTTGTCTCTCACCTTGTCTCATGTCTTTCGCCTTGTCTCTTGTCTCTGGTCTTGCTTTTTGTCATCATATCCCACGTTAGGATGTGTATTATTTTTGTTACTTTGTTTCTGGTTTGGTTTTTGCTCCTTCCTGTTTCCTCACTAGAGGAATTTTGCGTTTGCATTTTGTATTTTTGTTTTTGTGCCTTTTTTCCCATTATGGGTGATCCTTGTTTGCTACTTTGTAAGAATAAAAAACATTATTTTGGATTTCGTCTGTGGGGTCGTGCGTTTGGGTTCAAGTCCTTGCTCTAGCCGTGACACATATCCACTTATTTTTCCTCTAGCTCAAATATACTGTACAGTATGTTGTCAAAGGCATTTAACATTTACATTCCCATAGCTGCTAAAGACCAATTGGCATTACAGCCTCAGGGAGCCAATAGTGTGGCTGTGATCTCCTGGTATTGTTTACTGATATTTTTCTGTTGCTGCTTATCCTTCATGACATCAGAAGCCACAAGAAATCCAGAGAGCAATAGTAATTGGCTGAAAGGCATTTAAGTTCCTGTAAAATGACTGGGTTCCTCTAATAAGGATTTAGGTGAGGAAAAATAATTTGTAGCACAAATACAGAATAGATGGAGGTTAAGAAAATTCAGTCTGACTTTCCACACGTCAGGCAACCCTCCATTCCCCCTTCACCACCTCCTCCTGACTCGCCTTTATCTGTCCTGTCTCTCTCTTCCCTCCAAGCTTTATCATTTCAAGATGTGCGGAGGCTTAATGTATTTATTTAAGCTCAAAGCATATTTAAGCTCCATTAAAGGTAATTATATACCCTGTTATAAGGCTCAGCCATCCCTAGAGTGGCCATTAAGTTTGGGTAGATGTGGTGGTTCTGCCAGTGTTTGCGGCTGCCAGAATAATTACGAAGCTGTGTCTGTGTTGGATAGACCTGGGGTGGTATCCACTGTTCTGTTTTTTTTTTTCAAAGGCATCAGAGCAGAGACGACGTGGGCAGAGAGGGAATGCTGGGGAATGGTTTGTGTGTTTCTAAGTTTGTATAGATGCCTTACTTACCAACTGTGCCTGTCTCTGAGAATCCAGATTTCCTCAGTCCTGAAGCTTTTCTTCTGGTGGTCTATGCCATATTTTGAAAGGAGAAAGGCAACCATCCCTCTGGCCGTCACGTTGATTCAGATCAGCCCTACAAGCTGCTGTCAGCATACTAAAGGAAAGAACTGTGACATGGCTGTGATTGATTAGCAATCCTTTGGGGCAAGTGGTGCTGCAGGTTAGACATGAGACAACAGAGGAATAACAGAGAGGTGAGAAACTAAGACAGGAAAAAAGACAGTGAGGAATCAAAAGAGCAGAACTGTTAGAATCAAGTAGTCTGTAGATGACTGGCAGTGGAGAGCAGAGAGAAACTGAAAGGATCTAATCAATCTTAAATGCTTCTCCCCTGGTATGACATCACATTTTGGGATGCTAGATGGGCACTTGAGTATACTTGAATGCCCTTACCTATCCCTCTCTTCCACTCTCCTTAAAAAACCCTGAGCCCCATTCTCTTCCCGCCAGCCACGATCTATTTCAGCCGAGCCAGACGGAAGGACAGTCTCTTTAAAGGGCCACTGACAGAGCACAGCAGGACATAGACTTTACTACATTTTTACCGCAGCACACAGCCAGCACCTTGTGGATTCCTGTCTCGGCTCCATGTTTAGATGAAGAGTTCATTCAGCACAAACACACACAAGCATGAACATGCACTAGAGATGCTGGGGTAAAAAAAAAAAAAAAGCCAAAAAAGCTTTTTAGCTTTTGCATTATTTTTCTCTTGGCCACGCATGCCCTCACGGGCCATTTTGCAAATACAAAAATTGAACAATTCATAATGGAAATAGTAATAATCAGTCATAATTTTTAGTTGGAGGTCTAGTTGCAAGTTTTAATGACATCTCTTTAAAATGGTGGTCTATGGGGAAAATATTTTTTAGGCCACAAGGAATTGTATTTCTTTATTTGCTTTCACATTGACATGTCCAGCTAACAAGCTTCCTACAAAAGTAAAAAAACAAAAAAAAAAAAACAAAAAAAAAAAAAAACAAGCAAAAAAAAACAACAACTATGTGATTGTCCCGGTTTTGTTGTCACATTGTGTTTTTTAGTTGGTCAGTTGGTCCACCATAGTTCTGTGGAGGTCTTTAGTGTTGTCATGCTTTCAGAGTTTAGGAGAATATTAACTACTTTTTCCTGCTCTTTAATGGATTCAGGGAAGCTTACACTTTAACAGCCCTAGCCAAAGTCAAGTCAAGTCAAGTCAAGCAGGTTTTATTGTCGTTTCAGCCATATACATAGTATACAGTGGGACGAAACAACGTTTCACCAGGAACAATTAGTGAGATACACAACTGTTAGAGACAAGACAGATACAGTATAGTGCATACAAACTATTTTGAACCACATACACACACAGAATTCGCACACACACAATCATCGCACATTTCTTGCACACTGACATACACACACACACTCTCAGACACACATGTATATACATTTTTTACATAATTTGCAGAAAACAGTGACATAAAGCAAACAACAACAGTGACATGAAGAAAATAATGCTAGACAGGGCATGGCTATTAACAGAGCACTGGTAGACAGTAGTTATAGTTGTTGTATAAAAAAAGTATATATATGAGATATTAGCAGCAAAAGAAAAAGTGCAGAGTGCATAGAGGTGCAGTGTGCTAGTTTGCTTTTATGTTGCCAGTTAATATTACAGGTTTGTTATATTGCACTATAGGTTATTTAACAGTCTGCCTGGGGAAAGAAGCTCTTCCCCATTCTGGAGGTGCGGGCAGTGATACTGCAGAACCTTCTGCCTGATGGTAGTAAGGTGAAAAGTCCATGGGAGGGATGGGTAATGTCCTTGACAATGTTCTTGGCTTTGCACATGCAGCGGGTGTTGTAGATGTCTGAGAGGGGGGGCAGAGAGGCACCTGTGATTTCTTTGGCCATCCTCACAATCCACTGCAGGGCCTTACGATCTGCAGCAGTGCAGTTACCAAACCATACTGTGATGGTGCCACTGAGGATGCTCTCAATAGTCCCTCTGTAGAATGTTGTCAGGACGAAGGTTGGGAGGTGGGCTTTTCGCAGCCTCCTCAGAAAGTACAAACGCTGCTGGGCTTTCTTTGTGATGTGTTTGGTGTTATTCGTTCATGTAAGGTCTTCTGTCATGTGCACGCCCAGAAACTTTGCACTCTGGACAATCTCCACTGGCAGGTTGTTGATGCACAGTGGAGAGTGTTTGTGTGGGGTTACCCTAGATAGCATTATATTTGCCAAACACATTGCTAACATTTGCATTTGTAAGCAATAATGCTCACTAACAGCATTACTGTAAAACTTTTGTTTTTTCCAACATAACCAAACTGCAAATATAACATTGTCACAGCATAAAATGGATTTAGATGGTTTTTAAAAATGCGTGTTGTTCAGGAGTATTTGGACAAAAGACATAGTTTGTCATTTAATTTGCAGGATGTTAATTCAAAGTTCTATTAATTAAGTAATGCCAGACAGTGGTAGCTTGATTATCTAGCTAGCTGCAGCTGATAAAATCTGGCAAGGTGTCATCTCAGCCGACAATATTGGAGGGTTGTCAGCTAAAAATACAAGACGCTTGTTTTTGTTTGTCACTGTCTGAAATGAAAGAGCCATTATTTAAAAAAAATAATAAAAGAAAAATAAAAGAAAAATCATGATGAATTTTGTTTGTTGTCACCGATATCAAACATGTTCTGGCAATCAGGGTGGAAAAGTGACAGCCATCATCAACAAATCAAAGTTAAAGTGTTTAACAAAAGCTGTAACACGTAAAAAGTTTGTATTTGTCTCATTCAGCTCTTGCCTCTTTTTCCTTCCATTTTCTCCCTCTTCTTCTTTGTCAGGCCTTTTTCTGTCTCCCCCTCTCTCTTCCTCTATATCTCGACTTATTCCCTTACTCAAGGGCTTAGGTGGTAATCCCTCACAGTTTTCATCACTTAAAGCATCAATCAAAAGGGGCTTAGCCTGTGTAATCGGCCCTCTCCCTCCCTCTTTTGCTTCTGCTCCTTCTTCTCTTTTCCTTCTCTTCCCACCTGCTCCTCTTTCACCCTCTCTGCCCTCTATTTCCAGCCTGATCTCTCCTCCTACTTCTTCTCTAGAAACAAAGTTTTTTTCTTTTTTTTTTGTTTTGTTTTTTTAACAATAGAATAGCTTTCATTACATAGTTTGCATTTGCTATAAATAAGATACTTGAAAAAGAAAAAGGTAGAAGACATGATTTTACAGTTCGGGTTCATCTGAGGGCATGGTAGTCTGGTTGAGGTGAGGGAATGAGGTTGGAGCATTGTGGGAGTTTGTGAAACCAGATCTGCCAGCAGCTTTGCAGTTGGCACTGAACAAGCCGCCTCGGGGGCGATTGCTTTCGCCTTATTATTTTAGAATCTGTGCCTCTGGATTGCTGAACCACACCTGGGCTAGAGCTCAGGTATCTAGGTTTTATTCCACTGAGATCCGGCGGACTCTTTCTCCCAGGACCACAGGCCTGTTGTTTGGCTATGGGACCCATGTGAATGTTGCTACCAGCATCTTAACACCTTCTCAAACAGCAGTTTGTCTTGATTGTTGAAAACAAGTTACCCTTCATTTTCACTTGGTTTGCATGGATGTTTAGGGTGCCTAACGTGTTGTAATAAAACTTCAAATTAGGTGTAAGTCAGGCAGAAAGGGGACGACAGACAAGACTTTTACCACCTCTCTATTGTGGCAGGATCAAGAGCGTAGTTTGCACTTCAGGGCACAAATGTGATTTAAATGATGCTTCCCCCAAAACATTCCATTTTCTTTACTTTCCAACCTTTTCTTGCTTTACATTTTTTCATAATTATGATTTTGCTAAATATATTTTGCAGGAACATCATTGGTATGATTGGTACAGGCAACCTTTTTTTCCGTAAGGAAAGCACTTTGGTTCAAGTTAGTGGTCAGCTGTGGTTTCTGTTAAGGATTCAAAGGCTTTTTATTGTCAATTCACCATATGTCAGACATACAGGGGAATCGAAATGTTGTTTCTCTCTCTCAGCAATGTGCATTTTACAATATAAATAAACAATCTAAACAAAAAACCAGCTAAATAAACTTTCACTACAATATATATATATAGTAAAGAAATATATGGAAAACAAATATATATATATATATATATATATATATATATAGCAGAGTTGGGGTCCAGTGGCGGGAGGGAGGTAGTGTTACTTGTGACAAACTAGTGATCTTGCTGCAAGTCACTATTTACTTGTTTGTTTGTTTTTTTTTTTTTTTTGAGAAATAGCTATTAAGACTTTCCTTATTTATTTATCGCATTTGATGCTTATTTCTGTGATGCTAAAAGACACGCAATCATTTATGTTTGAGATACAGGTGCATTGTTCTGTGAGATTTGAAGATTGAAGGAGAACATAAACACCTTGGCCATACATACATGAATATTATTTCATTATAGCCACTTATAATGTCCATGGATTAAATCATCTTATTGGAAAAAAAAACTGTCAGCTAAAGAAACTGAAAAGTTCAAGTACCTTATTGTAGTAAACTGACCTGACCTCAAGAGGGGGTGCGACAAGAGGGTTCGGATACCTAGGTTTTGTCATAACTTCTGACACATCACAGCTGTTCAAGACCAATTATGGGAAACTTATAAGCAAAATAAAAACAGACTTTACAAGATCTGGTGGCACCTTGGACCAGTGCTGGAAGGGCTTTGGCCTGGTAGGAGACCACACACACAGACCACACACATCTTCTGTGTGTCAATAGTCAGGATAATGGCAAAACATACAAAATGAAATTTTAAAAAATATGTTTAGATATAGAATTCCCTTTAGTATTTGCCAGACAATGTAATGGATTACAACCAGATATTACTACTGAGAATCTGCCCTCTAATTGGCAAGAAGATACAACCTCACAGTTTCCTTGCTGAGGCCACAGACCCTCATGGGCAAAGAGATAAGAGATAGTGAAACAATTCATGCCAATTTTTTTCTTCTCATTTAAATGTAAATACTACATGTTACTTCTTTTACAGTGTACATTTGTCTGTGTTCCTTGTGTTCATGGACAAATGTCACCATTCCTTCCTTTTTTTGACAATGGGAACTATACATTTTGAGGATGCTGAAATACATGCCTCCTAAAATATTTATACCCTTATTATGTCTCTGAACATGTGACTGTAGTGTATGACTGTGCTTGACAAAAGGAAATAAAAAGTTTAAAAAAAAAAAAAAGTGGAAACTCTTTGTGTGCTCTTTATGTGCTTCAGTAGGCACACAAATTAAGAACAAGGAAAAAAGATAAGATAAGATGAATCTTTATTGTCATTGCACAATCATACTTTGTACAAAAGTACAACGAAATTGAGGTACTGTCCCACATCAGTGCAAAAGAAGGCATACAAATCACAGTACAGAAGAAAAAAAAAAAAAAAAAAAGATAAAATAAAATAAATATATCCAGGATAGAAATATACAGAGTGTACAGTATATACAAAGACAGTGAACATTGTTTATTGCACATGACCTGCTGTCGTAAAGGTGGCTAGTCAGATTAAGTAAGGTTATGTGTTTGCATTGATTAGGGCTATTGCCCTGTTGTAAAAGCTGTCCCTGAGTCTGTTTGTTTGTGCTCTCAGTGCCCTGAATCTCTTGCCAGAGGGCAGCAGCTTAAACACCCAGTGTCCTGGGTGTGTGCAGTCCCTCAAGATGCTGCATGCCCTCTTGAGACAACGGGTGCTGTAGAGGTCCTTCAGGGAGGGAAAGGGATGGCCAAAGATTTTCTGGGTAGTGACCCTTTGTAGTGCCTTCTTGTGTGCCGTGGTGCAGCTCGAGAACCACACAGAGATGCAATATGTCAGCACACTTTCAATGGAGCAGCGGTAGAAGATGGTCAGTAGCTCTCTCTTCAGATTGGTCCTCCTGAGAATCCTCAGAAAGTGAAGACGCTGCTGGGCCTTCTTCACAACCTCTGAGGTGTTAGAGCTCCATTGGAGGTCGCCCTCTATGTACACTCCTAGGAACTTAAAGCTGGGCACCCTCTCCACACATTCCCCGTTGATGCAGATGGGCTGAAGGTTGGACTTCTTCCTCCTGAAATCAATAATCAGTTCTTTGGTCTTGGAGATGTTGAGGACCAAATTGTTGTCCACACACCACCCCTCCAGCCTCTGGACCTCCTCCCTGTAAGCCATCTCATTTCCACCAGAGATGAGCCCCACCACGGTGGTATTGGCAGCAAACTTAATGACGGTGTTGTCTGGGTGGGTGCTGACACAGTCATATGTGTACAGAGATTACAGTAGGGGACTGAGCACACAGCCTTGTGGTGAGCCGGTGTTGAGGCTGAGGGCTGTGGAGAGATGGGGACCCACTCTGACTCTCTGTACACGGTCAGAGAGAAAGTTTCTGATCCAGCAGCTGGTGTTGAAAGGATGTCCAATGTCCAATAGTTTTTCTGTCAGTCTGTCTGGGAGCATTGTATTTAAAGACCCCAGCCAGCTGGTCTGCTCACTCCCTGAGGACCCTCCCAGTCACTCCGTCTGGTCCAGCGGCCTTCTTGGGGTTCACTGCCCTCAGTGTGCGCCTCACCTTGTGCTCCTGCACCATGAGACTGGAGTTGCTGCAGTCCGGTGTTCGAGCTGTGGCTGCCTCGGGTCCTCAGTCCCCCTCGAAGTGTGCAAAGAAGTGGTTCAACTCCTCTGCAAGCACAGCGTCACCCTCTGCCATTGTGGTGTTGCTGGACTTGTAGTGGGTTAGTTGCTGGACTCCCTGCCACACCTGCCGCATATTGTTGTCACTTAAGTGGTCCTCAGTTTTCCTCTTATAAGCTGCCTTGGCCACTCTGATTCCTCTTTTCAGGTCGGCTCCAGCTGCGCTGTACTGTGCCCTATCACCGGCTCTGAAAGCGACATCACACTGCCTCAGCAGGACCTGGACCTCTTTGGTCCACAGTGAGGCTGTCAACACAGAAGTTTATGTAGGAGAGCACAGATGTGGTGTGCTCCTCCAGGTCCTGATGTTCAAAAACACTCCAGTCTGTGTTCTCAAAACAGTCCTGCAGCTGGTGTAATGCAGTCTCCTGGCACTCTCCAGTTTTTACAATCTTTGTGGCTGGGGGGCTCTTCTCCTGATGGGGGTGTATGCAGGAATCAGCAGCATGGACATGTGATCTGAAAGACCCAGATGTGGTAGAGGGGTTGCTCTATAGCCTTTTTGGATGTTGCTATAGGCTTTGTCCAGTGTGCTTGCACCCCTTGTTGCACATTTAATATGTTGATAACATCTGGGGAGTACTGTCCTTAGATCAGCATGGTTAAAGTCCCCAGCTATGATCAATTCAATTCAATTCAATTCAATTTTATTTATATAGCGCCTTCCACAATCAAAATTGTCTCAAAGCGCTTTACAGAGACCCAGAGCCTGACCCCAGAGCAAGCACTTAAGGCGACAGTGGCAAGGAAAACTCCCTTTTAACAGGAAGAAACCTTGAGCAGAACCTGGCTCAGATGGGGGACCCTCCTGCCAATGGCCGGGCTGGGTGAAAGGAGGAAAAGGAGGAAGATAGGACAGCTAGGAATGGAGGAGAGGGGGAGAAGGACATGAAGCATATTACAGACAATGTGGGTCAGCATTTACATTACAGTTAGTGAACAGTTATTGGATAATGTGTGCTCAGCAGATTAGAATTATGAAACAGAGCACGGAGGCAAAAAGCTGTCATGACTGGTAATTATTTACATTACAGTTTGCAAAGAATATTAATCCGATATTTATCTGTAGCAGAATGGAACATTAAACGTGTCAGAAATAGATCATTGTAAACAATAAACAGCAGCAGGTGGGTGGAGCCAGGACCACAGAACATGCAGCTCCGGAGCCAGAGATACCTGCAGAAAGGTACAGAGAAAGAGAGACCAGAGAGAAACAAACACAGGACTATGATGTGCACTGCATCAGGATAGGAGTTATGCTGGCTGCTTACTGCTTTGTGCAGCTCATCCATGGCTACGTTAGCCTTAGCATCAGGTGGTATGTATATGGCCGTTACCATGATGACGGTAAACTCGCGAGGTATATAGACGGGTCTGCATTTGACGGTCAAATATTCCAAGTTCGAGGAACAATGGCTGTCTACAGTCTTTGCATTTTTGCAGCAGCTGTCGTTGATATAGATGCATAACCCCCCTTCTCAGCTCTTACCAGAGTTGCCATTCCTGTCGTGGCGGTGGGTCGTGTGGCCAGCTAACTCAATAGCTGAGTCTAGTATGTATGGCTGCAGCAGGTCTCTGTGGTTAAAACAATGCAACAGTCGTGGAAGCACTTGTTGGCTGCAATCTGTAACCTGAGTTCGTCGATTTTGTTTGTTATGGATCTGGCGTTAGAGAGGAAGATGCTGGGAAGCAGCGTCTTAAATGGTTGTCTCTTTAGCCGTGCTATTGGTCCAGCCCTGCAGCCTTGCTTTTGCTTCCTTTGTTTACGCTTCCTCTTGGGCTTGCCGCCGGGAAGGACCATCCACGGAGACCTTGGAGTCCTGGTTATGTCCTCCAGAATGTCGTGGAAGTCTTGGTAGTCTGTGATATACAGATAGTCCTTTGACAGCGTAATCCCAAACTAAGAAGATCCTGACGACTGTATGCAGGTTCTGCGCAACATTGTGCGCTTGTGCCATTCCAAACCTTCTCACAAAGGGCTCTGAATAGATGCTTTAACCAGAGATGGGTTTTCTTCACTAGTGCCTTTCGGTTTAGTGTTATGTTCTAAATGTGTCCACTGGATCTTGTTTGATTTATTTCGTCTCTTGAGCTGCACTATGAGTTCCTCTCTCTTCATAGCATAAGTTCACTTAGAAAGTTCTTAAATGTACAGGTATAATTCTGGAGAAGCATGTTAACAGCTTCCACACTTTCAAAGTACATCAAACCAATCACCAGTTGTATACCTTCATGTACAGTCAGACAGTTCTACAGTTCTCCTTCAAACATGAACTGTGTATGCTTTACCACATCATCTGCAGCTGAAATGTGAATGAAGTGGACAATGCTAGTTGTGAGTTGACATTTGACACTTAAAGTTGTGCTTGCTAATGGTCTTTCTGTTTTTCAATCTGCTATTTTCTCCCCCCAGATATTGACGAGTGCCAGGAGAACAATGGAGGCTGTGATCACTTCTGCCGGAACACAGTGGGCTCTTTCGAATGCAGCTGCCAGAAAGGCCACAAACTGCTTACTGATGAACGGACATGCCAAGGTCAGTGACTCACAGCATCAGGCCTGAACACAATTGGTGGCCATTAGGTTTAGAATATAAAAGCAATAATTGCAATTGGACATTGAGTTCCATCCACTGCGTAACCAGAACCTCAGGAAAGACCAGGCTTTGGAAATAATGAGCACTATTGGTCCTCATGGACACACACACACACACACACTAACACTAACACTAACACACAAGGTACTGGCCATGGCTAAAAGGATCAGGACAGGAAAATTAATGTATGAATTGAAAAAACTGGAGGCATCTGTGTTTGCATCTCATGCTGGTTTCAGCTGGGAAAATCAAGATTGATTTGATCTCTCTCCAGGCATTTAGTAGGCCCTGCAGGGCTCCCTCCAGGCATGTAGGCCTGCAGGACTCTCTACGAGCATATAGCCCTGCAGGACTCTCTGCAGGCATATAGTAGGTCCTGTAGGACATTAGTTTATCTTAGCATTTGTGTTTGAGTTAGAGAAAAAAATGAAACATTCCATCACATCCACTACTTGCCGTTTTTGTGCTAAGCCAGGCTTACATGTCCCAGCAGATCTAGTGGACTCACAGAGTAGAAATTTGTATTGACCTTCTCTGTGCAAGACAGAAAACATACATTTCCATATATTTCCTTAAATGTTGGGCTGTTCCTTCAAACCTTAACTGTTCTAGACTGAAAATTTGAATATATTGCTGAATGTCAATGCATAAAAGTTTCAGTGTATATAGTAGAAAATGTAAAGTGTGCCCATGACATAATCTATAGCTTGTTGTAACACTGTAGCTGATTTCCTCAGCTGGGTGTGCAGTGTATGTGTGAAAGCCTCCGTGTGATGGGTGCTTATGTTTATACAACCAAAGGCAGATTCCTAGTTGCAAGTCGAAGCAAGCGAGACAGAAGAGCAGACAAACACAAAATGATTTTTATTAACAACAAAACCCAGCGGTGCTTCTTTCTCTGGCCCAAAGCCACCAAACAGTGTGTATGTGCATGTGTGTATATGTGTTGGATTAACTGTGTATCATCGGTAGTGCCTTTGGAGTCTTTAATAATGTGGTGTTGAGTGTTCTCAGCCACATCACAGCATCAGTGCCTATTTCTGACACACCTTTGCCAGTGTGTCACGCCTGCCAATAGCTGCCAGGTTTGTCCCGTTCACTGACATCTGGCCTGTTCAGCTTCAATACAACCTTAAAATGAAATAAGATGTTTAATCTGTCAGTTCCGTCTGTGCCCCGTGAGCTTTTCCAGAGAAAATAGCTCTGGGTGATAGACTACATGCCAGTGTTAAGAGCATTTGCCAGAACTGGCTGAGAAACCAAAGCAGAAGAAAATGAATCGTTTGCCATAGTTGCATGAGAGATTTCCACAAATGATTCCTGTTGTTCTAAATGTTTACAAAGGCAGAGAGGTAGAAACACTCACATCAGCAGTTAGATAAGGGTCAGCGATCACTGTCGAAACACCTCATCTTGACTGACAGCCGGTCAAACCAGAAACCAAGGTTTATTTTCTATATGTTCCTTTTACTTGGGCAACTCCAGTGTGCCCCCGGCTCAGTTTATGTAAACTCCATTTGCGGGCTAGCTGGAAAACAGGCGACCCATTCCTAAGTCCTCACATGGACAGTTGCCTGGGGTATTTACTGAGCCAACATCCAGGGCCTTAACAACTTCCTCCAATAACAAACCTCTTGTTTGTTATTTGTAGCCCTGTAAAGCCCTGTAGAACAGTCGGAAATAAACCAGGTGAGCTTGAAACGCTGGCCTCCATTCCTGATGGGTTAATAATATTTGGTGCTGGGCCAGTACACGAAAATTCATGCACTCACTGAGACACTGACATGATGGTGATCGCGAGTCATCCTAACCTCAGTCCGGTGAAGCTTTTCCAGATTGGTTTATCAGAATGAGCTCTTGTCCTACTTTAGTGTGCAACTCATGTATTTGTTTACCGCAATGTCCACAGTGATTAATGGCCCCTTTAGTCCTCAGGGAGCAGCGAGTGTTTGTCTATAAATGAGTCAGTAAGACTGCAATGTCTGCGAGCAACTCATCCCACTGACCTTTACTTGCATCAACGCAGCGGGACAAAACCTCAGTCAGCTCTCATCAGCCTGATTTGAACCACAACTGCAGTGGTTCCGAATTCAATTAACATGCAAAGAATCCAGCACATGCACTCCAGACATCAGCACTCATCTGAACTGTTGCTTCATTTGTCTTCAACCCTTTTTCATCAATATGCAAAATATATTGAACCAGATGACATTTGTATTGATTTTGTCATCATTTTGTGCTATGCCTAATTACATAAGCAGTCTAAATGAATATTTCAAATGATTATTTCACTAATATTGCAGGGGGATCAGTTTCCCTCAAGACAAATGAATCATTCATAAATAAATTTCCAGGCAACAACCCTTAAAAGCAGGTGATTTGGATTCAGTCTTCTGTCACAATATATGTAACTTTAAATCAAGGTAGTGACCTTGTGCAGAACATCCATTTTGTTTCATTTCCTGTTTTGTCTCTCAGTTTCCACTTGTTGTTGATGGATGTAGTAAACACAACTCAAAAGTCTGGATCTAGTAAAGGGTTACATTTCCAACAATTAAACCAACATCTCTGTGATTTTGTGAGACTCTACATGTCCAGTAAATTCTTCGAAACTCGAAGCCCTCTCTAAGCCTGTAATACCTCCTGGACACAAAGTGGTAGATGGTTCCACAGGAGAGGAGTCTGATAGCTGAAGGCTCTGCCTCCCGTTCTACTTTTGAAGACTCTAGGAACCACAAGTAAGCCTGCATTCTGGGAGCACAGTGTTCTAAGGGGGGTAATAGGATCAGAGGCCAGTTGGTTCTGTTGTTGTCATATCCACTGCAGGTCCTGGAAGGTGTAGTAGATTGTCAAGATGGACAATGTTATGGGCTCTACCACAACACATACACAGCACAGTAAATGTTTCCCATTATGTTGTACAGCATCATCAAAAATAATGTAAGAGCCTGCATCATCCCCAGTCTTGAAAATCCACTTGAGTTTTCTGTTTTGTCTGTACACAAATGTTCACATTTCTTTTATTTTATTTTATTTTTTGTCTTTGTGTAACTTTACCACTGATAGGATCCACAATATAGCTACAGTATTTCTCAGTGTTCAGTATTTCATGTGTCTCTTTGGTGTCCCTCAGACATTGACGAGTGCTCCTTCGAGAGAACCTGTGACCACACCTGCATCAACTACCCTGGCAGCTTCGAATGCTTGTGCAACAAGGGATACATCCTGTATGGCCTCACTCACTGTGGAGGTAAGGGTCTGCACAGATTGATGCAGCAAACTAGGTCTGTTAGTGGCTGCTTGGCACAGCTGAAGTGTTTGAGAGACTGGATGAAACGTGTGGGTTTGTTGTGTATGCATCTGAAAGGACAAGGTCAGTGAGTATGTGCATCCTCACACTTCAGTTCCCTTGAATAACTTCTACCTGAGTTTTCTGTGCCTGTATCTTTGTGAGAATACAGCTCCCCTTAAACTATGACGTAGATCCCCATGGGAAGCAAGGCTTCTGACGTGAAGGAACCCTCCTGGAACCTAGACATTGGTAGTGATGATGAATGGAACTCAAGGTTCTGACGTCTTCTTAGAAGGAGACTTCAGATTGAAACGGCCGGCCATCTGCAGTTGAGGTGGTGAAAGGGGGCGCAGATGGGTCACGAACCACCACAGTGCTGAAGTGGCAAATGAATTACAGCAGAGAGAGAACAGTTTGACAGCTTACGAGTGATTAGTTAAAGATGAGTGTGTCAGGGTGTGGTTCAGATGAAGACAAGGATGAGCTGGCAGATTTTAGAAATAGCAGAAAACTGTGCTTGTGACTTAGAATGGAGATAGTCTTCCTGACTGTCATGAAGTCATAAATCTATCAATGTATCACAGCGCAGACATATAGAGACAAACAACCATTCATGCTCACATTCACACCTGTACCTCTGGACTGTGGAGGACTGTGGAGGAAGCTGGAGTACCCGGAGGGAACCCATGGGGAAGGGAACCCAACATGCAAACTCCACACAGAAGAAATTCAAACCCAGGACCACTGTTTCACCCCTTATTAAAAATATCAAATGAATATATCAGTGGGCGGCTTGGTGAGAACTGTAATCATCACATTATAGATGGGAAAAACATTTTTCGAATGTGCCAATTCAGCTCTGAACTCAGAGGACAGATATTTTTGGTTTGCCCCTGTTCATTTGTAATGGTGGTTCCTGCTCCTCACAGTCTCTGATCTATATAATTTTTTGCTTATGAACGAGATGTTTTATCTCCCTTTCTGGCTTTTCCATGGTCTAATTAATATATCAAACAGAAAAAAGATCCCACACACACTGACTATAATTCTCTCTGTGGTTGTGTCTCAGATATAGATGAATGCAGCATCAACAATGGGAGCTGTGAGTATGGCTGTATAAACACCCAGGGCAGCTACGAGTGTGTGTGTCCACCTGGACAGAAACTCCACTGGAACAAGAAAGATTGCATTGGTAAGCACCAACTCTCTCTCTTTCTGTGTGTGTCAGTCTTTCTGTGGTTGTGTGGCTAAGGGGTAAGTTCATTATTATGAGGACATTTTAGCCAGTCCTCATGACTTCAGAGGGCTGTTTGAGGGTGAAGTGGTGGAGCAGGGAGATGAATGACAAAATGATTGAGAAAGGTCTTTCTTGGAAACAAAAAAAAACACCCTGCACTAAGAGAAGAAGATGATGGGGGCAAATTTTATCATATTGATACCCTACATCACACAGATTTTGTGTGCCTTCGTGCCTGTGGGGTATTCCTCACAACAGGGGCAGAACACAATTGCATGTGTGTGTGTCCAGGTGGTTCTTATGGTGATGTGACTCTGTGTGTTCCTCAGAGGCGGTGAAATGTCTGCCCAATGGGAAGCCAGTACCCCGAGCCCAACTGACCTGTACCAAGAGTGGAGGGGCAGAGGTCTGCTCACTCTCCTGCCCCTCCAACGCCCTCTTCCTCGCAGGTACATGCACATGCATACCCACAAACACATTTTTGAGACTCAAAAACTCTGTGTTGCAAAGTTCTATAGTGGCTTGGTGCAGCCAGTGGGATTCATAGCGTCCCCAAAAGAACAGTCATGTTGGGATAAAGGTGCTTGGATGTTCATGGGATCATTGTTCACACCATTTTGGTCATAGTACGTATTTTAATTTTATTTTTGTTTTTTTGTTTTTTTCCAGACAGGAAGTCAGTTATTTTGAAATTTGTGTGTCAATTTTCATTTTAGAAACACATTTTTGGGGTCTTTAGCATTTGCAGAACCTCACAAAACTTTGTCAGTAAGTATTTCGATTTGATATCACAATTGAGCAGGTACATGTCACATTGGCTCTGGTAGCACCTCCTAATAGTGCTCAAAAACTTGGCATATGCATCAGAAGAGGCATAACTTTAAACATGATATGGGTCTTGGGCATGGGTGTGGCAAAACAGCTCAAGGGTGCCCACTAGAAAATTTCAACAAAGCAGCCCTCACAGTACGTTTTACCTAGGTGAAGGTAGACACATGTATCTTATATAGATCTACAAAAGGAATCTTGTAGTCATAGCTGCATAGATGTTTACAGATATTGCATTTTAAATAACTCCTCCAGAAACAATTAACCCAAGCAACTTAAAATTTGGCAGGTTGCCCTCATAGACCTTTGTGACACTGATTTGCAAAACTTCATCATTAGATCTTTCCCAAACTTCAAATACTCAGAATTCTCAGCCTTAAGACATCTACATGTCAGTCATTCCAATCTTCAACTGTAGTCAAAGTGCCACCTACTGACAGCAGGAAACTACATGTTATACTTTGCAGTACACCTCCTAGCAGGTTGACCAGATCCTTTTCACATTATTTCAGAAAAGCCCTTGATGTTATATTGTGAAGTTTGAGGGCAAAAGGGTGATAAATTTCAAACAGAGGCAGTTTGTAATGTATTGTAGAAGGTGATCTTTGTCGGAGGAATGGGGCTGGCATGATTGCAGGTCTGAATCTCATTCAGCACATACAGGAGACAAACCAGGAACGGAGCATGGGGAACTGAACCAGGAGGTTGGGGAGAGATGAACCTGACACACAGTTAGGCAAAGGTTTACCCAGAATCAAAACAACAAAAGGAAAATATTTGCACCATGAGAGTTGGCCGAACTTAACACCATGGAGGCACGTGGAACGATCTGGCTAAGAGTGGAATGTAGGATCAGGGTTTGACAGTGGATTGGCAGCAGGGGCACAGGTGAATTGGCAGGAGGAGGAAAGCCATGTCCCAGCAGAGACAGACAGACAGACAGACAGACAGACAGACAGACAGACACACACACACACACACACACACACACACACACAAAACAACAACAACAGTGGGCAAACATGATACATAAAGGAGGCAAAACAGCAGAATAACTGGGGATGAGGGAGTGATACTGCCAAGCCATGGCACTTTTAGGGTCTAGGGTTCAGCACCGTTTGCAGCTTTTATTACATTTGTTCCACTCATGCAAATCACTCTAAAATGCCCTGAGCTGCCAGCTCAGCATACTTTGCTGTCCTCTGCTGGTGACAGTTCGCAGTCACAACTCTCTGCTTCATCCTTCCTCTCGATGCCACTGATGCTCAATGAAGGCACACAAGCTCCTCGCTGCTGTTTTTGTGGACTCCTCGGGGGGGTGGGCTCCACTCAGACTGATGTGTTTTTCACTCTGTGAGGTTTTTCCTGGCTTCACCCTTCCCAGCACTTTGGCTGGCACCCCGGCATCTCCTCCTGCAGTAACACTTAACACACATCTGTAAATCGATTACATTCTTTGATCACAGCATTTTTTTTTCCCATGGCGCGGCCCTCGCTCCGTTTAACTTGGCAGCCATCGTGTTAGAATGATGGATAGCTCTCAGGCATGAGGTGAAATATTTGTTTTCTGTCTTTTTGGAGTGTGTCTTAATTTTAGGGGGAGGTAGCCATGTAAATTCCTGTGGCTGAATGCAGCCTAGGCTCTTATTTAATCATCCTCGCTTTTATGACTTCTGAAGGCTTCATCCCTCATTTCTTACTTGAAATATGCCTTTGTGTGTATGTGTATGTGTCTGTTCATCGCCAAGCGAAACACATACACACATATGCACACACACAAATCAGGATGACCTGGTCACACAGTCGACATAAAAACTCATCAGCCTCTCCAGCCTCTCATCAGGATGTCTGCTTTCTCTTTACTAGCAAAGTCTAATATGTCTGTATTTGTGTGTGTGTGTGTGTGTGTGTGTGTGTGTTTGTGTGTTTCTTACAGACTCAGAGAACAGCTACACACTGAGCTGCGGAGTGCCAGTTCAGCCTGCTAAAGCTCCTCAGAAAAGGAATGCCACTGCTGCATTACCCACCTGTGCCGGTAGGCCAACCATGATGAAATACAGTTTCCAGTTTCCAGAATTTAGAATTTCAATCTGTATTTAGAAAATAGTATTGCACAAAGGTGGAGTCTGTGGTTGCAATAAGGCAAGAAACACACTCTGGATACTGGAAGCACAACGAAATGCAAAATGTGACTCTGGCTTTTAATAAATACAGCACGTGAGCAGTTTGTTCGAGTACACTCTTGATAAGAAAAAAATGAGCAAGTCTCCAGTCTGTCACAGGGCTGACATATAGAGACAAACAGCCATTCACACAGTCACACCTGTGGACAGAGTTGTCAGTTAATCTAATCTGTATGTCTTTGGACTATGGGAGGAAGCCAGAGTACCCAGAGAGAACCCACGGAAGCACAGGAACATGCAAACTTCACACAGAAAAGCACTGGCCGAGATATTCAAACCCAAAGGTCTGTGGTCAACCAAATTACTAAAAATTTGACAACCAAAACTAAATTGTTGATACCTCACAGCCAGTACCAGGACAAAATGTCAAGTGAAATATTTTATTAACAGCACTGGGGTAAAAAGCATTCACTCAGCTCTACACAGACCTGGGTTCATTTCCATTTCTTTTCCCATTTCCTGTTACTTCTGGGTAGTTAGTAAGGCGTCCTTGTCTATGTGGAAGCTTTGCAGATAGAAATGGGATAGCATGAACACTGCGTGTAACACCCCTGCTGCGGGGCTAGATTGTTTTTGCATAATTGTACTTCATGTATCTGTTGGTACTACCTTGTGTCACGTTTAACAGTCTTCCATTTTTTTTCTGCTGTGGGAAGATACATTGGCGCCACCCATCAAACAGAAGGCCAGGTTTAAGATCAAAGACGCCAAGTGTCACCTGAGGCCCCGCAATAAGGAGAAACACAGAGATTCATCCAAGCAGAACCTGCCAGGTAAAGACATTCTCATGCAAAGTATTAAATCAGCAACACCTCTCAGCTCAGTGTTTTTAGGAAGCCTCCTTTTACCCACACTTCTCACTCTACACTTGTTTTTTTACCTGGCAGGAGGCCATTTCCCTTGCACAGACGACTGCCAGGTAACTTTTGTCAACCTAAAGTGTGACTCGTCTAAGAAGCGCCGGCGAGGACGCAAATCGCCTTCGAAAGAGGTTTCCCACATCACAGCTGAGTTTGAGATGGAGATGAAGGAGGAGGAAGCCTCAGGTGTGATTTACTTTTTTTTTTTTTACCTGTCTTGTCTAACTCCACTAAGAAACTAACAAATTAGGTTGCCTACCTATACAGTATATCTGATATAAAACTTTGAGGTATGAATTCACGCAATATAGAACAATTTATATAAAGTGACAAAATTTTTGCCTCAGACTCGTGTAATGTGGACTGTGTGCGGGAAAAGATGAAGCAGAAGCTGCAGAGCACCATGCGGACGCTCAGGAAGTCCATCAACAAACAACAGTTCTACATTCAGTTCTCTGGGACAGAGTACGAGGTGGCACAGAAACCGTCCAGAGTACCAGAGGGAGCTGAGGCTTGCAGTACCGGACAAGTCCTACGAGAGGGAAAGTGTGGTAAGTGAGGAGTTTGACTAGTTGTCAGTGTCATGGTGTTGCTGTTGTTGTCATAATGACAAACATCAATGGGAGCCACAGGAAGTACTCACCTGTATCTTCACAGTGAGCTGTGGGATGGGGACGTTCTACAGTGGAGAGCAGGAGCAATGTGTCCAGTGTCCTCCTGGTACGTACCAGGACACAGTGGGTCAGCTGTCCTGTGAGCCCTGTCCCAGCACTGAAGGACAGGGAATCGCTGGAGCCAAGAATGTGTCTCAGTGTGGAGGTAACTCACCATAGTCTTTTTAACATTGACAGCTTGATTCAGTAAGCATTTATACATACATTGGGAAGACATCACCTTGTGGTCATTAAAGCAAACTGAAACCGAGCTACATCCACAAGAGGGCACCATAGACCAGTGTTAGTGTACACAATTACTGAGCTATTTGTGGTGAGGTCAAATTTAAAAAATACTTGTGGACTGATTTTGCCCTGAAAAACACTTACCTTGTGTAATTCCGATCGCCAGGTCAGTGTCCAGCAGGTCATTTCTCTGCTGATGGGTTTCGTCCGTGCCAGCCCTGTCTACAGGGCTCTTACCAACCTGAACCAGGCCGAGTCCTTTGCTTCCCCTGCGGAGGAGGCCTCATGACCAAGTATGAAGGATCAGTCTCTTTCAGGGACTGTGAGGCCAAAGGTGAGGCTTTCCGTGTGTGTGTGTGTGTCTGTCTGTCTGTCTCTGTGTTCAGGTGTCAGACAGCACACACACAGTACACACATCTAATCAGTACTGTGGCATTTATTGCAAGAGACAAAATGACATTTATTTGAGGCATGTTATCATCAGACAGGTTTCTATGTTGTATCTCCAGTGTAGATGGCAATTTGCTAAGCTCGCCATTAAACATCTCTCTATACCACTGCATGATGGTATTAGAATCTATAATACCTGTTCCAACACCTGCATATTGCTTTATGAAGGAGATTGTTGTTTTTATATTATGGTGGCCCATATGATAAGATAGAATATAAGATAGATTCTGATGACATTTTGTACAGACATTCATGGTCGTCAGAGGTTGATTTTTGTGTTTTAGCAAAAGGTCTTGTCAATTGTAGGAGAGATTACTTGGCAATCTACATCTACATTAGGCACTTTCTCCTGTGTAATTTGAGTTTTTCATCTGTCTCTTCTAATTACTATGTATGTTAATACTGGCATTTGCTGTGACACATTTTGTTTAACTACATTTGTTTGGCAGATGTTTTTGTCCACAGTGACTTGCTCTAAGTGCATTTAATCCTTGCAGGAACAAGAGCTAGATATCATCCAAAATTATAGTGTATCCCCCCTAAAAGATTGCCTGAAAGCATATTCAGGGCTATTCTACTCTACAAGTGCTTATTGTTATTGTTTTAATGAGATTAATAATTATGTTGTCTGAAGAAATGGGTTGAGAATAGGGTGGATGGCAGGTGAGGTTGATCGGTATATGAAGCACAAACTGGCAGGTGGAGGAAGGAAGGAATTCAAGTTTGTACGTGTGTAGAAAAGGTTGCGGTTACCTTCATTCGGTTCATACATTGTGTACACTGACTTCTTCTGGTCCCTCCTCAGTGCACTGTGCTCCTGGACATTACTATAACTCTAGTACCCACCGCTGTATACGCTGCCCAGCGGGAACCTACCAGTCTGAGTTTGGGCAGAACTACTGCATCACTTGCCCCGGGAACACCACCACTGACTTTGATGGTGCCACCAACGTCTCCCACTGCAAAAGTAATACTGTTTACATAGTATTTTAGTATTTAACTGAGACTCTTATCCAGAGCTGTGGTGTAGCTGTATTGAAATGAGTTATTGTACAAAGTGTTTCTGTTATTTTGTCCTCAGACCAGCTGTGTGGAGGTGAGCTGGGAGAGTACACAGGCTACATTGAGTCTCCTAACTACCCTGGAGATTATCCGTCCAATGTGGACTGTGTCTGGACAATCAACCCGCCGCACAAGAGGCGGATCCTCATTGTAGTACCAGAGATCTTCCTCCCCATCGAGGATGAATGCGGAGATGTGTTGGTCATGAGGAAGAGTGGTAAACAGATATTTATACTCAGTGTATAGTCCCAGTTCTCTTTTACAGTTTAGTCCTCATCTATAGTCCTAGAAAATAGCAGTGATGTGGAGGAGTGACATAGTTGTGCACCTCCTACAGCCCTACCCACCTCCATCACCACCTACGAGACATGTCAGACCTATGAGCGGCCCATCGCCTTCACCTCTCGCTCACGCAAGCTCTGGATCCAGTTCAAGTCCAACGAGGGTAACAGTGGCAAAGGCTTCCAGGTTCCATATGTCACCTATGATGGTGAGTTGACTTATTGTCATAGATTTTTATACTGTCATTAACCTTCGCCCAACAAGACTCATGTAAGAACTTTACTGTATTGTGTATTGTGGCCTTAATAATTCAACCCTATTGTGTTCCAGAGGACTACCAGCAACTGATAGAGGACATAGTGCGAGATGGCAGGCTTTACGCCTCTGAGAACCACCAGGAGATACTGAAGGTATTTACAAGCGTTGTGGATGTATGGTCCTTGGTATTTACCTCATGTGATTGCTAAACTGCAGTGACATGCTTTGTCTCTTTCTCACAGGACAAGAAACTCATAAAAGCCTTGTTTGATGTGCTGGCCCACCCCCAAAACTACTTCAGGTACACGGCACAGGAGTCCAAAGAGATGTTTCCTCGCTCCTTCATCAAGCTGCTGCGCTCCAAAGTCACCAGGTTCTTAAGGCCATACAAATAAGACAGGGCTTCTCCACTGTCCCATCAAAGACCCCCATCATCCTGCGTCATTCCAAATTCAGCTACCTACTTCCTCTCCCACCTTGGTCAAATTATTGATGTGCCCAGTATCTGACTAAATGTCTGCATTTCCTGGATTTGTCCTCAATCCTGTTTGTCAGATGATACCTTTCCTGAACGTTGACCCTTTTAAATAGAATTACATGGTTAACTGACATCCCTCCTTCCAGTTAGCGCAGGTTTTTCTATACGGTTTGACCGATATGGGTTTTTTTTGGCCAGTATTAAAATATCAGAAGATATTTTATAGACCTGATATATTGAATGTGTATATATTGTTTCTTTAAATTTAAACATTTTATACCAAACAGGTACAAGTACTTAGTGTTTTTTCTCAGTTTGGTTTGGTACAATTTAATAGCTCACCCCACCTTTATGCTATGTCAGTGAGGGTGCAAAATCTGGAAAAATTGGTGGCGACTGTTCTAACTGAATGTTAAAAACTAAGTGGAATGTTTTTGATATACATATACATATAAAACAAGACATAGACACAGAACAGATGTTCGCTTACTTTGTATAAGGTCAAATAACAAAGCTTAAGTAGCTGTTTTGTCGATTCAATATATTGAAAGGGAAACTGTATGGGTTTTGCGGTGGTTAACACTGTTGCCTCACAGCAAGAAGGTTTGAATCCACCAGCCAGGTCTTTTCTGCATGGAGTTTACATGTTCTACACATGCTAGCATGTGTTCCCTCCGGAACCGTACTCAGGCTTCCTCCCACAGTCCAAAGACATGCAGATTAGGTTAATTGGCGACTCTAAATTGTCTCAGAATGTGAGTGTGAATGGTTGTTTGTCTCTGTATGTACCCCGCCTCTCGCTCAATGTTGGCTGGGATTGGCTCCAGCCAGGCTGTTAGTTTCAGAACTAACTTACAAAACCCACATTAAAGTGAAGTATCGTTTTAGTTTGTGGACATATGCAAATATAGCTTGGTTTTACCAGAAGCTGCACTGGCAGTCATCAACCAAACACTGAAATGTGGGCTCACAACCTGGCAACTAAAACATTCAAACTGTTGCACACTGAAAGAATAGTTGGACGTTCAGACCAATATCAATCTCTGTGAGCCTAGCTTAGCCTGTAGACTGTCTGTCTGGAGGTCACAAAATCCACCTAACAGCACCTCTAAATTAGAATGTTATATCTTGTTTGTTTAGTATGTAAAAACAAAAAAAATTGGGGGGTTATGTGCCAGACAGCAGGGGCTCCTGGTCCTTACTGGTCCTCACAGCTAACTCTTGGTCAGAAGGCAAATTTCACAAAATTCTCAACTAGTCCTAAAAACTGTGCATAAATAATCATAAAGCAAAGCATAAAAGTCATAAATTATGCATTCCTACAGTAATTTAAGGACATGTTATTGTAAACTGATGCACCCAGTATTTACTAAAAGGCCAGTATCTGCAAACCTTTATATCGGTCAAACCCTATTTCTTCATACCATACACTAAATCTTCTTGTCTCCCAACCATTCCCAGAGTTTTGCACCTTCTCTAACAACTTTGCCGTCTTCTTTACACTTTGTCCACCTTTCTCATTTCATTTTGGCCCTTCTTTGTTTTCCATGTTATATTTTTGTTTTTGTCATATTTATAGTGAACAACATTTGCAAAAAGCCCACATCACAGATGTTACAGATGTGACGTACGTTCAAACGTTATGAAATGTGCGGACACACACAGGTGTACATACGTGCCCCAACACAGAGTGAATGGAAGCATCCTGAATTAAATTTCTTCGTTTGTCCCAACGTGCACATGACAAAGATGAGAAAGCAATGGGTGCACTTGAAACACATTTTAACATGAAGAGCAAATTCAAAGAAATGTTAAAGTGGGGAAATTGAAACCATTCCACCTCTGTGGGTGCTTTATCCATTGGAGCACAGGGAAAGATTAAATGGGGTGAATCAGAAAGTCTATATTGTAATTTTTTTAAATGATAAAAAAAAGATATATAACAAGATGAGATAAACTACCTGCAAGTAACAGATTGTTACTTTAGAGAGAAATGTTTGTGATGTAACTAGTATTTGGAACTTTAATTGCACTTGAATTTTATTTGTTAAATTGTAGGGAAAAAAAAAGATCTAAGTTACGTATTTGTTACTTTTTTGTGTTGTTTTGAAATGTGCCACATGTGGCAGTGATGAGAGAGAAAGATAGCTGTCTCCTGTTATTGCTCCCACACTCTGTAGCTTACAGTTACACCAGAATCTCTCAGCTACGGTAGCTTCACACCTTATTCGTGTCCACAGTGAGGAACCATTTAGACTGACGTGTCAGCATCTCAGAACCTGAGACTGTATCTATTTTAAACTAAAGCGTCACTCAAACTCGCCACCATCATGATAGTTCAGTTTTCACTGGCCAGTCCTGCTTTATCCCTCAACCATGTGCTATAGCTGCCAGAGAGAAGAAGCATCACCATAAACTTCTTGTATGATGGCACTACATACATACCGTACTACTACAGTATATACTTGTCTTTAAAAAACTAATATCTGCATTCACCAAGATGCACACTCTTTCCATTAAATAGGAAGCATAGTGTGTATACTATGCTTTTCTTTTATAACCCAACTAAATGTTTTTTGTGTCATTCCCATTGGTACTAATATGTCTATAAAAATTCTGTACTGCATATTGAAGATGGACTCTGTATCTGCACAACGCGACTGGAGTTGAAAAAAATGTGCAAAGTGTGACTGGAGTGTTGGTCTGGTGGCAGAATGAGAGGCATCTCACATCGGGAGTGCAGCTTCAGCCGTAAGCCAGTGAAAAATTTATTTCTTGTTCGTTAAACAAAAAAAAAAAAAAAAGAAAGAAAAAAAGAGATAGCTTCCCTTGGCCAATGCTAAAAAAATAGTATGTAATATCCAGTATTGGTTAATGCTTCTTTAGTTTACTAAACTCAACAGTCCCACTACGCATTGGAAAATTACTACTCTTTGTGCTGGGTACAAGGATGATGAGGGAGCAAATTTACAATCAAAGCCCATTGAATTTGGATGAAATCACCATCTGGGACATTTATATTATGATAGCCCTCATTTTTCAAAGCATAGGTCTTTAGGTGTCTTCCAGACAGCCATTCGTGTTGGTTCATTTCAGAGCACTATTTAATTTAACCTGTGCAGATTTGCAGCATAGCTGAGCTAAATAAGTATAGTGTAAGTGGGTGATATTTCATTTGCAAGCTGGGATCTGTTTTCTAAACTTATTAGTGTGTTCCAGGACACACTACCGTCAGAAAATTGTTGTTAGAGCAGTAACTTTCTGAAAATCAAGCGTATCTTTGTAGCTGACAAGACAGTCTCAAATCAAGGTCCATTTAGTAGCTATTCTGGACCTTTAAATCCTTGAAATTGAAGTTCTTCTTGTCCGTTTTGGCATAGTAAGCTTCAGAGTTTGGTCTTGACCTTAGAAACCAGCAGATTCCAAAACAGCAAATGACTAAACAGTCTCACTTCCAGGTACATTTAATAGTAGGGTTTTGGAACTTTCTACCATCTCTTTTAAGTGCTCAGAAAAGGTGCAAATTTGAACATTTTCAATAATTGGGGTCATCAGCTGATGAAGATCATAAAAAACAAAACAGGAAAAAGGAAAGCATTTTTACAAACTCTGGTTTGCTATGTGGAAGTAGCATCGCAGCAGCTGCAAACTAGCAACATAGTTTTCAAACCCCACAATACAATATATTACAGTTAAAGCAGCTTAACATCCCCAGTGTCACATCTTTCAGGTCTCCTCACGCTAATTTTCATAGTGTACTGAAATGAAACCTGTGGCTAGAAGGTAGAAAGTCAATCAAAGATCGTGTGCTTTAGCAGACAAAGCTAAGTATAGTCCTGCACAGCTCTGAGCTGATCTTTGTTTGGGGTTTTATAGTTTTTAACTTGAGAGAATCAATAACTAAATGGGAAAAACATGTTTTATTGGCATTAACTGATGATCGCTCTCTCCCATAACCCCAAATGTCTGTCAGATAATTTTCCAAAATAAAAGCATACTGTAGTTAGGTGTTGTTCCACGCCTTACCAAATAGCTGCCACATAGACAATATTATGGTACAGCCTACTTCTTGTTTGAAGTGGGCACTGTTCACTATGAGTGTTATGAAAAAAAATGATATGAAATGCTCTAAAAATTTATAATTGACTTTTTTGTTTGTTTGCTTGTTTTTTGTTTTGTTTTTTTTCCTGAGAATGTATTCTGTCGTGAATAGGTGGGTACATGTGGTGTATGTGTGAGAGAAAATGAATGTGCGAGCAGCAATTATGAGTGTATGACTGTGTGTGAGTGTGTGAGCAGTGAGTTTTTGTGCCGGGCGTGGGTGAGATAGAGAAAGAGACTGTACGTGTGTACTTTAGTCCATTTTGTAGAGGAATAATTTTAACGTTTGTGTTAGTCGGTCGTACCCAAAGAGAGGAACTGTAACGCGGTGTTGTGCCATTGTTTGGTCCATGAAACTCCAGTACTGAACAAATTAAATAAAACAGTAGCAGAAAACAGATTGGAGTCGTCTCTTCTGTGTATCCATGTGAGACGTTTTCTCCTCCGCAGTGAACGGGTCCATATCTGCTCTTCATATCTGTGATCTTTCCACACAACCGGCCAGAAGTACGGTTCCAGAAAATTGAGCTGACTCTGCTAATAGCGTCCTTATCTTCAAGCAACACAATCTGCACAGCAGATCTGGATGCTACATCAGAAACACTCATCATCATTCACACTGGGAGGATTTTCTTTTTTTTTTTTTTTAATTCAAATTCTCTTTCCATGTTTTACATAGTAGGTACCTTTTCTTTAGACTCAACCTATAAAACATCTCTGGCAAATCTTTCAAAGTTAAAGATTTGGACAGTTTCCAGATGTCCAGCGTTTATACTGAACCCAAAAAGTAAAGCATTGTTACATAAAGACTTATATCACAATAAAGAGCCATAATAAAATTTAATGATGTTTGTTATTCACATATAAATTCAGCAGAGTTGGGGTCCAGGGGCGGGGGGGCGGTAGTGTACAGAGTTCAGCATCCTGACAGCCTGGTGGATGAAGCTGTTGGACAGTCTTGTGGAGCGGGCCCGGAGGCATCAGAACTGTCTCCCTGAAGGCAGGAGGCTGAAGTGGGGGTGTGAGGGGTGTAAGTTGTATATAAGTTGCACATAAGATTGCAGATGAACAATGACACATGGCTTTGTCTTATAATTTAGTTTGTCTTTAGTTATTATTACTATTAGAAGAATAAGGATATATCGATGGATGGATGGATGTAAAACTAGTAGTCTACTAAGAGTTTTCTACTTGTATCCTTAAAACTATATTTTTAGAAACTAAAAAGTGGGCTAGAAGCGCAAAGCTAGTAAACTAGCAGTATATTGTAGATTCACTTGTAGTACACTTCACAGTATAGTTCCAGTATAAAATAAAACTTGTTTGTGTACTCAGCCCATCCAAGCTCTGTGCCTTTTCTTGCTCATCTGGTATTTGGAGGACTGTCCCCAAGCTCTGCCGGTTCAGTCGCCCTGGAGCACAGGCAAGGACCCCCCCCCCCCCCCCCCCCCCCCCCCCCCACCCTCACCCTCATCCCCAGACCCTTTCCCAACAATCTTTCATCTGCCAGCCCAACTCTGACCTATAGTTTTTGATTCATACATTGTCTGTGGCATTAACCTGCTGAAATCTAACTGTTATCTGTGTGCTGAGCTTTGCATTTGGGTCCAGATTAAGAACTGACTGTTCTGTGAAGTTGAATTACGACTGAGTTAACATCCAGGTCACAGACCTGCCAATTAAAGTTTGCTTTAGTTGTTCCTTAACCTTAAAATGTGTTAGTTGATAAGATAAGAAAAAATCCTTTATTAGTCCCTCAGTGGGGAAATTGCATTTAGCAACAGCAAGGGTACAGTACAGTAAGTGAAAGTAAAAGTAGAGTCTGACAGCAGCAGGAAGGAAAGATCTGCTAAATCTCTCCTTCACACACCGAGGGTGTAGCAGTCTGTCACTGAAGCTGCTCTGCAGAGCTGACAGGACGTCCTGCAGGGGGTGGGACTCATGGTCCAGCATAGATGACAGTTTTGCTAGGACCCTTCTGTCTCCGACCTCTCGCACTGAGTCCAGAGGACAGCCCAGGACAGAGCTGGACTTCTTGATTTGTCCAGCTTCTTCCTCTCCTTCTCAGTTATGCTGCTGCTCCAGCAGACTACGCTGTACAGGATGGCTGAAGCCACCACAGAGTCATAGAAGGTCTTTCGGAGTGTCCCCTGCACACCAAAAGAGTCTCCTCAGGAGGTAGAGCCTGCTCTGCCCCTTCCTGTACAGTGTGTCTGTGTTGTTAGTCCAGTCCAGTTTGTGGTTTAGGTGAACACCCAGGTACTTGTAAGAGTCCACTCTTTCAATGTCCAATGTTCACCAGTGAGGGGTCAGACCGGTGTCTGCAGAAATCCACCACCATCTCCTTGGTCTTCCCTGCGTTGATGAGGAAGTGGTTTGGCCGACACCAGTCCACAAAGTCCTGCGTCACTCCTCTGTACTTTGCATCATCATCATCGCTGATCAGGCTGACGATAGCAGAGTCGTCAGAGAACTTGAGCAGGACACAGCCGTCCGTGTTGTGTCTGAAGTCTGCAGTGTAGAGGGTGAAGAGGAAGGGCGGAAGCACCGTGCCCTGAGGAACACCCACACTGCAGGTCAGGGGGTCAGACACACAGTCCCGAGCTCTCACAAACTGGGGATTGTTTGTGAGGTAGTCCAGGACCCACTCTGCCAGCTGTGAGTGTTGCCCAACTTTAACCACACTTCAACCATGACACTGTGCACCATTTATTTGTTCATGCATTTGCCCATGGTGCAGAGCTGAGGATGGTTTACTGCCCTGGGAATCATCACTGGGAACCAATTCAGAATTTAATAATTTTTTAGTAATTTAGTAATTCTGAATGTGTTGATTTACATTCTCTCATAAATTGGCTCACATAGCTGCAGCCAAAACTCATGACTGAGTGCACAAGACTAGAAAAGCATCAAGTATTGTTTACTCTTTCTGAAGCTTTTATTTGCTTTTGCTTTGCTTTTATTTGTTCATGTAAAGCATTTAAAAAACAGGTTCCACAGACTGAGATAATCCATCAGATTGTGACACCTTCATTTGATTTGGGGACAGTTTGAGTGTTTTTTGTTTTTTTTTAAATTTCATCTGAGCTCTGTGTTTTCATATCACCGCTGCATTACATGTCACCCTTCACTCTGTCAATCAGTTCACACCCTCAAGAAGAAGAGAAATAAACATGTCACCTTACAAACTGTAGTGATGTAGTGTTTTCTTCAATGTGCCCTGTTTCCCTTTAGGGCAGCAGTTATTTTATGCTAATCTGAAACTAAAGATTATGTTTTTAAGACATAAATAAATAAAAGAATTACATGCACTTGGTTTATAGTACAATCAGGAGACCCAGGTACAAATGACCTGTAACTCCAACGGGCAATGGCAGTCCTCATTACTGTAACTCCTCAGTTGCTTTGGTGTTTGGTCATTAATCATATTTGACAGGCAGAGCTGATATTTCCTAAGTGATCTTTCCAGAACGTCCAATCAAAAGCCAGAATCTGCAGGCAAATGCAACTGTGCCAGATGCTGGGATTTTTTTCCCCTTTTAATATCTTTTTGCCTTCCTTCCATCAGTTGCTCTGCTGAAAGTTCACTGGATGTGAAGTGAGGAAAAAAAGACAGAATTTGGAATGATTAAGTGACACAACCATTATTTTTTGGTGGAATTACAGATGAATCTGGTGTCATGGGGCTTAGCACATGTAGATTTAACATAATTGTAAATCTTTTGGATTGCCACACCCCACAGTTGCTGGCAACCTGATGAATGTAAGTTCAGGATTCCCTCTCTTTTAGCTCTATTTTGGGTCTCCACCAACTCCTGAGGGAAATATCTGGCTAGTCTCGAATTGTGTCTGCTGTTTGTGTGGCAGCTTGTGTGTTTGATTATTGTTTTGTTTTTGCTGAAAGCTACGACTTGCAGTTGGAAACACAGCTGATGAGACTCAACCAAAACAGTGAAGTTGTAAAGCCAAAACACTGAGCTGAAAGATACCAAAACTCACATACACAGTTGAGGGGAACTGCACTGTTGGTTATAATTCATAATAATGAGTGACAACTTTGATATATATTTAATCGTTCTATAGTTACTAAGTTACTCTGAAATTTGATGACATTCCAGTGTTTGAAGATAATGTTCTTGACTTTTATTAGTATTCTGCCAGGGGAGAATACTAGGTAATCCAGTATCCCATCACATATTTGTAAGAAATCAGATAATTAATGTATCATTTGTTTCTGTTTGCATATTTACTCCTTACTCAACCCTGCAGTTGCACAGGGAGACAGTATTGAATGACCTGGAGTCCAGTAGATAGAGGATAATTAATTGAGCATATCTATCCAGCAGATGGCACCCTCACCCCAGTCTGTGAATCTGCATGCTACCACTGTAACTTTGATCATGGTGGTTTTGAATGCATGTGTTTGAGTTCCAGATTGTGGTCTATTTGTTTAGCTCATTACCAGCCCAAATCCCAGCCAGTCCAATTACCTGCGGATAAACAGGAGCAGAGGTGGTGATATGCTGTAATGCTGTAATTTGACTGATTATTCCTTATCCCTTACATGGCCAGTAAATGATGGGGAGTGTGTTTTTTTTCTCTCTCTTTTTAATTTCAGCGTAAATGCAATGATTGATCAGGTCTGAGCTTATCAAGGTTTACTAATTCAATACTATTGTTTGATCTGACAGATGGTTTGCACATCAAGAACCTCAAGAAAGTCCAGTTGCCTTTGGAAATACCGTGACCTGGATGACTGAGAATCTTCAGACATATTAAACCAAAGAGGATGCAGTGTCCTGATCAATAAAGACAGATATCACTATCAAATATTCTGATCAACCAAAGAAATGGGTCTTAAAGGGGGATGGGTGGATACAAAATAGAGTGGCATACAGTTTGAATCACAAAAGAAGACCTCTGCAAAGGAACAAGTACACACATTTACATGTCCTTGGATAGATGACCAAATGAATCAGCAAAAACTTTATTGAACCCCAACCCCACAAGTCAGTCACAACTGTGACTGACTTGCGGTGGGTGTATGGGCAGAACCTCAATGTTGCAGGTCATGACTGAGTAGACTCTGGCTCCAAATGATGACAGCACAAGATGACAGCTCCAGGATTATTTTGGCTTAATTTTTGTACAGTAGGAGGACATGGAGATGTCTTGTCTATCTTTATCTTGTTTATCTTTATATACATTCATTGGTCCAGCGTCACTAGATTGGAGGTCATTGTGATTACTGGTTAGCAGAGGGGGGAATGTAAACACCCAAGACAGCATGTGAGACCTCCCTGGGTATATAGTTCGGACATAACCCTACGGCTAACAGTTTATCGTGGGATGCATGTGTTCCTTTGCGGTAATGTGACCAGGGTGACACCATCTGTTGTCTTTTCTTTCCAGTCTCAGATTTATTCCTGTCTGCCTGATCCGTCAGATATCTGTTGTTGGTAGCGATGGTATCCAAAGTATCTTCCTGTAGCCATGTCACACGTAAACACGTGACACGGCACCCACGGATGTCCATCCAATTCATCACTAGGCACGCTAGCTTGTCCATATTAACTGTCCAGAAATCTCACGTTGACCATGATGATTAATGATCTGGTTTATATCACCATTTCAGTCTCTGTTGCCTGGACTGAGCTTTCTTCCCTTGTTGTCTTGTTTGTCCTCTGCATCCTTGGTATGCAGCCTACTCCTCTTGATTTCTGAGGAAATCTTGTTGAGGATAATGTTCTCGACCTTATTACCTGCCAGGTGAGAATATTAAGAAACACCCAGTATTGGCTTTGGTGTGATCAGCAGGTCCCTGGTGTGAACAATGCAACACAATGCATTGTAGCATAGCACATGTCCTACTCAGTACTAGGTCAGGGGGCCGAATTCCTTTTTAGTATTCGGTATTATATGCTAAGGTATTTTGTATGATACTAGAGGAGAGGTGCATCAGATCTGATCTAGCACCACAAGATTCAAATGCCCTTTGATTATCTTTAGCTATAACCAAGAAACCATTTTCAAGCCACAGCAGCACTTTACAGTTTAGGTTAACCTGCATAATACTTTGGAAAAAGGTGCAGAATGAAGGTTAGTTTGCATGGGTGGGTGGTACTTTTTTGGGTCTCCCTGTGAAGTATCTCAAATGAACCATACAGTCTCGTCCTATAGTCTCTCTCCACCAGAGATTTGGAAAAATGAGCAAGAAAAAGCTGATTCATCCACTATACGACGTCAGTAAAATTACTCATGAATCTAAAATTCATGAAAAAGTTGACTCGTCTTTGCAAAAAGTGAATACACTGTAAGTGTAATAAATATATAAATTACTGTTTGCTTGTTTTCAGAAAATTACAATTTAAGGACTAAATAATTTTAATTCATTGTTGTCGCAGGTCCTTGCTTGGATTTTATTGGGGCAACGTAAGACCAGAACGGAAATGATAAGTCAATTGATCTACAGCAACAATTTTGATAATCAGTTAATTGTTGAAGACATTTTTAAACAAGGATTTTAAAATTTCTTTTTTATTTCTTTTTTTTTTTTCAGTCCTCTGTGATACTTAACAGAACCCCTTTGACGTTTTGGACTGTTTGCTGAACAAAACCAGCTGCCTGAACATTTTGATGAAATTCTGATGATCATTTCTCACTATTTTCTGAACCAAATGATTAATAGATTATGAAAATAATCATTAGTTCGGCCCTTTTTAAGAACTAAACAACCGTTCAGAGCCTGAGGGTTTTTTAATTGTTGAAACACATTTGGAGCAGTTTAGGTTCTACTTTAGTGGATTTACACATGAAGTACATTTTCTCAAATACAAATAAGTACAATTTTAAGGTACTTCTACTCTAACATTTAGTATTACCCTAATATTTCTATTTTCTTTTACTTTACAGTTCTACAGCACTACATTTATTTTATTTACTCTGAAGAACAGTTTTGCATTCAAAACAAATACTTAGTATACTACTACATATACTACTACATTAAATGATAAATATGTCAAATATGATGTCATGCCATAGATTAAACAAACAAAAGAGTTAAAATATGGTTGACTTAACCCAGAAATCCAATGTAACACTGACAGTGGTCATTCTGCAGCCTGATGAGTACTTTGAGTACCTTTGATGACCTTATGAATGCAGGGTTTTAAGTAAGTAAAAGATTTGAATACTTGCTTCACAATCAATAAAGAAATCAATAAATTATTTTTATTATGTTTTTAAACGGTCTATTTTTTTTATCATTAAAATTAACCTAACTAACCCGGTATCTGTCGCCGTCCGACCGGCGGATGAGCTCTTGTAGAACCGCAACAGCAACAGCAGCTCTCGGTCCTGCCTCCCTCTCCTTCTCTCTCTCTCCTCATCTGCTCCTCCTCATTTTACCCTCACCGGCAAACACGGTGGGCTGGACTGATGCGAGGCAGAGAGAGAGAGAGAGAGAGAGAGAGAGAGAGAGAGTGAGAAAGAGACATAGAGACATAGACACACACAGAGAGAGAGAGAGAGAGAGAGAGAGAGAGAGAGAGAGGGCGGGGGGGATCTCCACGACGCTCCACCGGTGCACCACGGGGTGTTCATTCAAACTGACCAGCGCGTCTTCTCCACGGCGCAGACCCTCTCCTCCTCTTCTCCGATACCCATCACCGTGAAGATTCACCGCAGCTGACCACGGGATCCCGCCGGTAGGTCGAATCCTCTTCATCTTCTAGGTGCATGTATGCTTCTTAAGCGTGCAAGACCCTAACCTAAACCCGCACAGCGCTGCGTATAGCCTGGGTTTGTGCCGTCTCCCTTATACCCTCATTTTGAATGTGCGCTGGTGATTCTTTTTTCTTTTTTTAAATAAAGGCATGCATTTACATCCCCAGATCTAACGCTTTCCAGCAGGGCTCACTGGCACGCTTTCATGTTAGATCCGATTTCAGTAGCACCGCATCCAAAAGGGGGGCAACATCTCCGAGCGCGGTGCGGGCTGACAGAGGCTTTACTGGGACTTCCTAACCACCCCGCGTGTCTCACAGGAGGAAGACAGCCGGTGCAGCCGGTGGGCTCCTGAAGAAATGACTGAAAAGTTCAGACTCCAGGGTAGAATCAGTGGAAAGTAACTTGCTGAAAAAAAGTACACCAGAGCTGATAATTAAATGAAAGAAATGTTAATTAAAGTTTGCAAAAAAAAAAAAAAAAAAAAAAAAAAAAATCTGTCTACCAGCCAATTCACTGAAACAAACTGAGTCGGAGAGGATTTAAGAAAGAATTAAACTAGAAAGCAAAGTATAGTTTGTCAGAATAAATGCAGAAAACAGAGGGAATATTTTGTATTTTGACATGAATAGTTTTAATGATGATGATGATGATTATGATGATGATTATTATTATTATTATTATTATTATTATTGGAGCCACAAATCAGCCCAACACACTCCATGCATATGCCTAAAACAGATACTGTAATTCACAGCTGCACTTATAACGTGCACATAAAAGGTGTGGGTCTATATGTAGCATGAAACAAGAAGTCTGCTACACCAACGTCTAATATGAGTTCTGTTTGTTAAATTTGAGAATGTACCCATGAGTTTATCAGCCAACGTATGGTTCAGCATTCTGCTGTATCTATTTGTGTTCTGGTCTATACTGCTGCTGCCAAAGGGTTTGGGGGGGCTTTGATTCCCCTTCTCTGAATGGATTACTGAACAGGCTAAGGGTGGCCTCTGAAGTTGGAAGCCTCAGTGACCGTCGTTAAAAATCTGTGGTTGCAGAGAATGACAGCTCCAACAAAAATTCCCTTTGAATAATTGATGGGTTTATGCTCCATATTGTCATCATGCAAAAGAGAAAAAAAAGAAAAGAAAAGAAAAAAAATGTCCATAAAATCCGTATTGCCACCAAATAACAAGGTTTAATTTCCATGTGTTGGGTTAAAAAAATTCCAGAGAATTAAAGTGCTTGTACGTTAAAGGAATAATTTAAGTCAAGTAACCTTTGAAAATAACTATTCGGATTTTGACTTATTAATTCTAACATCTCTCACCTTTTTAATTGATTTTTTTTATATATATAAGGGGGGGGGGGGGGGGGGGGGGGGGGGGTTCTGTTATTCAAAAATCAAGAAATGGCACACATATATGTACACAGTGTTCTTTGTTTATGTCAGGCAACACATAATCAATTCATTGACTTTGCTGCATTACTTAATATTACGAATCCTGATTTATGGTTTGCTCGTGAAATTTATTCTAAAAAAAAAAAAAAACACAACAAACAAACAAAAAAAAAACAGCAGTGCTCACCTTCATGGTCTAAAAATGGTTTTCCCAAAAAGCCAGTTTTAGACTAAGGTGACTTTGGCATGCTACTAAGGCAGTGGGATGTTCCTTATGTACCTAAAGACGGCCCATAACTGACAAGGTTTGCTGATAATAGCACAGATCAGGACTAAAGTGGGCTGATGAAGTGAAAAGATATCCGGCTCACGGGCTGAGCTGACAGGCAGCCTGACGGACACGCAGGCACATCCAGCCAACGGGATTCCAAAAATGCAGGCGGTAGATGTAAGGGGAAACACCAAGGGACAGGAAAGAAATGATCCAACAAGGAGGAAGGCTGATTACAGAGTGAGGTGCAAGTGGGGAGAGCCTAGGTGACAGCAAGTCTTATGATAAGTGAGAAGAGGTCAGGCGTGTGGGTGCAACACACAGGTGAATGGAAGCAGAGGGGAAAGAACAGCAGGTCTGGGGAGATGGGATGTAGATACCACTGCTAACAAAGTGTCTTTTAAGAAAGAGAAACTTGTGTAGGACACAACAATTAAAAAAAAAATGTATAAAAGCATTTGAACGGGGGGGATACTAACAGGCTAACCCTACCACTTACCCTCCTCCCGGGGCTTTTCTGTGTGCGAATCACTACCTCCGTGATCTCTCTTTAAAAACCCTGCCTTTCACTAGCACATTTAGCAGCAGCAGCTTCAGTCCTCCATCCATCCTCCACAGGATGCATTCAGGCACAGGGTTTCATGCAGCAGCACCCAAAATACAATCGCTAGTTCTGGAAAGTAATTAAGTACGTTTTACTCAGTTTTGAGATGCTTGTACAGTACATGTATACAGTACAGTATATTCATCTGAAAATGTCCAGGCAAGCATTTACATGTTAAATGACAAGATATACATGTTCAGATGCTGTTAATTAACATGCAACTTGAAATTTTTTTTTGTCTGTTTGATAATTCTTCATAATTCAACAATAAGAACGAGTAGTCTGATGCCTCGTATTCATTATGAAGCTATAATTTGAAATACACTGCTATTTATTTTCTAACATTAAGTTTTTGTACAAAGTACAAAATCAGTGGTATCACACATCACTACTCAAAACCACCTCTCCGGCAGCTCCCACCACAGTGGGCGTCTCCAAGACCACATTTTGTCATGATGACACATACACACACGTCTTGTATTAGTTGTGAGGACTCTCGTTTCATGATGCATTCCCTAGCCCCTTACCCATCGTAACTAAATACCTAACCCCAACCTTACCCTAGCCTAAACCTGATTCTAACTTCAGGTCTGAACCCTCAAACAGCACTTTGAATTTGTGAGAACCAGGCAAAATGTCCTCACAATGATGTACATATAACCATAGAAAATATATGCAGCCTCACCGTTGCAGCTGCGGCTGTCTGTGTACAGTGTGAGTAAAACATGTCCGGTTACACAGCCAGTGTAGATAACTGTATTGCTTAGAAAAAGTGTATATGACTTAAGACATGAGACGACATAAAAATGTGGCTGAACTTCCTCCTGTGTAGATAAAAGCCTTAACAACTTTGTATCTGCCGTGTGTCTGTTCTGTCATGCACACAAAAAGTGACAGTAGGATCATGGCAGATTAAGAACATATTAAAAAAAGAGTGGGTGTAAATGTTGGATTGTTTGTTTCTGAAAGTTCCAAAAATTAGGTTAGAGTTTTATCTTTCTGAGGTGGGGCAGCCCAAGCAAAGCCTATGTGTGGGAAACACATGTTTATAGAGAGGGCATGTACATATGTATGTGCTCTAGATCACAGATAGGGTTTGGTTCGTTATAGCTGGTTTCCATTTAAGAGCTGGTCCGAAATAGATGGATTTGCTGATCTCTGAGGATGATGTATCAAGCCTTTTGACTCTCTCCTCATTGACTCTCCTACTTTCTTTGAAATAGCCATGTAGGACACATTCAAGTAACATTTGCAGGCTTCTCATTTATCGTTATTACGTCAGGGATAAGTGACAGTAGTCGTTTTCAGTAAGTCATATTAGTAATGCCAGAATTACGTACAGATTTCAGTGGAATCTCCGATTCGTAGTTATGTTGGATGGATTTGATAGGGAATTCTAAAATAAAACACTGTCAAACCATAACTGATGTCAGATGACTCCGTTGACACTGATTTTCCTGGGTGCTTCAGTCGTCCGTAGCTTACACGATCTCGAAAACTGCATCCGAGCCCAAATGTGTTCTACTGTCAGCATTTGCTAATGCATTCCTCAGTCTCACACGGGCAGTGTGAGAGGCTGTCACTGTCACATTCATGACAACAGAAACACATTTAAATATGCATTCGCAAGGCCTGCACACACATCGGCGTATGCACATGCAGGAACACACGTGTTTCTGTATGTGCACTCCTGAGACACATCCACTGAGCATGCTGGGATTTGCCCGTGACAAGCAAGCGCAGTGTGAAGCGTGGATCCGTCACGTCGGGGTGTACTGTCAGTGTGTGAGGTTGCGGCAAATGAAAAGAATCGAGAAGGCGCACCGACATCACACGGTGGTCCAGGCTGACTTTGCCAAAAGCTGTCGGTCCCCCCAAATTATCACCTCCCTCTCCCGGCAACCCCCCCAGCATTTCGGCGCCTTCTCGGTGGCTCTGCTCTGTCCCAGCAGTTGCCAGAGAGAGAGAGAAAAAAAGATGAGCTGGATCTGAGTCTTAATGGATGACACACCAGGGATGGGCACTGAAAAGATTTTATCAATTCAGTTACATGAAAAGAACTGAGTACATAACAGCAAGTACAGGGGAAAAAGAAATATATAAAAGAGCACAAATTAAAGACCATTAGTGAACAATAAATCACTTCAGCTCTGGAACCACAGTTTGTTCTGTTAGATTTAAACATTAGATTTAACATAAACCAGCAGATGTACTCTAGCTGCCTAGAATTTTCGGCATGGATTGCAAACAAATGCTTAGAGCATATTTGAGGGTTTCACACTCACCCTAAATTCAAGCTTTTGTATTTCTTTTCTGAATTTTTCATGTATTTTTCTTTGAGGATAGTGTCCAAAAATTTCATGACCTGGTTTTAATGTAGATTCCCTCTACATTACATATGCTACATTACCTACATATGCTTTACATAAGATGGATTTCATCATTTTGACGATTCTGGTTTTTGTCGTGATTACTATTATTCCATTGTACTATTATGTCCTTTTTTTAAACTTTATTTATGTTGATGGTGTTCTTTTCCTTTAGCATGATATGTACTGTTCCCATTTGGTTCATCCTATCACATTTGCAAATGTACTACAGTTGCAATGGTTGGCGTTGGGTATTTAATATTTATAATTATTTTCCAGCATTTCTTATTCTTTCGCTGAGCCACATTACTGCTCTTTTCATTTTGTTATGGTGAACTAATTTTATTTTATAAATAGCCGTATTAGTCCTGCTTCAATTTGTGATGTTAGGATGTACTGCTGGCGCTCTGTCCTCTGATTGGTGGCTCACGTTCCATACTTAGCTAACAGTATGCCACCTCAACAGGCTCTGTTTGCTGAAAAAGGTGTTGATTATACACTGATCAGCCACATCATCAAAACAGATAAGTGGTTTTAATGCTGTGGCTGAACAGTGTACGTCTGTGGCCTGTTTTGAGGCCAGAGTTCACTCTGAACCATCAATCATTTTCCATGGCTTTGTGGCTTGATTAAGTTGAAAGTCGTGACACTCAGGTGATGCCACCTGAGTCAGTGTGGGCTAGGGCTAAAAACTACAAGTTTGAAAAAAAATCCAGTGTGTGGATTTAGAAAGAACTGTAGCCCACTCTTCATTACTGCTGCAGTCTTCAGGGTCCAGGATAAACTGCTGCTAATTAGCATAACATACTGAAAAAGCTAACTAAACTTTCAAAAATTGAGTTGCATTACAGGTATTGTGGGTGCCAGGTTTTGACAAGGAAGACAAAAGAGTGCATGGAATTGAAAAGACAACATCTCTGGTTTTGTCCATTGTGAGTCCAACATTTTAGCATTGCAATGCTAAATCAGTGATGAACTCTTATTCTCACATATATTGTTTTTATTCATTGTTTTATTAGCCTATAAAATGGCAGAAAATGCCTATCACGGTTTCTCCAAGATCAAGCAGACACCATTGTTTTATCCAACTGGCCAAAAACTCAAAAAAGTCCCATTTACAGTAAAATAAAACAGCAAATGAGCAGCAAACGCTCACATTGAAGAATCTGGAATCAGAAAATGTTTGGCATTTCTGCCTCATAAATGACTTAAACTTTTAACTGATTGTTAAAAGTCTATTCAAAAGTTTCATCTATTCATTTTTTAAACTAATGCATTGACTAATCATTTTGGCACTACTCTGAATTGCCATCCTTAACCCACACACTCCATGTCAGCTCTGCTCTGTTCTGTCTCTCAGGTGCCAAGGAGCTGTAAAGAAGAAGAGAGTAGAGGTGATGTGCTTTCTTCAGCTCACTGGGACTGTGAGCTCTGTGAGGGTTTGAGTCTGTCAGGACGCCTCGCAGCAACCCCCTCCTCAGGCCGGGACTGTCCACCCACCGTCCTCAAGCAAAAGAATAATCGGCTAAACTTTCCGACTTGACGCCTCTCTTGCCTCCCCCACCCGCTCTGCTCCAGTCCCTACTGCCATGGCCTTCACCCTGTCAGAAATTATGGCGGCAAGGCGGCAGCAGTCACAGGCTCAGTCACACGCCCAGCGAGGCAACAGGACAACAGTGGAGGTGGACGAATACAGCACCAACCCCACTCAGGCCTTCACCTTCTACAACATCAACCAGGGACGCTTCCAGCCACCACATGTCCACATGTGAGTAGAAAGGGATTATTCTCCTTTAAAGAAACAGCTGATGCACATCCAAGAACAATCTTTTCTCATCAGTCTTCTCACCTAACTCTCAGAGAGACACCCTTGCGTAGAATTTCGTAGCGACTGTAGGGACATGTCCCCTACCGATATCCAGCAGCTACTCCAGCAGAATTCTCCCTAGAAGTAACTTTGATCAAAAATTTGAAATAGGGACCATTTTGCAGCTGGATCATGCTAGCCACAACGCTGCTGACATTCTGACTCATGAGTCTTCAGCAGTCTTTAATTCATTATTTCAGAACTCAGGAACTCAGTATTCATGGGTCATATCACACCCATCTACGAAACACCTGCTATAGTACTTAAAACCCCCTCTGTGGTAAATCCCATTACAGTGAGTGGGGGGGTGACCTATTCTGTAGACAGCCTCCAGGAGGTGATTCAGATGTTTTGGCTTCACTTTTGGGCAACTGTCATGTCGTCTCTTTACAGTCATTAGTTGGAACCTCAACATGGTGTTGTGGCTGGTGTGATCCCATCGCAAGATATTGAAACTGGTGTACAGTGTTTTGTGACTGAAATGAATGTGGGCGAGGGGCAAAAAGTGGGGTGGTGGTGGTGGTGAGGGGGGGCAATACTTTGACATCAAATTTAAAAACTTTATTATTTAATAAAGAATTTCTAAGATGAAATTGAAGGTCTGAGATTGCCATCTGCTTTTATGTCCCCCACAAATATCAAAATCAAACCTACGCCCTTGACAACAAGTAATATAGTTCCCAAAAGGCTGAATTATCACTTTAAATGAAGAAGCCTTTTGAACCTGATAACGCAAAAATGAAGACAGAAAAAGAAGAGACTGATATGCCGAAGGGTCAATCTTTCCACTGAAAATTTAGATTTTATTTTATTTGAGAGAAATAAAATAACAGAAAAATGGAAAAAATGAACGAGTGGCCTTCAAAATGTCTCTGATGTCTCGCCTACACTTGTAAACCCAGGCAGAGAAAGTTTTGTAACAGCAGCAGGTCTGAACAGATTTCTAGACTTAATGCTATAATGTTTTCATTTTGACTTATTGTGATTTAGTCCGACAAGTGGCAACCTGAGACCTTCAATTTTACCTTAAATGTAATTTCAGTGGTCTTAAATTTGATGTCCAAGTGATGAAACCTTTGAAAGATCTGAGTAAGACACAGTCTCTCACAAATTCAGGAATTCTGCTCTCTAACATGACCTTTGACCTTCCAAGATGGAGTACAGTGGTTATAAAGGGTATCTTGTATTTTTTCCCCCTTTTACTGCTTTCTTAAATGTAATCATGGTTAATATATTGGGGCCTTTATGACAAGAATTTACAAAAATAAATAAATAAATAAATAAAAATTCTAATTACAAAGTGAAAGTAGATTTCTACAAATTAATGTCAAGTAACTAAAAATATGTAATGTGAAATAAGTGACTGAATACCAAACATGATTCCATTTATAAAAGCACGAAAAGGGGAGATATCCAAGTGGGTGAATGCTTTTCACAGGTTGTATAGGCTGTAGTGAATGCATGGATGGTTAATTGAAACTGGCTAGTGTTAGAGGCCAGCCTTGAGTTTTAATTTTGTTTGTGTTGTTTATTTTATCAGGGTCGATGATAAAATAATAATAATAATAAAAGTAATATAATGTACATATCCACAGCAGTCATTTCATCAGTTTAACAGTAATATTGTTCTCAGTCATTAGTTAATTGCAGCTGCTTTTACTTTGCCATTTGTCACATTGGTGTTGAGCTGTTCTTGATGAAAAGCAACACTTCCTGTATATGTTTTACACTAAATGCCAGCTTGGAAAGAGAGGGAGTATGAAAGGCTTTTAATGTAAACATGTCCCCATAGAGTTGCATTGCTACAACATGAGCATATGCGTATGTGAGTCAGGATACAGTTGGTAATTGTTGGCACAGGTTCTAGCAGTTGGGAAAGTGGTAGCGGAAACCACATGGAAGAATCCAAAGACAATGGTAGGTTTCAGGCTGTGATCATATCATGGTAAAATGTGCCAAAAGTTGGGTGAGCACTCCTATGGATGCCTTGTATTTGTTAAATGGAGAGGCCTAATTAATAAGCATCATATCTACATTATATGTTCTTTGGCTAAAGTATGATGACAGGTCCAATTGACTTGAAAAGCAGTTTCATGTGAACACCATGATCATCTCAATCATCCGGCCGTCACTGTGTATGGTGGTGCTTCTAGTGGTTCTACTAGTTTTAGAAACAGCCACTCATTAGCAACCTTTCTGGTATGAGAAACGTTTCATTGGGCATGTGCCTTAGCAAAGTCTTAGAAAGTCTTAGCAAAGAAAACAAAGTCGTTTCAACATGAATTTGGTTAACAATGCAGGCAAATCAACAGGCAGGTACCCTCTCAGCAACTGACCCTGGGTTGATTTGGGCCCACGACACTGAGAAGGCTCAACATATGTCCCAGAAACATCCCAGAAACATCCCCCCCTCTGAAGCAGGATATATTGCTGTTGACATCAACTTGTGAGGCTAACTAGCATGTTGCTTTCACTGGCGACATGAAAACACCAAGCAATCCTCTTCACCTCTACCTAACAACAGCTAAGACTAATCTTTTAGAATGTGCAGAGTGGATAGAAGGTTTTAAGCTTTTTTAAATTTGATTTTGAGGCAAAGCCAGGAAAAATGTAAGGTATGAAACACTTGTTTTACATTTTGGCAGCCTGCCACAAATTTTCAATTAAAAGGTGGTTTTTGAAAAATGACCAAATCTAAAATAATGGTGTCCACAAACAATAAAGACCAGTCACTGTACTATAAAGGACTTATGTGGTTTGATGCTTTTAGTGACCCTTTGAATCATTAGAAGGCTTTTAATGTGGAATACCAATGCAGCTAACTTAAAGTGATTGAAACAAAAAAAGTGAACAGTGTTTCTGTTGAAACAGAGCTGCAGGTTAGCAAGTACAACAGGACTGTTATACTGATGGAATTATTGCTGGACTTGCTAATTTAAGCCACTATCTTTTTTACCTGGCCTTTTAACCATCTTTGTTTATTTGTCCAGGCTATTAGCTTATTATTATTATTTATTATTTATGTACTGGATTTTAACCACAAACTTATGATGTGTTATGATATTTGTAGAACAGAGCCTCGGATCTAATGGACAGTTGTTTCAAACACCGTTATAGTGATGTTAAGAAAGACAGTTTCTTTGTGGGGCTCCATAAAGCCTTACATTTACGTAAACATTTTCACAAACCCTCTTCTGTGCTTTATTACTTGTGACTCCTGCTTCTTGCCAACTGTCCTACATGCATGTCTATCTGCTTTCCTGCATCCCCTCATCTCTCTCTGTCTCTTGTGGAGGTGGGGGGGTGGGAGTGGGGGTGGAGGAGGAAGAGGAGGAGGAGGAGGAGGAGGTGGCAGGGCTGGGTGTTATCGTACCTGGAGGAGAGCTTGCTAAACTGGGCCACGGTTATTCACCAGCTCCTCTCTTCCCCCTGGAGACTCCTGTGGATCTGCACACTTGCTGGAAATCCCACAGGACTCTGCTCTTTTTCTATATCTGCACTTTCTTCTTTTTCCATCTCCGCACATTTCTCTTTCTGTCTCCTTGCTGCGCCGTGCTTTTATTGTGGCCTCTCACTCTCGCTTTCTTGCTACGTCTCTTGCTTCCTCCTCTGTCTCAGTCTGTGGGGATGACTCTTTGCTGGATACTAATTCAAACTTCTTTCATTGTCAGCCTCTTACCGCAGAGACTTTGCATACAGCACTGTGTCTCTTTTTTCAGTGTTTCAGTAAGAGCACCAAGAGCCGCAGTGACCCCTTTTCCCTCCTCTCTCTTCCTCAACTTTCTTGTCTTCTGTTCTTTTGCTCCTCTTAGGGTGGACCCAATGCCCCACGACACGCCCAAGCCACCAGGCTACACCCGTTTTGTATGCATCTCAGACACTCACTCCCGCACAGACACCATCCAGATGCCATATGGGGACGTGTTCATCCATGCTGGGGATTTCACCGAGTTGGGACTGCCGTCCGAGGTCAAGAAGTTCAACGACTGGCTAGGTCAGTTGTGAAAGTTGTGTCTCTGGATCCAGAGTGGGTCAGGGGCCTAGTCTCTGAAACTTGGTCCCCCTTGTGATGATTTCTGCTAATACAGGTGGGGGCCATTGCCAGGCTAAATTTACTTGCTGTGGGCGTAAAACTGAACGTTTTTTTAAAGAAAACTTTTTTTTTTGAAGTCTTAAGAGTCTCAGGGAAACAATAAGCTCACTTTTTTGCAGTTTTTATTGTAATTTAAAGGACCAAACCAGTTTTAAAGCTCCAAATTAAAACTCTGCTTCACTTAACCCCTGACCATTTTCCCCAAAGTGTACGTTTTTTAAACTGATTTCCTCACTTCCTGAATAAATTTGGGTCTTGTCTTCCTTTCTCATTGAGTTCAAGAACGCTCTGAGAACATCAGAAATGTGAGTCAACTCCTGAATAGCTATTTTCTCTATATGCACAAAGCAACAAGATTTCACACACTCCCTATTCAATTTTCTTCTCTTCCACACAATGATAACCTTGGCAAACAAATGCTGACTGAATGTTCATTGTGATGGAAAGAGCGTCTGTACAAGTTGAATTTCGTAGCCTACTGAAATGAATTTAAAACCAACAGTTGCCTGTAAAGAAGAAAAAAATTAAACTAGAAACTTGTGCGGTGCTGTGCTGTGCACATGCAGAACCCGCTATATGGTTCTTTACATGTGGTGTGGTGTGGTGAGAGTCTGGTTTGTGTTGTACTCCTCTCAGCTTTGACAGAGGTTGCAGAGATGTCCCAGTTCACATCTGTGTGGTTGAACACTGACAAGTAGCTAGAGGGCCTCTCCTTCTCTGTGGAACAAACCACTGAGATGAACAGGCAGGAAAAGTTTGTTGTTTGATTTTCAGAAATGATCAAGTAGATGATTTTCAACTAGTTTTGAACATTTAACACTGAATCTATCTGATCAAACCCAATTTTTAAATTTAATTTTCATGAATGGGTTTGGATGGCACAGTGGTAGCAGAGTGGTTAGCACTGTTGCCTTGTAACAAGGGTTAAACCAAGGGTTCTGGCTTTTCTGTGTGGAGTTTGCATGTTCCTTCCATGGTAGTGTGGGTTCCCCCCAGGCTCTCTGGCTTCCTTCTGCAGTCCAAAGACATGGAGATGAGTGTGAATGGTTGTTTTTTCTCTATATGTCAGCCCTGTGGTAGACTGATGACCTGTTCAGGGTGTACCCTGCCTGTCGCCCAACGCCCAATTTTTTTTTCCACTGATAGCCATTAGTGTAAAATGACCCTTAGGAGATGGTTCCCTTGGAAGTTGGTGTTACATGTTAGTATGCCTTATCTACAAGTACCCCATTAACTACTGGTGTAGCCAAAGGGGTTTGAAGGGTTTGAATTTGAACCGTTTGTAAGTTGTAAGTAATTTCTTTATTAATGGTCAATAAATCATTTAAAGATACTTCATAGATCATTTATAAATGTTGGGAATCTATTAATATGGTAATGGGTTTCTCACTTTCTAAGAAGCTATCAAGTCTGCAGTTATAAATGTTAATAAGTTATTTATAAAGGGTTTTAAACCATCAAGTAAGTAATAGATGAGTTACTCTTCCTCTTTTGGATTTCTGACAAGAGTAACTTCTCCATCAGGTGCCACCAGAGGTAAAACATCCTCATATTAACTATTTAAAAAGAAAGTGTTTCCAGTATCTTGCCTAAAGACACTTCATCTGACCATGCTTCTGATAAGGCGACAACCCGCCCTCCTGAGCCATGGCCGTCAAATCATGACATACATTATCTCAAAGCATTTTACAAACCCACCCATATTGGTTCCCACCATGAGCAGCACTAGGAAGAAACTGACCAGACTCAGGGTGGGCCAAACTAGACTCTCAACCAAACCTTGACTGGTTGGGTCCCAACCATAACCTGATAACCTGTTAAAGAGGAGAGAATTTTGGAGGCCATTAGCCATTGTCGAGGGAAAGTGTAAACTCTTTACCAAGCTCAGTTTTATCTACTTTGATTTTTTTGCTTCACTAGCCCAAACTGAAAACACTTCTGAACTTACTGAGTTAGAAGTAAGTGTGATTCTTATCGTCGCCATGTGTTGTTAGACAGAAATTCGAAAAAAGGTGTTGAATTGGTGGATCTGCAACAGTTTGAGCGAGCAGAACATCATCTGTTATCATCGCCGTTGTTACTGTCAATGACGGGGTGAAGCGTTCCGGGGTTGCGGCAGGCGGTTGCATGGGCCTTTGTGCGCTCATCTCTTTCTCGGAGGGAGGGGAGTGGAGAGGGGGAAGATAAGGGAAGATCTTGTTGTCCTTTTCCCTCCTCTATCTCACACACACACTCGCGCGATCTGCAGGGAGTGCAGGCTGCAAATCTGCTAGCCTGCGCTCCAGCGGCGTGCGAGGCAATGGGAGAGACGGGAAAGAAAAGATAAACCGAGCCAAACGCGCCCAGTGCTGCCTCTGAAGTCAGTCTCCCCCCAACCCCCACCCCCTGCCATTATTTTCTCCTTCCCCACAACTCTGCCATCTCTCTTTTCCTCTCATCTGCTTGTATAAATATTTATAATCTAACTATTCCTATTCTTTGTCTCTTTCATTCCCTTCCTGCTCTCCGTCTCTGGCACACAAACACAGAGACTTGTTTCACTATCCTCATTGGGTACGCTCATTGACGTAATACGTTCCCAAACTCCTTATCTAACCCTGACCCTTATCCTAAACAAAAGGCAATTGTAACCCTCAAAAAGCAGTCTTTACCCACCATTTTTGTGACACAAGTCTCCATGGGTTAGTGTGCAGTCAGCTTTAAGTCCCTACCAAGATATAAAAACAAGCACACAAACACACACACACACCGTCTCACTCTTGCAGATGAATGTAGCTCCTGCTGTTTGTGTGCAGAAAATTATAAAGATCAGGTTCAGGGTATTCGTTTCTTCCGAGTCTCTGTACAAACTACACTTTGGTCAGGTCCAAACTCTGCTCTTTTATCTTTCTTTCTGGTTGAGCCTTTCCTCTTATATTTATTTCTCCCTTCACTGTTTCTCCTCCTTCAATCATGGTTGTCCTCCTCCATCTTTCTCTTCTTCCCCATTCTCCAAAGATCTCTCCCACTTCAGTCTTTCTCCTCGCTCCCTCTCGCTCAGTGGCAGCTCGGTGCGATTCTTCTCTCAGCTCTTATTTTTAGCAGGAAGTCAGCTGGCTCTAGGGGGCCACTGGCTGCCGCTCAAGGCTTTGTCAGGGACGCTGGATGCTGCAAGAGAGGGGGGAGAGGAGGAGAGGAGAGTAAAAGAGGAGAGGACTGAAGAGGCAGGAGATGAAATGCAAGCGGAGAAAAAGGAAGGAAGAGGCGCTGGAAAGTGAGGAGATGACAGGAAAAGGGGAGGTGGAGGTTTTAAAAAAGGACAGGAGGAAGACCGTTTGTGTTTCTCCCCAGAGGGAAGCTGCCTTACCTGGGTAAACTCACAGTGCAGCCACCCTGGAGACTGATGCCAAACTTCTGCCCTCTGTTGTCATGGTGATCCCTGTAGGTCCAGCTGTCAGTCACTGTATGAGGGTATGAATGTGTGTGTGAATGCATATTTCTATGTTGCAAGTATTTTTGCAGCATTTTGGTCCATTCACGTTTCTTGAACTTAAGTGTGTTGCACATAATTTTGAGGTTTGTCCATTTTAAGTCAGCCGCAGACTCATTGAGCTTCACTTTTTTACCTGCAAGCCAGTGATTCTATTGTGTTTCATCAGTCCGCCTTGAGTGTCTGCATTTGGTTCCTCTCACTGGTGTCGCTGGATACACCCCACAACAACACTGTTGTATTTTACAGTTACAACCTGGTACGTGTGATGGTGTAATCATTGTCAAAAAGCTGACTGCTCAGTTTTAACTGACAATATACATAAACTATGGGTTTAAGAGGCAAGAGACAGATTGCCACTTATTCTGGGTATCCAGTGTTTTTCATTCATAACTTCATGGGAAGAAAACCAATTAGGAGCTGATGTTGATGGTTACCATAGACTGTATAAAACATGGATGTAGCACCCGTGACGTCACCCATTGGTTTCGGGGAGTTGGTTTTGTGACCAAACCATGGGCATTTGAGCTGCGCCATCTTGTAATGTACTTTCCATGTTTGGTGGAGAGGTGGTTACTCTACGGGTCAGCCGCGGTCGAGAACCCGCCTACTTAGCTAACTAACCAAGCTAGCCTAAGGCTAATCAGCTAGGCTAACAAGCTAAGCGGCAGCCACACGCAGCTACATCCACCACACGACAGTCCCCGAGTCCGACCCGACTAGCTCAACCCCGTGCGAGCGAGCGCTCGTACCTGAATGTAAGTTCCTTACAAACTATAACGCCACAGCACTTGAAATAATAATTAACCTTTTAATGAGGTCATACTACATGAGAAATAAAGCCAAAAAAATACGCCAAAACTCATCTTAAAAGTTAACGTTGTGAAACAATCATTATTTCATATTAAGAAAATATATTAAAAGTTTAAAACATTATTATTGTCATTGTTATTAATGATAACAATAAAAATAATGAGAATAATAATAATATATTAAGTTTTTATGTTTAATATTTAATATTTACCGGTTTTGACTGCTGCCTCCATCCACTATCCACTTACAGTTACAGCAGCACACAAACAACAGCAGCCGCTTACTGATGGAGCTGCTCTGTCCATGCAATGTCGAACTTTTTAAACAGAAAAATGAGACGAAATAAAATTGTAGCCTAGTATTCCCGCAATAAATGGATTCTGAGAGCACAGAACACACCACAACAATGTTCATAACATTAGCTGCTTTGGTCCTCTATCTGTATCAGCAGCGACCGTAAATTGGCAATTAAGTCATAAGCCAGTGGCAAAATATGCTAATATGTGCTAACTAGTGCAAACATCCAGGTAAAATAGTGAGAAATTTACTTACCGAAAAAACTGCAACACAGACTCCTTCGACAGTCGGTTAGTACAGTCTACACTACAACAAGCCATATTGTCACAAAAACCGAACATTGGCAAACAAACACGGAACCTGCAGCCCCTGTCAACCGGTGGAAGTAGCCGGAGGCCTTTGGATGTAGCCGCCTAGCCCAGCCGCTGCTTTAGCAAAGAGCTAACTGCCAGTGCCTGTCTATGGAGGTGTCACTTAACATAACTACGCCCTAATTTATGTAAGAATTTTAAGCCTAAATAGCACTAAAATGGTTGGGGTACAAGCCAGTGGGGTACAAGCCCCCCACAGTGTTCACGGAGGTGGAAACTATCAATAGAGACCAAAAACAAAAAATGTACCAGGCTGTAAATATGTTTTTTTAGGCTGTAAAGTTGGCTATTTTAACATGGGGGTCAATGGAGAATTGCTCACTTCTGGAGCCAGCCCCCAGCGGCAGCCGAGGAACTACAGCTTTTTGAACGTGGAAGTGATCCTCACTGCTGAAACCTACAACTCCCCCCTTGATGGTTATATGACCCTAAGCTAATTCTAAATGGCTAAAAGAGTTAAATGATTTGCACATGGAAATCGACTGCCTGCAATAACCGAAATATCCTAAAATTATTAGTTTAAAAAAAAAAAATATATATATATATATATATATATAGAGAGAGAGAGAGAGAGAGAGAGAGAAAGAGAGAGACTCAGTAAAAGTACAGAGGAGGAGGGGGAAGGTCAGTGAGGGCAAGAGGCAGACCTGGAGTTCATGAGCAGCAGCACTTCAGTCCAATTGTCTCCAATAATGGCCTCTTTGATCAGGCTTTCAGCACACACTCAAGCCCATAAGCATGCAACAAGCATCCACATGGATTTCATAAGCTGAGGCAACGCTTTCCTGAGTGTTTGCATGTTTGTTTGCACGTATTGTCCTGGCTGTTGACTTGAGCGGCGTCTTTAGTCATGCCGTGTGATGGTGGAGCAGAGCGGGAAGAAACCGCAGTGAATGTTGTGTTTAAAAATGGATCTCATTGTGCTCCAGAGTCGACTTGGGGGTCAAGAGAGGAGCAGCTTTAATTCTTAAAGGCTTTGTTCTCTCGCTCCTTCTTTCTGACTTCTGTTCAGTGAGTACTTTACTGCCGTCACACACACAGACCATAAATTCAGCATAGGAAAATACACATCTAAAAGCCAACTGGCCATATGCAGTGTTTTTCTCTTTTTCCCTTAATGTGAGACAAGATCCCAAAGCAGATTATTTGTTAAGGAATACTCTAATAATATTAAATAACCACTTCTTGTGGGCTTGAATGTGATCGGTTGATTTTAGCTTAGTCACTTTGGTATCAGCATATATGTTGGCCAGTGAGCAAATGTCAGTACAAAAATTACATTAATTACATTAAAAAATTAATGTTTGAGGTAATTTAGAAAGTGTTCTTACATATTTTGTCCACCAGAGGGAATTCTTATTTTTACACTGTAAAATATCCCACTCAAAGTCAAAGTCAAGTCAAAGTGTGCTTTACATATGCCAGTTAATTCTGGCATATGTACAGCACATACAGAGGATTGAAATTGTGTTACTCTCTGGCCCATAAACTTCTAACATTAATCTAAAGTGCAGAAAACTATCACTAGAAAAAGGCATATAAATTATGTGCCATTTTCATTGCTAATGTGTTGGCAAACAATTACGGATTTACAGATTCTGCAGATATGGAGGAATATTAGCATTTATCTGTGGTGAATAACCAATGGAAAATTAACTGAAAATAATTTTTGAGAAGAAGCACAGCGGTGCAGTGGTTAGCACTGTTGCCTCAGCGCTAACCATTTAGGGGGCAAAGAATGCCACAACAAGCTAAAAACCGCCTAAGTGGAACACCTTAGCAAACAATTGTCAATTTATAGATTATATAGCAATATTAGCTTTCACTTCACTTGGAAGAGAGGGGGGAGGAATATGTCTGTCCACCTGATGCATCCAAGTCCAATATGACAGTAAAGACTCTTCTTATTCTTATTCTTCTTATTACTTATATTGCCTCTCTTTTAGCTCTGGTTTTGGTCTCTACCAACTCCTAAGAAAAAAATATTGACTCTAAAGCTGCTAAATGCAATGTTTACCACCACCATATTCACTTTGTTCTTGTTTGGTGCTAAGCAGGTATTGTACAGTGGTTAAATCAGCAGAGGGGAACAAAAATGGGTTATAATTTGCTGTTGGTTCATCACTAGTCACACCTTTTTCATGTAGTCATTTTATCAATTGTTAATGTAGAAAATATTCATGAGTGCCGCTTTAAAATATTTAAAAATGTGGAAGAACTCTCCATATCATGTGCCTGTGAAACTCCCTGATGGGACAGGACAGATAGTTGAAGCAAGAAGTAACCCCAACTTTTATCTTGGTATTAAATCTTTGTCTCAGACTGCGTCTAATAAAAACACAACCACAGGCTCTCTCTCTCTCTCTCTCTCTCTCTCTCTCTCTCTCTCTCGCTCTCTCTCTCTCTCTCTTACTCTCTGTTGCCGGGTCCACAGCCTTTAGCATCTCAGCTACAACTCTTTATTTAGCGCCTGCTCTGCTCTGTTCCCCTTTACTGCTGAATAATGGATAAGTGACGACCATGATGCGATAGCCGTGTAGGCACTTTCATTGCGAGTTTGTGTGTTTTTCCTTGGCCCAGGAGAGGTAGACTGTCTCTTAACTCTCCACCTGCCTCTATAACATATGTAGCATATATGAACTCCGGACAATGCTTACAGAATCAGGTCTGGACCTTGTGAGATACATTCACACCTACCAGAAAGTTTCCATTTGGTTTAGGGGAGAGGTGGCAGGACACATCAATATCATCATCATGTCCACTCGCTGGCTGTGAATTCTCCAAACAATGGCCTCCCCTGTTAACATATCAGGTCAATGATACTTACACAGACTTTGTACCAGGGAGGTGGAAGGTTAAATCTCTGGTTCAACTGATTCGTTCTCACATTATACCTCCTCCGGGTGATGTCCAGAAAAGTTCATGGTTGCAGTACATGTGATTTCTACCTCTCCGTCCTCCAAGTATTGTACACCCTCCAGCCCTCCCAAGCCCTTCCTCTCAACCCTTACACCCCAAACCCCCCTTTGGATCTCCTGTTCATCTCCTCAGCTTCCCTTCCTTTCCTCCCAGCTTGCTCCCTTTAGTTCGGTAACTGCAAGGGCATTAAACTTTCATGACTGCTGTCTTTTTCTGGCCTGCTCTTCTTCTATCCTCCTTTGTGCCCCCTTAACACTTCATTCCTCACTCCTTCCCTACGCCCTCATTCCTTTTCTTGTCACCTTCATCTCTCTTTTTCTCTCATATGTCTTTCCTTCCCCAAAACTTTTTTTTTGGTATTCTTATTCTCTTCCTTTTTAAAAAAAATTCGTTACCCCCCTTTCTCTTGTGCTTACCCAGCAGTGAGTGGTGCTGGAAGAGAGCATAACGAGGAGGTTTGACACTCCTTTATGGTTTTTAACACCGGGAAACTCGACAGAATTTCAAGCGACTGTAAATTTAAGCAAACCGTTTCCCATCTGTTACTCACTGCTTTTGTGTCTTCTATTTGCACACTTGAAAGACCGCGTTCCATGCGTGTGTGTGTGTGTGTGTATAAGGGAAGGGAAAAAGATGCAACGGCATGTAAAAATGGTCTTAGAAACATCCCCATTTTTTTCTTTCAGACAAGTTCTTTTTTTTTTATCCAAGTTGAGAAGACATCTGGAAGGGAGTGAAGCCTCTGTGGATGCAGCTTATGAAATGATGGAAGTCTTTCTTGTAATTTTCCCTTTTCTCTCTTTGTCAGTCTCAGATTTGTTTTCTGGGTCAGCGTCAGTGTGTATAATCCACTGTATACAAACTGTTGATGAATCTGCATTAGGCCAGACTGTTGGAGAGTTGACCAAATGGCAGAGGGAAGTCAGATGTGTCTGTGTTCAGCTTTCATGAACCTTATGCAAGTCTTTCTTTTTTCAGGAGGCTCCAATCTCGTTTGCTGTCCAAGTACAAGCAAAAGTCCATGAATTGGCCATAAGGGTGCACCAAACTTAAATATTGCACCTCCAAGGTATACTTAAAGTTGGGGGACTTGCACGAACCAGATTAGAAAAAAGAATGATCAAAATTGACAAACCACAGCCTAAGAAATCATGACTTTTAGTCCCTTGTACGGGCCAAGCTCAATTTCCTATCATGCAACCAAGAGCACCTTTTCTTTAGTCTCTCCCTACCTAGTCTTTCCAACTCTCATCAAAATCATTATTATGACATAATTAGGGTTAATGTTAGATTTTACAAAGGCCCTCCAAATCCACAGAAAACATGCAACTAGAGCACACCATGACTAGTAAGCTGATCTTCAGGTATACATTTTGTGGAGTGCACCTTAAAGACCCTAATCAGAAATTGCGGAGGGAGTTGTAAACCTTGTTTACAATCAAATAATTTGTAGTTATTGTACACAAGAGTAATTTGATGTACATGTTGTCATTTCACCAGCTTGTATTTTTAAAGCATTCAGCATTCAGAATTCATAAAATATGGTGGAAATGAACCCAGCCACAAAGTTTCACAAGCTCTTTAATGTATACAGACTTTTATCCATTACATGCAAATTACATGTTTTGCATCATTGATGATCTTTGCCCTCCAGAATATGTTTCCTAATGACTTTGGTGATCCCCTGACTTTTCATCTAGCACCTCGCTGAGAATTGGTGTTTTTAATTTTAAGTGAAACGTCTTGGTACAAACATCCATGTTCCGGTCAGAATGATTTTTAGTCTCATTTTACGATTTTTAGTACAGCCTCGCAGCCTCGGTAGACTTTTAGCCTTGTTTCTTAGAATTTTATGGTTATCGTGAGTGATGTCTCAGGCGAGAGTTTCTGGATATCATGGCACACTTGAACACATTGCAGGGGGGATCTGGTCCCTGCTCCCTGCTCCAAATGCTTTACCATGTGATGATGCAGTAGTTTTGACAAAGGTAATGTAGTGCACAAGGGTTGTAGTTTAGCACTAGCTAAATGTGGCATCAGTGGGAATCTGTTTTGAAAACAGACATGGGGACAGATGGCGGGTGGCCAGTCGTTTAATGCACCGGCATTCATCAGAAGCCCACGTCGCTGGTTTTGAAAGTTGCAGCTTAATCTTCAGCCACATTATCCTGGAGGCGACGTCGTCACACCGAACATGGAAGTGGAGCAGACGAGGATGAAAGAGACAGAGATGGAGTGTAGGAAGAGAGAAAGAGAAGAGAGAGACCACCTACGAGGCCGCTTGATGATGCGCTGATCTGTCTTTGTCACTGCTTCTCTGTGTGCATATGTGTGTGCCTTTCCTTGTGTGTGTGTGTAATGCATTATGCTCAGAGAGGACATTGTGAAGTGTTAGGAGGTGCTGCTGTATGCAGATAAAAATGTGTGTTTTGGATGCGTGGCTCAGTAGGTGGTGTTTGTGTACGCTGTCTCATAATTGCCGGTTGTCTTTATTTTGCGTCTGCTCGTATGATTGTGTGTGTGTGTGTGTGTGTAAATGATGTGAGACACAGCAGCGTGTGGGTGGTGAGCTAAATGAAACGAGTGAGTATTAAGTTTAAGCTGAGGTGGGAAGGCAGAAGTCTTGCGGCTTCTCTTCCTCCTTCATCCATCTCCACCTTGTTGCATGTCTATCCCTTACTCACCTCTCCTCTTCTTCTCTTTTTCCCTCCTTCATGTGACATATTACTTCCCTCTCTTGCATCTAGTCTTCCCTCTCTGTCTCGTACACACACACACACGCGCTCACACACGCTGTAAAGGAATTAGGACTGATCCGAGCTGAGTCTTTAGCTTGTCTGTCTTTGAACATCAGTGCTGTTGCTTTTGAAGCTTTCCTTTGAATTATACACAGATAAAGGCTGGCTGAAGCTGTGCTGTGGGCTATACATAAAGAAGACATACATAAGCTGTGGGTTTTATGCACACAAACATTAAAGTTTAGAAACACCTATACAGAGTTGTTCAGTGTTAAAGATTAATTCTGGTTTATTACATCTTGGGTTTTTTTTTTTTTTGTAATGTTGGCATATCTGTTATGATAACATACTCAAGAGGGTAACTTCTGAGCTCTGGTAGAAGACAGAACATAGTCAAGTTCAGCAGGGCAGGAACCACAAACAATCAGTACATCCTGAACAGGCTGCCGGTCTATAGAGACACTGGGGCAATAGGCAGATTACACCCTTAAAAGACTGCCAGATGTATGCTGAGCTAATTGCTCCCCAGCTATAGTATAGTAGGGATGGTACCATACCCACAGATGTACATTTAGCTAATTGCCTCTCAGCTATAGTATTATGTTAGGTACAGTACCATAGCAACAGATGTATGCTAAGCTAATCACCTCCCAGCTATAGAATAGTAGGTGGCTATATTATAGCAGGGCTATAGTATAGTAGCGATTAGCTTACAATACCCACAGATGGATGCTAAGCTAGCAGTGCCATACCCACAAATGTACTCACAGTGTAATTCTTTTAACTACACATTCATAAAAGACTCATACGCAACCAAAAAAAAAAAAAGAAAAAAAAAGAAAAAACAGGACCCAAGTTGTAATAGACTTTTCCTTTTAATTTCATTTTAAGTTCTGGCTACTGCTTCCTGCACACATGCATTTACTCATATTGACACACACTGGTATTAATTTAATCATTTTGAGTTGGCAGGAAATGTTTGGCCCCTATTTTCTGCAACTGCACACACACTCATAGACATCCTAGAAACACACACACACACACACACACACACACTTTAGTATTAAGTTATTTGGCAGGACATTTTGGCTACTAATTTTTGATATCTATACACACACACTTAGGAATTAACTTTGTCTTGGCAGGCAGGAAATTTCTTTTTTTTGTGTGTGTGTGTGTTTCCGCATGCAGGCAAACATGCATATAAGAGTGCATGCATACACATGCACACACACAATGGGCAGTAATCCCCCTGTACATGCCAGAGATTTGGGCACTGCAGGGATTTTCCTCTTCAAAGAGCAGACCACCCATTGCTGGAACAATGGTGTCCGAACTCTGGAAGATTTCCTGTGGCGGAGGTGGGAATCCACACACACAGACACACACAAAACAGATAGCCTGTATTATGTATAGACACACATACGCTGTCATATGCATACGTACATTAAACATAACGCTTATGCACAGACCCCCGGGGTTATGTATATACCTGCAATGCTGCATGTGGCATTTTATGTGCATGTGGCTGCCTTTTGGAGCTCATAGGAGGACAGAGGGTTTTTGTGGCGACAGGCAAACAGACAAGGATCTGGAATGTGTATTTTGCGGGGGGGGCTTGACGAAACAGCAAAGACATTGAGCAAGAGCAAGAAGGGATTGGAGAACCAGAGGAATAAAGGGATAAAGGGACTAAGGGGAAAGACTGAAGTTTCCCTAGCACTGTCCCATGTTTTCCTCAAGTCTTTCCCTCCCCCTTGCTCACTTGCTAACTTTGTTTTTTCTTTTCTTCTTCTTTCTTCTTCTATTGTTTTCTTTTTTCTTTTTTTTTCCTTTTTTTGTTTTTGTCTGCCTTGTGCTGCCGCCGATTCACTCACAGACAAATTAAAAGTATTTGTCGCCTTAAAGCAGCCTTTTGAATTCAAAGACAAAAGATGGCGGGGCAACAAAGAACACCCTGCGTGTTGTGTGGGAATATCGCTCCAAATGTTTAGATGCCCCCCCCCCCCCCCCCCCATGCACACACACTTCCACCCACATCCTCTCTTCTTTTCTTCTTCTTTTCTTTTCTTCCTTCTTTTGTTACAACCAACAAATTCTTTCTCATTTGATGGAGAAATTGTCTTTTTTGTGATTGATTTGTTCTTTGTGCTACACGTACAATAACAGACTGTATTGTTGCGTTTCTTTCATTTTTGAGTTGTTATTATTTTCCATATTGACAGACAGCAAGTTGGCTTGGACGCAGAATTACAACAAGCAGATGCACACGCAGGCTGCTTTTAGCCTGGTTTAACTATGCAACGTTCGGCCTAGTTGGTATTCACACCTTGTCATTTTGTAGCTTTTTTTTTTTCCGCGGGAAACTTTCAGAAAATTCATCCATGAAATTGAAATTTAATTCTGCTAAGTAAGAGCGTTTATATGCATGTGTGTGGGGGAGGATGGTTGGCATTTGTGTCCAGCTGGTGGAGTTTTGTATTTCTCCCCTTGATTTATTTTTCGGTTTACAGTTGGCCGTCAAACTTCATGGGTGGAAAAACTGCTCACATTGCAGATTTTCTGAGGAGATGCAGATAGTGTTTATGTCTTTCCCTTATTGCCTCACTGTCTCCCTCAGGCTCACACATGCATTGACCCATGTGTGTGTATATATATATATATATATATATATTCCTCTTCCCTTACTTATTTTTTATCTTTGCATCTTGTAGCTGTAGCAGCTGTTCCCATGCCACTCAATACCTTTTCCATTTTCAGCTTGTCTGTCTTTGGCTATTTGAATTTGTATTTATTTAGTTACTACTATAGAATTTCTTTATCTAGATGTGCAGATAGTCCCACCTTGACCTGATGTGGCATAAAAGAAAAAATAAAACAAATCACAATGTTTCAGAGCTCAAAGGCAAAAGCTGGTACTTTTCTCTTGACCTTACTTGATTTATTTTTTTATTTTCACCATTTTTGTTATGAGGGGTGGGACAGTGGTGGGTGTTGCCTCAAGTAAGAATGTTCTGGGTTCAAATCCTCCAAATCCAAGTTTGCATGCTCTCCCCGAGCTTGCATGGGTTCCCTCTGGGTACTTTGGCTGCTTCATGTCCAAAGACATGCAAGTGAAGACTTTAAAATGTCCGTAAGTGTGAATGGTTCATGTCCATTCAGTGATAGAGTGGCAACCTGTTCACGGTGTACCACGGCTCTTGTCCAAAAGTCAGCTGGGACTGGCTTCAGCTCCCCATCCTCTGACCTTGAAAAGAATAAATGATATAGATAATGAATGGATGGATCGAGTTTTGCTATGCAAGCAGTCTTGGTTCAGTCCAGTTTTTATCTGGCACTTCACACTCAGTTCCAGTCTTCAAGCAACAAGCTAAACAACTCTCCAGGTGGATTCTGAGCTCCCATTCAGCTACTTGGCTGCTTTCCTGATACTAAGGAAAATGAACAGACTAAGTTGGCTGTGTGAAACATGTAAATGTCAGTCCTGTGACAGACTTGTGCGACCTGTTCAGGGTGTACTGTGCCTCACCCCAGTGACCATTAAGAGGATAAGCAGTATAGATAATGCTAGATACAGCTAGGCTACACTACCAGTCCAGTGTGTTAAGAAATTTACAAAAGCTGAGTAGTGGTTTAAAAAACATTCAGTGTGAAGTCTATTTGGACAAATAAAATTTGCATTGTGAGTCCAAAAGCGTAGTGTTTACCTGGTATTTCTGTATTTACCCACTTATTAAATTTCTCAATATCTGAGAGAAAAACACATGGGGTAGAGAGGTAAATATTGGACTTGAGGACCCACAGAGCAGTTCTCTGGGATGTGAAACACATTGATTGTACTCTATTATCCATTCAGAAAATGTGCAGGGATTTTTTTTTTTTTTTTTTGCATTTTTGGAGCGATAAGAAGACAGATAGAAAGACAAGCTGAGTACTTAGTTGTCCTGCAAGCTTCAATAGGGATTCGGTCGAAGATAATGATCCAATTTTTATTTTGGAGTGAAGTATTCCTTCAACCTTGGTCCATCCAGGGACGATTGACCGAACGCTACTTCAAATGCCAAAGTCTGACGGAGAGGAATCTAAAACGTCTTTTGATTGTGTGGTGGTGTGCGGGTCCGTGTGCCTTTGTGGAGTTACACCCCCTCGTTTACGAGGCTGTTTTTTTTTTTTTTTTTTTTTTGGGTCTGCTTGACAACTAAACACAAGCCCCTTCTGCCAAACAAATGGGAACTGTGCTGGGGAGAGGGGGCGGCCCAGGCCCGAACTGCAGAGATGGGCACTCTTTGACAGCTGCTTTCATCTTGTTATTATTCCTCCTTCACACTCAAGGATTTTTGGGCTTCCTAAAGTATTTCTGTCGCTCTCTCCTTCCTCTTCCTCCATCTAACCCCCCTCCTCCTCCATCTCTTTCTCTCTTTCTGTCACCAGGCTGTGATTGGCTGTTATGACAGAGCCATCGCCAGGCTGTCAGCCTCTTCTAAAAGCTCAGTTTAATTACTCCTTTTCACTCGCATGTCACATTCATGCACAGATGCATGCAAACCCGCACGCACACACGGTAAAGTCACTCGCAAACACACAAACTAATGTGCTCAGCTGCATGCCACATCCTGGCAGTAATTAAAAAAAAAACAACACAAGAAAAAACAAAACAATGGTGACCGATCTCTCCGTCACCCACTGTACTTCTTAGCAGACCCCCAGACATCAAGTCGGTTTTCTGAAGGGCTGGCCACTGCGTGGTATGATGGGCATCGATCAATCGCGGGCCATGCTGTGCCAGGCTCTGAATAGCCAATTAAAACCATTGAGACAGGGGGGTACGAAGGAGTAGGAGTTTGGTTTCAGAAGGATGGTGATGAAAGCGAAAGGAGAAAAGATGCAGCAGCAGTTGCCTGTAGTTGGTAAATGTTTCAATATTTTGCTTCGTAAACTTCACCGTGCTCGCTTTTCCAGCGTTCCCTCTCTGTCGTTCCTCCAGCTAAAGATTCCTTGACGGATGCTTTCAGCCATGCTCCCATAAACAGAAGAGAGAAGTGCACTGGGTTGCGACCTTGACTGATGGAGGGAAGCTAAGACAGATGTACAGATTTGCTAGAAATGAAGGAGAAACAATGAGAAAGTCTTGTCGTGTGTGCCACGCTGTATGCCAAGCTGTGTGGGATGGGTTTCATGTTGTCCTCAACCCCCCCCCAAGCCGCCTGTCACTCTTCTTTTCTTCATTTCCTTTCTCTCTCCCCTTCCCCTACATCTCATGTCTCTCTCCTGTCCATGTCCTAATGTCCTCTTTCCACTTTGTATTCCTCCTCTCCATTCCTTTTCATTCTTTTGTTCACACTTCTCATTTTCCTCCCCTCCTCTTGTTTCTTCTATACCCTTTCCTCTCTCTCCCCTGCCTTGTCATACCACCCCATTACCTCTCTTTGTTGCTCTTCATCAAATTTTGCCCTTGTCACTCCCCAATCACTCCCATCATCCTTTTTCTCTTGTTTTCCTGTCTTACCTCTTTCTTGTCCCCCCCCTCCCCTTTTCTTACTTTCACTCCTCTACTCCCCCCTCTCCTCCCCCTGCTAGGTACCCTGCCCTACGACATCAAGATTGTGATTGCTGGAAACCATGAGTTGACCTTTGACCAAGAGTTTATGGCTGACCTGATCAAGCAAGACTTCTACTATTTCCCGTCAGCCTCCAAGCTGAAGCCAGAAAATTATGAGAATGTCCAGTCACTGCTCACTAACTGCATCTACCTGCAGGACTCTGAGGTCACCGTGCGGGGCTTCAGGATCTATGGCTCCCCCTGGTGAGTAACCACCTTGACTTGAACACCTTGCACTGCAGGTACGAAAAAAAATACTTGGTTCACTTTTAGGATTCTTATTCTTCTTTGAAAGTAACACATTTTTGTGATCAGTTATACACAATATTTTGGCCTTGTGTTTCAAGATTGCACTTTAATAGTCCCAAGTGCAGGAAAGCAAAGTTTCAAGAACATCAGGCACACAGCTACAGAATCCTCAGAAGTGCCTTTCTTTTTTATCACATTTTATATGAAATCTCACTGTAGCAGTCTCAGCAGCGTTGGCTATTCCACATTTCTATGTCTACTTGGTGCATGGTTGCTGCCGCTTAGGTGCAAGTGATGTAGCGGAGAACATTTCCCACTCATGACCATGACCAAGTCCTGAAGGCAGTTCTCTTGAAAGGTCAAAATGTCTAGGCAACACTGCATTGTTTGACATGTATCATTTGATGCACATATAGCACTACGTTCCTATAGGCAGGAAAGTTATTGTCGTCACTCCCCACTGTACTTTTACATAATATAAATCAATTGTAGGCTAACTGAACTAGCATCAAAAACAAAGAGTAATAACCTAAACACATCTTAATCATCCGGTGGCATGGTGGTGCAGTGGTTAGCACTGTCGCCTCACAGTACTCCGGCTTCCTCCCACAATCCCAAAAAGGTTAGGTTAATTGGCTACTTGCCCGTAGGTGTGCGTGTGTGGTTGTCTGTCCTTGTGTGTCAGCCCTGCGATTGACTGGCGACCAGTCCAGGGTGTACCCCGCGTCTCACCCATAGTCAGCTGGGATAGGCTCCAGCTCCCCCGTGACCCTGACAGATTAAGCGGTAGAAAATGAATGAATCTTAATTATCAAGACCCCTCATGGCCAGATAATTTGACAGTGATATGGGCTTTCATTGGTTCAAAATCTAGTTTCAAGACCTTTATTTTTTTAGGTTTTGTATTTGTGCTTTTGCATGTTCCTAAATGACTTTGTATTCAATTAAATAACCACATCAAAAATCTGAAACTACTTAGTATTCCGCCATGGAACAACTGTACACATTACACACTGAAAGGGGAAGAATGGGCTCAATAACGATCCAGCAGTCCATATTTGCCCCGGGCCCTGTAGCAGCTTAATCCGGCCATGGCTCTGCGCAAAGTTAAAATGCTGTTATCGTGACAACAGTGCTCGCTTTTTGACGTCATCAAATTTTCAATTATTGAAATTAGTTTCTTTATTCAGCTTGTGACTTGTGTTGCTTTCTATTTTTGTAACTCAATTCACTGTGGACAGGAAGCTTCTTTTTTCAGTGTGTGTGTTTACTCTCTCAGTGCTGGGTAATTGGTTTGCTGTGATAGCAGGGTCCCCAGAGTTTATTTGCTCAGGCCACTGCAGAGAGCTGCTTGATTTGGACCAAGTGGAGACGGAAGGAAAGAAGAATCAAAGCAAGGGAGGGCATGAGACAAAGGAGAGAAAGGAGAAAAGAAGGAAGGGGTGGAGATCTATGAGAGAAAGGGGAAAAGAGGCAGTGGGAGGGGAGGGATGGAGATTTAGCAAGGAATGATTTTATTCACATTCACTGGCTGGTGTAATAGGCACATGAGGTGGTGGTGGTGGTGTTTGTGTGTGTGTGTGTGTCTGAATGTGTGAATGTGTGTGCCCGCTGTGGGTCTGTAGGTTTGTGTACCATATGTGCTCTCACTTGCTTCAGAGTGTGCAAGTGTGTACTTGTAGACCTATCCTATCTTTGTGAGGACCAATATCAGGATAGATCCTACTTTGTGAAAGTGAGGACATTGTGGTCGATTCTCACAACTTCACAGGGCTGTTTGAAGGTTAAGATCTGGTTTTAGAGTTCAGTTTAGATCAGATTTAGGTTAGGGTTAGGTATTTAGTTTGGATGGTTAAGGATGAATTATGCCACTGAGTGTCCTCACAAAGATATAAGCACAGGTGTGTGTGTGTGTCTCTGAGCCTCAGGGTGTGTTCCTGCAGCACATAGGGGCTCCAGCTGGAAGCTCCGTGTGTTTCCCCCCTCGCTATGTGTGTTCCCCTCTTCCCTCCTTCGTTCCTTATCTCCCTCCTTCCTTCTTTCTTTTCTTTCTCCATTACAACCTTATTTTCTTCCTTCCTGTCTTCTTTTTTCTTTCCCTGCTCCATCACTTTTGTACTATGTTGTCATTTCCCAAAATTCCCTCCTTCCCTTTTTTTCTTTCTTCATCCTTCTCTACCCATGCCCGTGGCCCGTACCCTCCCGGCCCGTACCCTCCCGGTCACTGGATGGTCTCAGTGTGTTGCTGGATGACACACACACACACACACACACACACCAGCCACCTCCTCCACACGCTCCATTCTTTTGGTAGCAGCAGTGGGATAGAGCCTGTTCCAGTCCCCTCCGTTGCCATGGCGATGACAGGCCCAGCGATGCTTTATGGCCTGTGGATTACCCCCGCCTCGCCCCACGCCACCACCTCCACAGTCCGAAGGTGCTAACGGACTGTCTGACCTCCTGATTACGGTCTTCTGTGTGTGAAAGTAGAATATGACGTGTTTTGCCATTTGCAATGAAAACACAAATTCATTTTATATTAGGAAAATAATCTTGTCAATTCTAAAGTACTTTAGAAAGCCTGAAACACTACTTTTTAATGAAAAAATAAGTTGAGCTCAATGCACAATGAGTAGCTACAAAGCTAACCCATGGATCACGGATAAAAGAAGCAATTCTACCAGTTTCACACAGGAAACAGACAGCTGCATCCTGTCTTTTGTTGACCTGTTCGTCCATCCCGACCTCCTCCTTATGCAGGCTTTTTATTAGGTATGAGACCATGTGTTTTGTCTGTCAATCAGTCTTTCTGTCTGCCTGTCAGTCAGTCAGTCTGTCATTCCTTCAGTCTGTCTGTCTAATTGGATCCCTCTTTCTTCTTTCTGTCTTTCACCTCCTCTCATTCTCCATCCAGTCTTCATACCTTCCCTATTCTTTCTCCATCCCTCCATCCATCTGGCTTCAGGAGCTATTTACTTTCACCCCCTGCCATCTCTGCCTTACTCCTCCTTTGTCTTTACCTTTCTCCTCTGCAGATCCTGTTAGTAAAAGCACTGTGTGAATGTGTGTGGTAAGGGTAGTGACTGTGACTTGTAGGGTAAAAACTCTTTGAGCAGTTGTTAATACCAGAAAAAATATATATAAATATTAATAAATGCAGCACTATAAATGCAGTATATTTACCATTTAAGACAAAAGTATAAATGAGGCTTAATTCTCTTCAGGTTTTGTGCATGTAGTGTGTTTATTTTCCCTCAAACAACATCAGCATATGTTTTAAATCTGCTCGATTTCTGAGTGTTGTGTTGATGGACATGATGATGTCAAAGCCCCACAATGCAACACAAAGAGGAATCTGATGAGCTGTTTAGAGCTGCAAAATGTTGACGACATTCCACAGAAGAAAACAAATAAGACATTTTGCTTTTTTCTTTTTACATAATGCCATCATCATCTTTCTCCATGATCAAAAAAATGTCAATTTCAGAGTTGTTGCTTCTGTAAGCTAATCTTTCGGTCGCTGTTTTTCATGGATGTAGCTAGGTAACTAACTTGCTATGTCAGAAGATCCAGATTTTATTGTGCAAAGCTCCAATTGGCCAGTTGTTTCCCCAATGAGTCATGTGATGTTTGGCACGGTATGGCATGACTAATGCTGCAAATCCTGCTGTGAAATGGACATGACTCCCATGTAGAAAAAGTAATTTCATTACTGCCCCGTTTTCCTCCAGCATTTATTTGTTGTGCCAACCCGGCCATTATTTGAATAATAGCTTTTACTAGAAAATTTACATCATCTGGCTGAGATAGTGTTTGTTACATTGGAAAATATTTGACTTTAACCTCAACGTGCTATTTTTTTTTTTTAAGATATATGGCACACCAGAAAGTCTGATGCAAAAAAAAAAATGTCAGTGTTAGCGAAAATAAAAGCTTCCGCACTCTTATCTCCATTGTGTACACCTAATTTAGAAAAAAAAGTCATTAATTAAGTGCATGCGAGGGAGATGTGCCGAAGCTTTGATTAATTTGCTGAACAAACACAGTCCATCAACTCAGAACCTGTTCCCGAAATAACAATAAACAACAGGAGCTAAGCGATGCATGAAAAATGTTTTGTAGCTATATTTAGGCTACCATTTTTATTGGGTGTCAACTTCCTCCACCAAAGAAAATGTCTTACATTAACTCTCCAGATGTCCAGTTGTTTTTAGTGTATTACTGATTGTAGCTGTAATTTTTAGAAAGTAAAGAGCAAAGTACACTTGTAGTTATAATGGACTCAATCAGAGATTTTTGCGCATTCGTGAATCACCTTCCTATTTTCTAGATATTGTCTATCATTCATGTAGTAATGAAAATTGAGTGATATCTGTCTATTACTGGACTGAGTGTCACTTCAAAAATTCGCTTTTGAAAAGAAATTTTCACACAAAAAGTACATAATAGTTTCACCGGCTGGTATCGCAGACATCTCGGATGCTCAGCTCAGAAACTACTCTCTACTCATAATTTAGCAACTCAGATTCTCAGCAGCGGAAACCAATCTGGCAACCTCGGCAGATGACATCTGAGTCATTATTAATAATGAGCTTGCATGGCCGGGACACGCAGCTTTTGCACATTTGCGGATCTGTTCCTCTGCGAGAACAAAACACGGCCATAAATATGCACTTCATCAGTCACCAATTAAGAAATTCATGTCTGATAGAAAGAGGAGTGGAAACATCTTCTCTAACAAAAGCCTTCATCACAACCATTCTGCCTCCTTTGAAAACACTGCATCGCTTTGAAATTGATGTGATTATTGTACATTTCCTTCACGCTTAGACATACACCAACGTTCATGGTCTTTTTAACCAAATAGGTGGCCCTAGGCCTAAAATTTGCTGTCAGGTCCCATGGTGACCCCAACCATATTGGCAGCACTATTATTTCCCCGGACACCCAAAAACCAATCAGTAGTCTGAAGTGGTTAGTTAATTAATCTGTGAATTCATTTTGATAATTGAGTATTCATTTAAGTGTTTTTTAAAGCCAAATGTCAAAACTTAACTGGTTCCAACTTCTGAAATGTAAATATTTGCTGGTTTTCATCAGTTTTGAGATGACACACTTAACGACTTTTGGTTTTAGACTGCTGGTTGGACAAAACAATCAATCTGAATATGCTACCTTGGGCTTGGACAGTTGATGAGTAAAGGGGTGGGTCCTCAGGTTGGGAATGAATGAATGAACCAGGGTCACAGGATTAGACAGCAGAAGACCCTATCAAGAACCTGGGGCTGGGGAGGTGGGGGATATGTTTTCTAGACTTTTTCAAACAATTGGGCTGTGAATATTCTGTACTATATTGCCAAAAAAATCCCTTAATAATTAAGTTTAAGTTTTAAGTTTATACTTTATTAATCCCTCAAGCTGGGGAAATTACTCTCTGCATTTTACCCACACCAAGTGAACGAAACACACCCACAAGCATGCACATGCACTAGAGACGCTGTGGCAGGGGGCTTCCCTAGGAGGAGCCCAGGGAGCTGGGGTAGATTGGTGCCTGGCCATGGTCGCAGAGGTGGGGGGGTGTGTCTCCTTCACCACCACCCATATCCATTGTGCGTATCCATTGGGCTTGGAATCGAACCAGCGACTCTCCATTCTCCACGCGGTCCAAAGTCCAAGGCCGCACGCTTAACTTGCTGCACCACGGCCGCCCCCATATAATTATAATACATTAATACTGCTCAATATAACTTTATGTTTGTTCAATAAAATATTTAGCAACAACAAATAAAGACAACAGTTAGTTTAAAAAACATTCCTAAAACAGAAATAAACACCAAATTTGTTGGGGACTAATTTAGCAGCGGATTAATATACATTCAGGGAAGCAGGACGGAGTGTGTAAACTACTACAGTGTGTGTGAGTGTGTGTGTTTGTTCTTGGTAGTTTTACAGTTATAGTTTTTTTTTAGTTTTTGGGGGCAGCTGTGGGTCAGTAGGTCAAGAGGGTCATCCACTTATCAAAAGGTTGGCGGTTTGATCCCTGGCTCTTCCAGTTTGCGTGTCAAAACATCCTTGGCCAGGTACTGAACCCCAAATTGGCCCTGAGTGTGTGTGTGTGTTAGTAAAAGCAATGAATCTGTGTGTGAATGGGTGAATGTGACTCATACCACCAAAGCACTTTGAGTGGTTGCTAAGACTGGAAAAGTGCGGTATAAAGTATTCACCTTGTACACCTTGTACAACAATGGAGACATTCAGTGTTGTGTTCAGTGAATCATCAGACCTATCCTTTAAACATTTAGCCTATTTTTCAGGCGACAGCAGACATGTAAAACCTTGATGTGAGACTATTTGGCTCGAGGGTCTCTGACAGCTGCTTGGAATAATTGAATTTTAGGGGGCAGTCCTAATAACTTTGAAACTAATGGGGTTAGAGACTTGATTCCAGATCCTAAGAGAATGCTTTGGAGGGTCAAGATACAAGTATAATTCATCGATGGAAAGCTTTTGTCTCCGAGTATCATCTATCATCCAAGTACTTTTTGCTGTTAATCGCAGGAAGGACGGAAGTTAGTTGGCTGAGAAAGAGGGAGCTGGAGAGGACAGGTGGGGGTGGAGGGGGGGGCGATGAGGAGAATGGAGGGAAAGCATCAATGTGCAGTGGTATGAATGGGTTAAATCTCTTTAAATGTTTATAATGATGGTCTCGGTGGAGTGGAAGACAGGCAGGGGAGACGGACGGCTGGTTCTTCAGACACACAAACAGACAGGGATGAGAGAGACAAAGTAGTCCGTTTGTTGATGGGGGATTTGCGTGGGAGCGATGGGGGAGAGAAAGTGAGAGACCCTTTTCTTTTTCTTCTTTAAATGAAAACGGCAGAAATGTATCGCTCCCCACTGCTCCGCGTGGAATAATTAAGGACGGAGATGCAAAAGACTCCTTAATTAGATTTTTTAATTATTGAGGATTCACTTCTCCTTCTATAGTGGCCCAATTAAGAAAGCTCATCAAAAACTAAAGAGATGAAGAGAGGCCGTTTTCTTCTCCCCCCATCCTCCTCCTCCCGGCCCCCCTCTGTCTCATCTTCCTCCTCCCTCTCTCACTCCGTCTCCTCTTCCTCAGCTCCTCTCATTTGACAGAAATGGACTACCTGTGCTCTGTTTGATGGCTCGTCCTCGCTGATGAGCGGGAAATGGAAGGGACTCTTGCCGACTTTAATTAACTTGCTTGTTTTCACGGGCCTCAGTGAAAAGTAAAAGAGGGAGGTGGGAGAGAGAGCGGAGGGAGGGGGGTAGAGGAGAAGAGGTAAAATGCAGTGGTGGCATGCAAGAGCTTTTCCTTTAATGATAATGAGTCTAATGATGGTGGAGATGGCATGAAGGTAATTTGACCTTCTTTCTCTTTGCGGAGCTTCAAGACTTTACTTTGTTCCCGCTCTGATGAGGAGAGACTTCACAGAAATGGAAGTTTGAATGATGGAGAGAAAGAATGAATGAGTAACAAATCCAACTTCTTAAGGCATGTTTTAGCCCATTAACGACAAACTGTGTTTCGTTTACTGCCAACCGTTTGATTTTCTTCCTGGCCATCATTTTCACTTCTGGATGCTGCAGGAACTTAGGCAGACAACTAATCCATCAGAGCAAACATGACTGACCTTTGTTTTACACAGGGCGACATAGTGGTGCAGCAGTTAGTAATGTCGCCTCACAGTAAGAAGGACTGACATCTAATCTACCTAAAAGGTTTCTAAGTTCTCCACATGGTAGCATGGGTTACCTCTGGGTTCTCCAGCTTCTTCCCACAGTCAAAAAACATGCAGATTAGATTAGGTTCATTGGCAACTCACTCACAGGTTTGAATGTGAGTGTGAATGGCTGTTTGTCTCTATATGTCCGCCCTGCGATAGACTGGTGACCCGTTCAGGGTATACAAGGTATAGAAAATGGATGAACAGATGGATGTTCCACACTGTTGTCATGCAAGTAGTCTGGTTGCAAACAGGGATTATTTTGAAGAACAGAAAGTTCAGAGACAGTCTGTCTTCTGAGATGTGGAAAATGGCTGCTAAGAAGCTGGAAGTTAAACTAGAGCACAATTATGCAATTAGCAAATATAAATACTATGAACAAGATCAAGTGATTTTGGCCATTTCTTTATGGCTGCATTGAAAAGGTTGCAGTCTGTGTGTTGCAGCCAAAACACAGGAACTGGCCATTTATTCAAATGCTTAAGATTACAAATCTTCTGATACATTCTGATACATAGCTAACTGACTCTTAATGACTGTGTTTCAATAAACTTTCTCACATTCTGGTAATGGAACAGATATGCTGTTAGTCTGTGGGCATTGCCAAAACATGCATGACCTACACTCAATATTGTGCCTGGATCAAAGAAGCTGCTGTTGCTGCTTTGCTAACGTGCTGCTCACACTACAACCAACTGTGTAGACGTGGTGTTAGAAACAAAAACAGAAGTAATATTATGTGTGTGTGAAGGTGATGAGGAAAGGGAAAATCATTCATTAGGACATCTGCTGGACAGATTGAGAAAGGCAGGTTTGGGGAGATGAAAGGGCTGAAGACCGGGGCCGAGGCAAACTGTGGAGCAGATTGTGACAAAGTTTTTCCTGATTTCTATAGTGGACTGAGCTGAACTGAAACCAGAAGGAAGTAAATCAATCTAAAAATATAGGGTATATATTGGAATACTGTCGACAGTAATGCAATGCATGCACTCCTTTATAGTCATGCAGCGTTGTGGGTGTGCTCCTTCAAAGATGTATAAAGACAGAGAGATGTGGAGTTGGGAGTTAATGCTTTTCTGGGCCTCCTCACCAGAGCCTGCACTAAATTAACATCCAATTCACTCTGAGACTCTCAAACCCCCCCCCGGGTCCTTGTCCTCTCCTCTCTCCCCTCCTCCTCTATCCCATTCATCCTTCCATTCCTTCATCTCCCACCTACTATTCCTGTAACACATACATTCCCACTGGACCCAAATAAAGTAGCCTATGAGCACTGAACATTAATAAACGGGGTACTGAAGGGAGATGGTGGAGGAACAAAGCAAAAAAAAAAAAAATTGGCCCACTTTAACCCTTGTTACTTTCCTACCCTCTCTTCTCTGCACCCCCTCTTTTTTTCTTCATACTCCTCTACAATTTCATTTTTTCCTCCCTTCTAAAGTGCTGCCAGTCTGCAGCCCTGTAGCTGAATAAACAGTTACAGAGGGAGGAAGAGCAGACGTGAGGACATTTACTGTGTCGTTTCCCTGGAGGGATTTCTCTTTAAATTACCTGTTAAATGGCCTCCAGGGGCAGGACTTCACCATTCATGGATGTGTGTGTGTGTGTGTCAGTGTGTGTGCGTGCTTGTGTGTTATGGCATGCTACGGGGCATTTTTCTTTCTCTATTTCACACATGCCTTCCCTCCCTAAGGCATGTGGCATTGTCAAGCAAAAAAAAAAAAATGAATTAAAGTGATTCTGTCCTTATGTTCCTCCTCGCCTCAGTCCCCTCTCTCTTCCTTCCTCTATTCTCTCACACACACCTCGTCTTTCCATCTCGTCAGCTCATCAGCAAGCAGTTATGTTCGGCATTAGAACATAGAAGGTGGGGGTTGGGGAGGTGGGAGACAGGAGGCCATGGACACTGCAAAAAAAAAAAAGTCAAAGCCAGGAAGTCATATCACCATCTCAGTGTCTCTGTTCCTCTTTGCACGCCTCAAACAGGCAAATGAGATGACTCCAACCGCTCCCTCTAAATGCAGCTTCATTTATTGCAGCAATTTTAGCACAAACAAATGTGTTTTGCTGTGAAACAAGGCAGATTAACTCTGAGTGATCCACTTGCATTAAAATGAGCTTTTCAAGCAAGATAAACATGTTGGCGCACTGAAATTAGGGAACGTTTTCCCACTCGTGTTCTTTAGATAGAATCCTTAAAATTCCACCTTTGCACACGCTCATGTTGTCCATCATAATTCCAGGTGTTACTTTGTAATGAACTGCTATTTTATTCCTTTGTATGTATCCATGTTATGTAACAAATGTTGATTTCAGTCTTACATTTACCTGAATGCCTATTGACCTAAATGTATTGCATTCAGTGTTCGGTTTTCCATGCAGATGACAAAGCAACAGTACTCACTGTAAAAACTTTAAACTTGAAACTGTCTCAATCAGCAGGTCAGGTCCTGCATTCTTAAACTTTTCTAATGAGGGCCCCTCATTTAGCTTTAGGTAGCTTTCTGCACCCACTGGCACTAAATATGAAAACATGTTTGTTATGATCATTCCCCGTAGAGACCCCTTCGAGACTTCTTTTGGTATCTGTTTAATATTTCCTGTTTTATTTTGATGTTCATTTCCTTGTGCATCTGTTCCCACTTCTGGTTGTCAGTTTGTCTGACAAGAGGACAGTTAACTGTTGACTATGTCCAACTGTAGATAGTTAAAAGGGTGTAGATAGTTAAAAGGGTGGTTTATTGGTTCTCAAAGGGGGGTTGTGGCCACAAATGGTGTGTTGATTCTCAGGATCAAAGATAGTAGGGTCCTGGTTCAGGGCATGAGAAAAAGATTTCTTTATCAGGCTGCTTAGTGTTCTAGAAACACTAGTGTAGAGGGTCTGGTTGGGTTTGATTCTAAGGCTGTGTTGCTGGCAAGCACTACTGGGGTTCTTTGAGAATCTTTATGGGTTCTTTGGAGAAGATCCAAAGGTCTGTCCTTCGCTCTTCTCAAAAACTGCTCATCCAATCGACTTCACACATCTTGTTGAGGACTGAAGAGAAATAGAAAATGCAGCATCCACTGTGAATTTGAGTTTTTGGATGAGAGGTTCTCTAGAAACATTAAACGGCAATCATTTAGAGTTGGAGATGATGCATTTACACAACCTTTGGTCAATCTCAATCCATATAAATAGAATAGGCAAAATATTTGGAACACCTCTCAGTATAATCTGATACAGTTCCATACCACAAATTATAGCCTTCAAAATGGCGGTTAAAATAAATCAACACCTCTTTCAAACGGATTCATTGCACTTTTGCTTTTTCTTCTTTGAGTTTTTTGTTCATCTTTAGTGTTGACAGTGCCAAATACTGTGGGCTCTTCTGCTCTGCTTCCTGTAACGCTTACTTCAAAACCACCTTTAAAGAGCCATTTGCAGCCTGGGTTAATACTAAACAATTTGCGTCCCACACTTAAACAGGAAGCTTCTCTGGTCTCAAGGTCGATCAAATGTCTTGATGCTGCATTGCATATTCTAGTCTATGGAGACTCCGGTCTGTGGTGCAGTTGATCACTCAGTTTGCATCTTCTGTGTTGGATTTCTCCCTGGTTATTGCTGAACATCAGTGCAAAATGGCTGCTCTAGTTCTGCTAGTGTAGCTCTTCTGGAAATGTCTCAAAAAGAACATCATATTTTTCACATTTTGCCAGTTAATCACTTGTCCCTGCCAGTTTCTTTTTTTTTATTTAAGTGCATGAAGTGTTTTGGGTGGATTTCTTCCCTTTAAATCTGATCAAATAATCTTTTAAAATGGGTGGGGGGTTTTTTCCCAAGAACTGATTTGCATTTGAAACACGAGCATTTAACTCAACCAAATGGCAAGTATTTGAGTTGTTTCAAGGAAATCTTTAATTGGAAACCACTACAACATTAAAAAACTCTATTTAAGGTGCATGTTTTCTTGCACAAGACTATTTCCACTGAAATCAAGGAACATTACCTGTTAATATTTATAGGTTCAACAATAAATGGGGTCTTATTGCAAGTACGATACCATCCTTCCCTCAAGGGCCACTAAGTGCCCCTCACCGCAGTGTGTCCCTTCTGCCATGCTGGCACCGGGAGTACAGTTCTTGCCACTTACCCCCACCCAATCTCGGGTGCAGAACAGGATACCCACGCCTGCCACCCATCCTTCCACCCCGCTGCCCACCCAACCTCCTCCTCCACTTCCCCTGAACAAGCCACGAGCAGTGGATGATCTGGCTAATCTCCACGATTGACACACTGAAGCACAGAAGACCGGAGAAAAGGGAACAAGAAGAGAAGGGGAGGGTGTGTGTGTGTCGGGGGGAGGGGGGGCTTCCCTATTTCTCTTTTTCCTCTCCATACCTTTCTTCTGCTCTTCTCCGCCCATTTCGTTTCCTTCTCTCCACTAGAGAACTTTGAAATAATTTGTGTCTCGTGGGTTTCTTTTTTTTTTTTTTTTTTACACATTCTAATTTTCAACTAAATGGGACATCTGTTTGAGAAAAGGAAGATTTGCCACGGTTGCCAAGGCAACTATCATTCTGAAAGGAAGGGTGTGTGGGGGGGTAGGAGAAAAAAAAAAGGAAGTCCAACAGCTTTTATGGACAGAATTAGACTTTGGTGGAATATTACCCCTGCAAGACAAACTGCAATGGGACCTGTTCATTCTTTCCTCTATCTTTCTCTCCTTCTTAACGTCGTCTTCCCTCAGTCTCTCATGCCACTTTCCCCCATCTCTCGCACCGTCTGTCTGTCTCCCTCTTGTTTGTCTCTTTTCTTGCTCACGTCCTCATATTCCCCTCCCCTTCCCTGTTTTCTCCCTTTCTCTATCCCTCATGCTGCAGCATCATCAGAAATATCAGTGTGAAATCTGTCTCCAATTAGAGGCCTTACCCCCCTACCCCCTCCCACCTACCCACCCATGACAGCTCTTCTGCTGTCTGAAACGTCTCATCCACAATGCTGAAGCCCACCTCACACTCCCTGGTAATTGGTCATTATTTAGAACAGGAAGGGACAAATATGCTTTCCCCAAAGCTTCTAAATGCAAGTTAAACGGCCCTTCATTACGCTTGCACTAACAGTAAGGAATGATGGTGGAGAGTGGGGGGGTCCTGGCAGTTGTGTAAAATGTCACATGCTGTGGTTGAGACATGACAAATCCAGAAAGTCGTTGGCTCCTTTGGAAAACAGGTGAAGTTGTGCATCAAAATCTGCTGTGTCTAACCTGAGGCACGGGCTGAAGGGTGGGGGTAGAGAAAAACTAGAAAATAAGAAAGGGGTTGTTTTCTCTTAACAGCGCACCAGCAGATATGAAATCGTCTTCATCACTATTGATGTAGTTTTAAAAAAATCAATGGTGGCTGCAGCTGCATGGTGGATAACGAACCACTGGTTGCCGTGTATCACATGAATCGCTCTTTGACAGGTTTTTGCAGTAAAAATGGAGCTCCTTTCCCTGCTCCCACACAATGTCCCAACCAAGTTCTTGATGGGAAAACAGAAAAAAAGGTTCCAGTGCTTGAAACTAGCAGCCCCTGTACTACAAATCATTCTCCAACACCATTAATGTGAAAAATATAGTTTTCTGAGGCATTTTTCCCTTTTTCCCAGTTAGAACACACACTACTGAACGTGTTAGTGTCTCTTAGTTCAATTGATAATCAAGCTCAAATTCATATTCAGCATGGGATTTACCATGAAGCTGAATCAAACATTTCCGGTTGAAAAGACTACATCCCCCACACGTACCAGCAGGTCTTGAGCTCAGCATATATTATATTAGTAAATAAACTAAACTAGTTATTATTTTACAACCTGTGATCCAAAAGCCTCCAGACAGATAACGGGTGTTTTCACACCTAATCTATCTTTGGTTCAAAATTGTCTGGTGCAGTTGCTTGTTTTGGTTGATTAGTCTGGTGTCAATGAATCTCTGGTACGGACGAAACAACTGGACATAGACCTGTAAATGGGGGACTCTGTCCTGTTCTAACAGGATCCTGTGCTGTTTATTTGTGGTGTGAATGTAAATCAGACATACCAAGATTTTTATGTTTGCAGGTGTTTTTGCATGAATTAAAAAGCATAACTATTATCTGCAAATCATGAACCATTAGGAAAATCATGTTTCAAACTGTAACCAGTACTGACTGTCCTGTGTTGACTTAATCTTGGATTAAGTATAGGTTAAGATGAAGGTATGGTTTCACATGCATCTCAAGAAGAAGGGACACTCCTTTGAAGACAGTGATGTCCACATTTTGGACCAAGAACATAGATGGTTTAAAAGACAAGTTAAGGAGGCCATCTCTGTCAAAATACCCATCACTGAACAGAGGGGGTGGTCGAAGACACCAGCTGTCACCCACCTATAATGCAGTCTTGAGATCCCTCCCTAAATGACTAACCCATCCACATCTGGGCTCATGTGACTCTAACAACTCACATAATGCTTAGTTTCCACAATCAGCCTATGTATCCTCAGGTGCTAACGATTCCCCTCGAGGCAACCCAGCAGGCATCACCCAAAGTGTGAACAGTTCCACCGTCGTTTCCATTGCTCCCAGAGGTACCACCCAGTAGGTGGGATAGGGATGAGTTTAAATGTTTGGGCTCTCTAACCAGCTGCTAGAACTGAAGAAGCTTCTTGGATGAGAGGTGAGACATCTTCAAGCTTCAAACAAGGAGTCCAGTTGCCTTCAATCAACCCTTAGGATACGATGACCTGGATGAATGAAAACTTGAGCAGACATGAAGGTTTGGGTTAAAATGGTTACTTTGTATAGGTTAGGACACCTTCATTGTCATGATCACATTAATAAACATGTTTAAGATTCGGGATTGTGGTCTTAGTAGCAAAAAATAAATGTAAACGTAACAGGAAATTAACAGCAGTGTCTCTTGTTAAAGGTAAGCATTTTGTTTATAATAATGACCCCGTTTCTTGTAAATTAACTATCAACAATAAACATTATTACTACAGCCAATAGGGGGCTTTCTCACTTTAACTTAAACGTGTAGTTTCACTGCACTTGCTGAAATGACTGATTTCATCGTTTTTCCTGGAACAGTCTCAAAAAGAGAGTAACTCCTCTGTGAAGATGAAGAAGCTATTACATTTTAACAAAAAATGTAATAATACAAGGCTTATTTAGATTCAGGTAAAAGGAGCAGTAGCTCTACGTCACACAGGAAAGCCCTCATGTTAAATGAGAGAGCCGTATAAGCCACTTACAACTAAGAATAAAACGAGGTGTTAGGATATGATTCACCTCAACAGGCGACTGATTGGTAACCTTGAACATTTGTGTTGCACTAACTGACTAAGAATAGCACATCACAGTGTTAGAAAATGCACAAAACTTCTGTTTTAAGTTGGGAAAAGTTAGTTTCAAGTTAAGGTTTGTGTTGACCAGCTGGACTTCTGTGAGTGCTTGCCACCTCTGCTACCTCAGCCCTCATTCCTGCAGAAAATCCCCTCAGGTTTACCTACAGTCATCCAAAGGCAGCAGTCCTTAGCGGTAACAGGACTCAGTAGTTAGTCCATGCCCAATTCAAGCACTGCCCCCGCCCACACACTTCATTCTACCACCCCCAGTTCCCCACACGCAGGCTTGAATTAGGCCTCCTTTGTCGCCTGTGCAGCTCCAGGCATCTCCTAATGACATAGCAACTCACCCACCTGCTCTGTAAACACACACACTCTCATACACACACAAACTGCAGCCTCCACCTGCTGTACCAAGGGAGGCTTACACGGTGCTGAAACCATGTGCACTGATCCAGTCTTTCCTCATCCCTTGCACATCCAGCACATACTCCCAGCCTCTGTGGAGACTCCCCACGCTCATCCCCTCTTCCTGGTTATGTTTGTCCGCCCCATCTGCCCCTCTTCAAATCATTCTCTCCTCCTCCTTCTAGTCTCCCATCCCTTATTTATTTATTTATTTGTGGTTCTTTTTAAAATTCTTTACACATTCCACTTCGGCCGATTAGCGCATTGTTAATGTTTTTCCGCGTCGCCGTTCCTTCCCTGAGAGAGTCATCTCCGGCGGGAGCTCATTATCGCCGGGCATGAATTTGACTGCCAGGGTCCCGACTGATTTGTCACATCCCAGTTCCCTCCTGCTGCTGAGCCCAGCAGATTGGGAGCGTTGTCAAATAGTGAGTGTGTGTGTGTCTTATAAGGAGGGGGTGTTGAGGTGTAGCTTTGGGGTGGTGAGGGTGGAGGGGATCGTCTAGAACTTCCTGCTCTGGGGAGTGTCGCAAAGCGTTTTCCTACAATGCCTGCTTGTTACTGTCTTGTTTCCTGACGATAACTCTTGTCGGTGGCAAGGGATGGCAGCCAGTCACGTTGCATGTGTTGAGAGTGTTTCCATGTGGCATTTGTCATGTTGCAGGTATTGTTTACAGCAATTCATGCAGTTTTGTTGATGGCTTTGTATTGTTCTGTTATATGGAAATGGGACCCTGGCAGAGAATTCATCCACTTACAAGATGCAAGACATGGGCTGGTGACTATGGAAGGAGGAAAACAGAAACAAACGCAAAGATTTATGACTCAAACAGACAATTTTCAGCATGCCGGCTTCATCAGAGCGTGCACATCAATTCATCCAAAAGCCTGACAACGGTTTTACTAAATTATTCTGTGTCAGCACTGTAGAACAGTTACGGAATTTTCACTTTTGCTTTGTTGTGCAGTGGAATAAGGATAGAAAACTTTAGCATTGCATTGATTCTAGCCACATATTATGGCTCTGGGATGAGTTTTGTATTGTGCTGCTCCCAGAGGCCTTCGGAATCCTTCAAAGTTGCTAGATTTAACAAATTAAATGAAGCTTTAAAGGTAAATGCTAACCACTGCATCACCATGCCGCCCTGAGAGGTGATCATTGACCTCCACAAAAGAAAGTGTTAAAAATGTCAATTTTGTGCTTAAACCTAACCAAACCATTCCCATAGCACTGTCTCATCACATAAATGTATTTTTCATCTTATTTGCAACAGTTTTGTAAGGAACAGACAAATGAAGACAATTAGCTTCTTTTGTTGTGAAACAGTTGCTGCAGTTTGTTACCAAGTGAAACCAGATACAGATAAACAGGGTTCAGCTCTTATAAAATGAGTTGATGAATTTGGAGCAATTCCGCTAACAGTTTGTTGACATGTCTGTAGTTCTTTTCACCAAGTGGGAGAGATTTTCACTGTTGGAAATTCGCCATATCTCCATTGACAACTGACAAACTGACAACTCCTACTTGTCAATGGAGACAATGACATGAACGGTTTTCACCACTCCACTGCTCAGAACAACAGTTTAAATAATACAATGTGAATGCAGCATCACAACATCAACAGCTGTAAATCTGGTGATTTTGGCTACAATGATATAATCCGTGTGTCATCGACTACAACCCACAGCGCCAACCCATGGGTTTAGTGGTCTAGTGGTTGAGTAATTTTCAGAAACCCTACATAGTACTCCAGCATAGAGATAGGGCACATAAAGTGGTGGTGGCTTTAGTGGTGACACTACTGAATGACTTCCTGTTGACAATTAATTTGGGGCAAGAAAGCATCAGTAGAAATAAAAGTCAGCTAACTTTTCCTTGTCCTTTTCTTTTTCATTTTAACAACTTCCTAATGAGTACAGAGCTATTGAAAGATCCATCTTTGTACACTGAGTGTTGTACAGTCAAGCTTTGTTCAAACCTGCCAAACCTTATTTGAAATTCAAGTGAGGTTTCCAAAGGTATATATATATGTTCAAAACATGAAACTAAACTCTCCTTTTTGATGTGGTGGTGCAGTCATAAAAACCTGAATATTGTTTGTTTGTTTGTTTGTTGTTGTTTTTTTTCTTGTTTGACTCAGTGTTTGAGGGATGTACCTTCAATGACACATGGTTTTACCCCTAAATCAACACAGAGCTGGATCACACTCCCAGATCTACCAAATTCAGGGTCTGTGATGTGACACCCCCCACCTTCTTAGGAGGTCTGGAATCAGTTTTGGCTCTGTTGATGTGAGACTTGGTGAGAAAGAAGGAGGTAGGAAGTGTCAGAAAAGAAGAGGAGAGCAGGAACAGGGGACTCAACTATTCTGTCACTAATCCTGTGTATGATTCCTTCCCTCACTTGTCCAGCAGTATCCCACTTTCCCCTCTCTGCGTCTGTTTCGCTTTCACTCTCCACGTCTTTGTTTGGCAGTGTTGCATCTCCTGTCATTTCCCCCCTCTTCCTCTTTCTTCACTTCTAGCTCTGCATCTTTCCCTTTGTCTGCCAATCCGTCATTGCCCATCCCCAAAGCCTCCCTCTCCTCCTTTTTCTTCTTTGCTACTGCACCACACACACAGAAACACCCCCCGCCCCACACACACACACTATCCATCCCTTTATGACTTTCTTTTCTGAATTAAAAAAAAAAGAAAACGGGACACATCAGGGACACTGAGACCTGCCAGGTGTGTTTTTGTGAGCATGTGGAATTGACACAAGCCTTGATGTGTGATACTTCAGCATTTCAGCAAAGAGGCATTTTTTATAGACTCGAACGTGGATGGATGAATGTACAGTATGGATGAATGGATTACGTGGCAAGAGAGGAAGGTGTTGTGATGAGGGAGGAATGGATCAGAATGGCATTCAGACTAAACGCGAAACAAACTTTTGCCTTGTGCGAGTAGAGCCACTGGACTGTTTTTACAATATTTCACTATCTGGAAATATCTGCCCTTAACAGCCAATGGTACTGGCTGTTAAGGGCAGAAAGGAGGAGGGGCTTGCCTTCATAGATACCACAGACCTTCGCAATGCTTATTCACACAATCAGCCATGACCGAAATTACCACTATTGCTGCCTTGTACCGGAAATTTGGATGTGTTAATGATTACGTTAACTGGGGAAGGCAGCTAATGCTAGTGCTAACTTGGCTAGTTAAGTTCAACCAATAGCTAGAGACATGTAACAGATGCAGATTTTACAAACATATCTACATTTTCACTCAAGTTTAAAATTTTCAACACCCGTGAACGAATATTCACATCTTCTCGTCCGATGCTAATTTGCTGCTATTCATATCGCTGCATTGACTTGGCATGTAATCATACTGCAAGAAAAAGTAGATTCACATTTGGTCATGATCATGCACAGATTTTACATCTGGAGAGTTCAAGGTAAAACCTGATTGGACAAACTTTTTCCACTGACAGAATTTTCCATCATTTCTTTGTTGGAAGCTCCTCCAGAAAGAGTCAAAAGATAATTTGACACAATATTTACACAATATGATTCTTATTTTCATAGTTTCATTTCTATGGGTAATAATGGCATTGTACCCAATAAGTTCATCGCTGAAACACATTAATTAGCTTGTTGCATCTTGTTTTTTTTTTAATCAAAAATAGAAACGCTCAGGTTTATTTATAGTCAGCATCACAGTTGATTATATCCACAGTATGACTCAAACTGAATCTGAAAATGTGAGTATAATGTCTGTGAGTTCAGATTTGACCAAGTAGTGGCTCAGGACAGGAGCATGATTTTTGATGCAAATCTCAGCAATCTTACTAAAGTATTGTGAGTTGCAGCCACTGTTGTTGCAACTCTTGATTGTGTTAGAAAGTAGTAGAACCTCTGCAACCAGAGTACTGGGGTCTTCACCTCCTCCACCTGGAAAAGCTTTGTTACAGACTAAACAATTACTAATCAATTTAAATATCAATGTAAAATAATCAACGGATAAATTGATAGAGACTCAGTAGTTACAGCCTTTAACTGAAGGTGTGAGTGTGTGTTTTTGGGTGAGATGTTCAGCATCTGCCTGCCTAATATACAACTACCGTACTACAATCTCTCTCTCTCTCTCACACACACACACACAAACGCACGCACAAACAGGGTTCACTGCATAAACAGCATGACAGTAGTGAACATGCAACATACATGGAATGTCTACATTATCTATTGAGTATGTGCGCGCGTGTAAGGGTGCTCATGAGTGTGAAAGCTGTGAATGAGCACAGCTGTGAGCAGACACACCAGGTCTTACACGCACACACACACACACTCACTCACAGATCAGGGAAGCGTTTCTTGTGATGCTTTTCTTCGTGTCCTCTCACTGTTTCTTTCATGAATCTTGCTTGCTCTGTATGTCTGTCTGTATGTAGAGAGAGAGAGTGTGTGTGTGTCAAGTGGACAGATGTCCCCACTCTCTGTCCCACAGATGGGCTCTGTGATGCCACAGTGTCCTTGTCCAGGATTCACAGGATGCTTGGACATACACACTCAAACTAAACCCAACTGGGCCCACTGCAGAGTGTGTGTGTTTGTGCTTGTACATCTATCTTTGTGAGGACCACCTAGAGCTTAGACCTTACGGAGTGAGGACATTTTGGTCAGTCCTCACAACTTAAAGGGCTGTTTGAGGGTTAAGACTTGGTTTTAGGGTTCAGGATAGAATTGGGTTTAGGTTAGGGTTAGGCATTTAGTTTTGATGGTTAGGGTAAGGGGCTAGGGAATGCATTATGTCAATGAGTGTCCTCATAAAGACACAAGTACAAGTATGTGAGCGTGTGTTGCCCATGTCTCGTTGGAGAGAAGACTGTGTGTAGTATAACACTGTGTGTAAATCAGAGCTCTGGCAATCTTCTAATCCCTCCATCACTTTGTGCTGAGACCTTTGCTGCACTCACTGCTCACCTGCAATTATACCATTACTATCTAACACACACACACAAAATAGTACTTAAGGTGAGAAAAGCCCATAATACCCACTATCTCCAAACACTGCAAAACCAGAGCTGACTGTGTGTGTGTGTGTGTGTGTGTGTGTGTGTGTGAGAGAGAGAGACAGAGAGACAGAGATAGAGAGAGAAAGAGAGAGGCCCTGTTCACACTTGGCATTGAAATTTGTCTCCAGTGGCTTCTTGTGATCAGATCTGTGATCTGTGATTCTGATTCCGAATAAAGCTGATTCTGATCTTACCAGCATTACCTCTAAACCCTTAACGTAACCCTAATCCTAAACATGTATGTCATTTCTGTTTGCAAAGACCAAACACATGGTTGTTTTTAATCGGCGGGAGGAAGTAATGCACTTCCTGTCCCCTTGTCTGCCTGGAAATTAAAAGAAGAAGAACAAGAAACAATAAAAGTAATGCAGACTGGGTCTATTCCTTGGCAAGTTCAAGGTAAAACCAAATTGGCCAAGGTCAGCAGGCGGTCTTTCACGCATGAATGTACACGCTGCAAAAAGAGTCTGGCAATATGTAGCCACCTCAGAATGTGGTATGAGGGGTCAGAGCTCAAACACGTCCTCAATCCGTCTTTGGTTTGTTCACACCTGGACTTAGAACTGTCCACTTGTGATCATATTATCCAAGATGCATGTTCATGCCAGGTCTGTAAAGGGCCAGAGAGGGGGAGGGGGGGGGGGGGGGTGTCTGTGTGTGTGTGTCCTGAGACCTGCTGTGAGTTACATAAGTCATGCTGAGGGCCAACATGTCTCCAATCTGCCTCTCTGCAGAGAGGTCTGTTGGGGGTGAAGACACAGTCAATGCAACACAGGTGGATCCAAGACCACAAGAAAGGCAGATTAAAGGAGTAGTGCACCTCAAATTCACTAGTGCTCTCCTTACCCGTTGGCTTTGGGACTGTTTTAAAGCAGTTTCATTGTTGGTGCCTTCAGGTGTTTTGAGCATTGGAGATGTTGGACTTCCATACAGCCTTGAGGGAATTTCTTCAAATTTGGCACAAAGTCTTTGGACTGATTAGTACTTGGTGGTCAAAAGTAGACCTCATAAAACATGTTTTTGGTCATAACTCAGGAATTAATCAGCTAATTATTACAAAATACTGCAACTTGACCATGACAGTCTTTCTAGCATTGAAGCACTCTTTAAGGTTCCCGAAATAATTTAGAACCATAGGCCACGGAACAAGGGCTCAATTCAGGTAATTATTGCAATGCAATACAATATTTTTTTAATGTTACTTTGCCAACTCAAAATGTGTGCTGTGAAATAAGGTTCTTTATTTTCACTTGCATTTTTTCCATTGCTTTACAGAGGTGCAGTGGTTAGCACTGCTGTCTCACAGCTAGAAGGTTCTGAGTTCAAATCCACCAGCTGGGGCTTTTCTGTGTGGAGTTTGCATGTTCTCTCTGTGCTACGCTAGCAATGGTTCCCTCTGGGTACTTCAGCTTCCTCCAACAATCTAAAGACATGCAGATTAGTTTCACTGGCAACTCTAAATCTCTAAATTGTCCATAGGTGTCAATGTGAGCATGAAAGGTTGGATGCCAGCCCTGTGATAGACTGGCAACCTGTTCAGGGTGTACCCTGCCTCTTGTTTTGGATCAGCTGGGATTGGCTCCAGTCCCCCCCCAACAAGACCCTTAAGAGGATAAGCATTATGGATAAGGGATGGATGGATGCTTTAAAGAGCACAATACTGAAATGATGGTTAATGATGGGTGTAGTGAGGTGGTGTTAGGACGGCACAATGCATACTCACACACACACGCACACACACACAAGCGCTGTAGGCTACTCCCTGTCACATCTTTAATCTTCCTTATTATCTGAGTCAGATACACTCTGCCTCCGAGTGCTGTTTTCCTCCCTCTGTCCTCACTCTATCCCTCCCTCGTTGGCTGCTTCTCTCCCTCCTTCCTTAACACACCCATTCCTCTCCCTCCTTTTTCATTTCCCACATCATTTCTTCACCCATAACTGTGCCACCCATTCTCTCCACAATGTATTGTTTGCAGGATCAAATTTGGAGTTTGGTCTTTTGCGTCCAGCATTCTCTTTCCTTCTCTCTGTTCCTCCTCTCATTCTGTCTGTCTTCCTCTCTCATCCTGTCTCCGTGTTCCTGCTGTGAGGATCAGCCCCTTCACGTGTGCGTGTGTGCCCACAATTATACATCAAAGTCTGTATGTGGACGGGGGAATTGAACAGCACGTCTGCAGTGCTTTTGAGTCACAATAAATAATTAAATTGAAGAACTGCTCCTTTGCAACATATAAAACAACTTGTTCTCTCCCCGTGTGTCTCTAGCTCGGCGCCCCGCTGTGCTGAGTGGGCCAACCAAGTCAAACTCTCACATGCTTGCCATGTACCACCATGGGCTATGCAAACGCTGAGGACAACACGCTCGTTTTTAATCTGCGCACGCGCCTGTTTGTGTCTGCGAGTACTGCAATGTCTATTGAGTTATAACTGTCAAATTTGCCGAAACGAGCACCGCTAATCTCATTGTGTGGGAGTGAAGGGGGGGGGGGGGGGGGGGGCGGCAGTGACAAGCTTTCACGTGTCGCTTCTGTGTAAACTGCTGTTGTTCTGAATCTTCAGCCGAGTAAGGGAACTTTTTTTAAAAATCCCTTTCGTGTTTTGATTCCTTGACTTCGCTTTGAATTGTCATCTGTTTTGTCACCAGGTCAGAGGAATGTTTTTCATGACTCCGATACCAGCACTTTTCACTGCGTTTTTTCTGGTCTAGGCATTCAAGCCTTTTCTATTGTTCAGTTCAATGTCAAGTAGCTCTGGTTGAGAGCTAGAGCTACAAGTGTACAATGTTACTCCTGAATAAACGTGGTTGTCAGTAAGTTTGGAGGCAGAATGTTGGAATTACATTTTCTAACTGGAAGTTTTAGTGGTAGAACTTTTATAGTTACTTTGTGTTTGGAACAATACAGTGGCCTTGTGGTTGTAATTACTCAGTTGGAGTTACAAATTTGGCCTGGTATAAGAAGATAGTGAAATGTAGGATTGCAAATTCAATTTGACAGCCAGGTCTTTTTGTCTTAAACTGATTACCCAAAATATCCTGTCATGTCATGTCCACCTGCGGATTTATCAATTTGTTCAGCTGAATATTTTCTTTAAATATATTTTAGCATTGTACTTCTCTAACATTGACAGAGTCACATTGGGCATTTTAAATAATAGATCAAAATCAATGCAATCAGTTATTCAAAGTAATCTGTTTCCTTGTCAAAACTTCATTCCTGTTTTACCAACAATTCACCTTGAGTCAGTTCACTCACCTGCATTGGTTGGGGTGTGTTATGCTAGTAGCATGATACTATGCTAGCAGCCAGGGAAATTCATTCTCTGCATTTTACCCACACTAAGTAAACAAAACACACACACAAGCATGCACATGCACTAGAGACGCTGGGGCAGGGGGGCTGCCTAGTGAGGCGCACGGGGAGCTGGGGTGGATCGGTGCCTTGCTCAGGGGCACCACAGCCATGGTTGCAGGGGGCGCATCTCCTTCACCACCACCCATATCCATTGTGCATATCCATTGAGGGGGTCCCTGCTCCATCTCTCCATCAGCTTCGGGGTCCTTGGCCTGAAAAATGTTGAAGACCCCTGGTCTATATCAATAAAACTTGGCTTACTTATGAGACCTTCAACTGATGTTAGTTAATTGTAACCAGAATGCTTCAGTTGCCTAAGCATAATCCTAACTACCTAACAGTTTGTGTGCCATAACCAAACCTTAAAGCTTACCATAGTTGCCAAGTACAAACTATAGAAAGCAAGAATTCAGTCATTCTTTTATTGGTCAATGGAATGACCTTAACAAATGGTTATAAAGTTTTAGAGATTTAGTCAGGCTCTGCTCTTTGAGAGGGTTCATAAAGAAGAGCAGCAGCTAGAATTCTGTTTAGATAGCTAGTCCCCTCAATAAACATAGATGTACAATGAAATTCATATCAATCATACCAAAAATTCTAACACTTAAGGAGGTGGTTGGGCTGGTGAAGGAAACGGTGAGAAGCGTCAGGTTGTAGTGGCCACTCCATACACCTGCATGAATATGAATAGAAGTCAGTCAGTAGCCACACGTGATGAATGAGCCAGTGATTGTGAATCATCCCACATTATCCCACCCATTATATTCGACTGACATGCATGAGAAGCACAGAGAAAAAATCTGGCCTCAGGCTGAGCTTCAGGAGTGAACATCTGAGTCTGCTTCTGCACCGAACTGACAGGCGGTCTCACCTGCCAGATGATTTAGCAGACGCTTTTCGCTCGACCTCTGCTGGAGTGGGGGGGGGGGTCCCGGGGGGAACGGCAGCCTTCCCTCTGTGCTCTTTTAATTGAAACTTTTCCTCCACAAGGTTTCCTAGAGAGGAAGGGCAAGTAGCATCTACGGTGTAAAGACTTACACACAAGACATCGGGCAGACGGAGTTTGGAAATAAAAAAAAAAAAAAGTATAAATAAACAGGCACAAATTCATGAATTTGTGTGAAAACAAAGAAGGAACAGCTTTTCGCCAGTCAGTGTGTATTTATACCGCTGTGCTCCACTCCTCCAACCTGCCTTCCAGGGTCATTAAGTCATGAGCAGTTAATTAAATCTAACAGAGGTGATCACAGATGGGTGTTTTCACTGCACTGGCACATGTAGTGATTAGCAAGAAACCTGTGTTAAACATTAAAACAGGTCCTGTTAAAGTAATCCTCTTTTTCATTTTCTCTTTTTTAACTCTTAAAACCACAGCACTCCCTCATCTCAGCTCCTCTTTTTCATCCTCTCTCATCAACAGTTATAAGATCTCTTTTTTCTTGTTGTTGTTGTTGTTGTCATGTGTATCCATATAATTGCTGAATTTTCTGTCTCGATCTTGTTCACAAACTCTGTGGACTCTTTTGGATCTTTGGTTCTGTTTGGTGTTTTATTTTCAAGTTATGTTCCTTGTGTATCTGCTCTTGGGTTACTTCCTGTTGTCTTTTTACCTCTTTGTCAATTATCTGCCAGTCCTCTTTCAGTTCTGAAAAAAAATAATAATAAATTAATAATAATAAATTATAAAAATAAACAAATCCCATGATGATCATCACCAACAGTGTGTTAGTCTATCGCTCAACACTTTCCTGTTCTGCCTGTGGCTCTCAGCTCCAGGTCTGTGGGTTCCGACTGAAGATATAAATCTTTAAAATCATCTTGGAAATATATAGTTTAATTTTTAAAAATGCTTAGTAATTACCTAAAACAGCTTCTGACTGTTCGTAGCAAACAAACTCTAGAAAATCATGTTGGGGACTAGTTTCAGATTGGCTGAATCCACAAATGACTCTGTACCCTAGTGAGTATTTTGGGCAGCAGGATGGTGTTACTAGTTTTTGGAAACAATGGAGCTCTATGGAACAGAGAAAGAAGATATATCAGGCTTTGGTACATGCACAGCACTTGTTAGTAGGATACATTCAGTGTTGGCTTGATCTTTTCATGGTGTTCATTATTTTATTTATTTTATTATTTTGCCTGTGAGTTTAATGTCTCAATGCTCTCGTCAGCCTTGTTCCCAGCAGGAGCTGTTTTCAGAGTAAAAAAAAAAAAAAACAATCCACTACCTGCTCAGCAGCAAACACAGTGACTACCATAGCTTGGGGACAGAGCAGCACAGTCTCATGCTGGACTGAGGGCACCCTGGACGCTACAGTGACTCACCGTTGCCTCTTGAGATATAGATTAGATTAGATTCAACTTTATTGTCATTACACATGTACAGGGACAGGATAACGAAATGCAATTTAGCATCTAACCAGAAGTGCAAAAGCAGCAAGTGCAGCATATGGCAAAAAAAAAACAAGTGCAATATATACAGTATTCACAGTAGATATATACATATAGAACTAAATATATATAAACATGATATACAGATGAGTGTTTTATAACAATATGTACAGTTAATAGCATTGTCAGGTATGCCGCTGTGTAGCCATGTTTCTGTGAAAATCATGACATTGCAGTCCAGAAGTCTCTTACAGCTGTTGATGCGGAGTCGTATCTCGTCCAGTTTGTTCACCAATGACCGTACATTAGCGAGGAAAACGCTGGGTAGAGAGAGCTGGTGCGGTGTTGTTTTTAGCTTAGCTCTTACCCCTCCGCGCTTTCCCCGTCTCGCTTTCCCCTCATTCTAACCGCCCGGCTGGTTAGAGTGCGTAGACTCGGGTGTTCTGGAGATCTCGAGGATGAGTTGAAGATCGGCGATAAGACTGTTGGAGAAGAGTAGGTTGATATCCAAAAGCTCCTGTCGGGTGTACGATGTTAAAGAAAAGCTGTTCCGTACGAACAGACCCGAGATGAGCAGGAAAACTACTGCAATTTTGCAAAAACTGGGGAGACGCTGAGCCTCACGCTGCACACGTGCCGCCATCTTGGTCTATCAGTTGTACAAAGTGGTATTTCGAGATGGGGCTAGCTGGTTACCATGCAAACTTTAGTGAAAATCTCTGCAGCAAACACATAGACATCTTTGACATAACGTCAAAATTTCTTCAAATTCTGATAATAATCAAAGTTATTTTTTGAACGTCGGAAACTGAAATATGTACATATTACCCATTGCAACTTCCTCCTGACCTGTCTCCAAACTCTGCTTCTCACTTTCTTCCCTGCTGGACCTCAGAATAACATCACTGTTGAAGTGGTTTAAAAAAAAAAGACACAGAAGGCAGGCTCTCAGAGAGCAGGCTACTGTCCTGGCAGCGGGTCATTTTCCATGGTAGCTGGGAGAGTGAGGGGGAGACAGACAGAGAGAGAGAGATGGAGTAATATGTCAAGAAGAGAGGGAGAGTGGAGGAGGAGGAGGACGAGAGGGGAAATGAGATGTGATGAGGGGGAGAGATGAAGAAGAGAGAATAAGAGAAACGAGAAGGAGAGAGGCAAGCAATGGGCGCTTTGCTGCCCTCGGCAGAGCCATTCAATGATTCATGTACTTACTCCAGTGATATCAACGGGCCTTGGTTAGTTAGACACACACACATTCTTGTCCGACTGTCTTTGTGAGGACTCTCCTTGATATAATGCATGCCCTAGCTCTTTAGCCTAACTTCAACCATCACTTCTAAATGCCTAACCCTAACCTAAACCAGATTCTAACCTGGTTAGAATAAAAGCAAATCTTAACCCTCAGAGTTGTGTGGACCGGACAAAATGTCCTTAAAATGTTAAAATGTCCTCACAACGATGGTTTTGAAACAAAAATGCTTGAAATGCACATTTGATTAAGTGTTTCATTTGACTTTTCCTCTTGTCCTGAAGAGAATTACGGCAGTAACTCTGAGTGTGAAATGAAAGTAATGGTTTGAACGCTGTTGTTTTTCTCCCAGTGTGCAGCCTGAAGACGTGCCTGGGGATTGAGACAAACATCTGTTCTCTTCTTCTTCTTCTTCTTTGAAATCCCTAACAAATACAATACATACATACAGAATCTTTAATATGCTCCTCGCTTTGCCTGATTCTCGTCCTCTAAGTTAACACAAATCACTTGTACCACTGTATAATCCCTTACCTGATAAAAAAAAAACAAAACATTGTAATTCTGAAGCAGGGATATTATCCATGGAATTACATTCAGTTAGTCTTGGGTTTTCTCAGCAAATACAGGAGTGGTTCTCTCACACAGAGAGAAGCTACGGTCAGTTCCCGGCAAGAGATAATCTCTTTTTAGTAATTGTGATGGAGACGCCTACAGAGGCATCCTGGCATGGTGGAAGCCATGAAGAGGTTTTGCTGCAAAATGAGATATAAAGGGTTTGAAAGAAGAATGACATTTTCTTTTATAGAATGATTGATAGTACAAAATTAAAACAAGCTGGGGTATTTTATAAGTGAAACTGTAATCCTCAGTTGACAAAATGATAGACTGGATCATCAGTGTTTTAGGAAAAAAAATCGTTTGAAACTTTAACAAAGTAAAATTTCTGAGGTTTTGACAGGAACTCAAAAGCGATATTGATCAATAACAGATTGCTTGTGGGGCTATACCAGTGATTTTGACTCTATTAACCCATTAACTATTGGTTATCAGCAACCTTTTTCAAGGGCATCACAGTGGACATATAGTCATTCTGACTCACTGGGTGTTGGAGTATCGTTGACATATGCTAGTTTAAGTGCATAAGTTTTAACAAGGGGTGGCACAGTGGTGCACTGGTTAGCACTGTCGCCTCACAGCAAGGAGGTTATGGGTTTGCCAGACAGGGTTTTTCTGTGTGTAGTTTGCATGTTCTCCCCAGTGATAGCATGGGTTTCCTAAGGGTACTCCTCCCAGATTAGGTTAATTGGCAACTCTAAATTGTCCATAGGTGTGAATGTGAGTATGAATTATTGTCTCTATTTGTCATCCCTGTGATAGACTTCCGACCTGTTCAGAGTGTTCTCTTCCTCTCGCCCAGTGTTGGCCATGATTGGCTCTAGTCCCCCCACCCTCCCCTGTGACCCTTAAGAGGATAAGCAGTATGGATAATGGGTGAATGGATGGATTTTAGAAATAAAAGTGAAACTGTGACCAACATGATCAGTTAAATAAGCCAAATCCAGGAGACTGGAAATGCAGGAAACAGAAACCAAACTGCGTTCATCTTCAACTCCTGAGGGAACTCAGTGGGTAGAGAAATTATGTGCAGGAACCAAAGGCAATCATACGCTTACATATCAGAATCCTGGATTATGTTGGAGTCATGTAGACAGATGTGGATAACCAGGTAAACATCAGATCCTGAAAATGAAAAAGGTTCATTTGTTTCGAGTTTCAAGTTGATTTTCACAGTACACTTAAACCAGTGGCTGCCTGGCAGAAAAGAAATCAGTCTAAATGCTGAATGTGCTTTGGAAAGTGGTTGTAAATAATGTAAAGTGTAAATGATTTGCAGTTAATAAAACATGCAAAAGTACAATATGGTCCTTTAAGTTGATGAACTGCATAAGTTGACTTCATCCTTCCACGCACATGGCTCACACTCTTTCCATCCTCATGAATCTTTCTCTTTGCTTATCTACCCCTCTGTTGGGATGAATCACCGTCTGGTTGGTTATTATCAGAGAAAAAAACTCTTCACCGTTTCGTCTTTGCTCTCTCCCTTCATCCCTCCGTTCACACAGAGAGATTCAGGAGCATCAATCGTGCCGCTGAGCTCATTCCATTTTAATTGAGACGTCCATGTTAAGATGGACATGAATATTACATGCCACGGGCTCTATTAATATGCTAAGGCCAGTCTAAATGTTTTAATATTTGCTGTGTAAATTATTGAAATTGTGTTCACGGGCAGCATTGGATCATTCCTCGGAAATGTTTAGTCTCTGGTGTTCAGGAAGTGATGGGATTCTCATTGCGTGAACTCCAGCTGAAATGTGGACTGATTTCCCATGGTGCATCACTACATACAAGCTGACCACCCTTCACCAGAGAACTCAGGGGTCACCATTTTTAGCTTTCTTAATTAGAGAGAAAGGAGAAGAGAGTGTGTGACAGGTATTTCTTCCTGTCTTCAGGTCTGTCTTTCTATCTCCTCATCTACCTCTAAGTCCCCCAATGTGTCACACACAGACACACACACACACACTCCGGAAATTATTCTAAAAAATCTTCAGCTGATGTTCCACTGAGCACAGACGCATCGGGCAGCGGCCACAGCGATAAAGTTGGCGTTTCAAGTGACTGCACTCCGCAATTTCAAAAAAGCCGGCTGCACAGCAGCGACAGACACACACACACGTGTTGTGTTGTTGGAGAGGAAGATGGATCGGAGTACAGATTGTAAGTGACATGTTAATTTCTTCTCCGTCACTCAACTCACGGCCAAGGCATCCGCTATCAAAAGTAAAGGGACAGGAGCCACAGCCTTCAAGGCTCTCCTCTCCTTCTTCTTCTCCTCTTCTCCTTCTCTTCTTCCCATTTCTCACTTCTTCCTCCCTCGTCTTCCTGCCATGGAGCGTTCCAGGGTTTACTGTGATGAAGGAGATGTTTAGGAGATGTAGTTGCATTAGCTTCCCTCATCTTGCATAGATAGTTACTCTTCATAAGCTGCCCCCCGTATATTATATATATTATGAATATTCTGTGTGTTCTTCTTGTCATTGTTATTGTCTTGCTTTGCTGTGTCTTTGCTTGTTCAGTGGTTCAGTTCAATTTCAGGTGGTTGATGCGACTTAAAATGCTTTCTATACTATTTTTATGACACAATTCTCAGTACCTATTCACATAAGGATCCTCTTTATTGTCATTAATCATTGTGTTGCATTGTGTGTCTGTTGTAACGACAAGTATTACTCCTATTAAGGTTGTGTAAAGGTTAGTAGAGAGTGAGATGTATGACATCTGACCTCTGACAGTGAGAATATTAACCAAACTATATGTATGTCTTTGCATGTGTGTGTCTGCAGGCAGCCCTGGTATTATGGTTGGGGTTTCAACCTGCCACGGGGTCAGGCTCTGCTGGACAAGTGGAACCAGATCCCCAACAACACAGACATCCTGGTGACACACTGCCCCCCACTGGGTGAGACACATATTACACACACACACACACACACACAAGCAGAAACACACACACATCCTCGTTTAACTACATTTGCAGGGACCTGATATTGATACTGTGCATTCCCTACCCCCTTACCCTAACCTTAACCATCACAACTAACTTTAACCCTGATTCTAGCATGAACCCTAAAATCAAGTCTTAACCCACAATTTTACAGTTGGTAACTTATATTTCTCTAAACTTCTAAACTGAGTTCACTTTCCTACTTTCTAGTCATTAAATCCAGTTCTCTTCAACTTTAAATATTTGTAACAAAAGTTTGAAAATAACTAAAACCCAAGGATTTGATTGAGATGTGGACTTCTGTTTGTTGGCTCAGAAGGCGGAAATACTACTGTTGTGAGTGGCAGTGTAATTTTTTTTTATCAATACTTGTTTAAAACCTGAGAGAAAACATGAGATGAGCGGCAGAAGACATGATGATTAAATATGTAGCTGACACATTGAAATAACAAGTGTAGTCAACTTAATTGATGCACTATTGTAGATTTAATCAAAGCTGTTGTTTAATGACCAGTTTTGTCTTGTCAACATCTTGAATTTGTCATGGGAAAAATGGTTATTGACAAACGTGTTTTGTCACATTCATAAACAATGTACAAATTTTTATTTTTTAGTTTGTCTGAATATTTTACATGTCTAATAAATGTTATAATGTGTGTGTTCAAAAATACATCTGTGGGCAGAAATATGATATTTGACGTATTTCTTAACATATTTTTTCAATTTTGTTGATGGACATCAAGTCATACCAAGTCCAAGGGCTAAATTCCAAGTAGAGTCTTGTGTCAGTGGGGTTAAAGTCACCACTGAGATAGTCCAGATGTGAATCCCTGATTTTGTCAAGTCATTCCCCACCAGTCATTTAGATCTGAAGAAACCTTTCAGATGTGGGGTTGAAACCTTCAAGAACCTCCAGTAATTCCAGTTGCCTTAGTTGTATATTTAGAAATACCATGACCTGGATGACTGAGAATCTTTCCCAGATCTCAAGTCCAAAGTCATAAGATTCATCAGAGTCCAAGTCATGAGGCTTGAGTCGTAACCTCTGTGAATGGGGGGCACTGAGGTTACATGGCCCCAAATGATCATTGCATCCTCAACAGTACCAAAGGTCCAAGTATGTGGACTCACACACTTGCACTTATGTACACAACCAGCATACAGGTATGTGTGCATATTTATCTACTGTACTGTACACAATTTCTGTGGCAAATGAAAAAGTGGAGTGGAAATGTCTCTGTGATGAATCTCTGAGGAATCATGGTCGCGTCGAGCTGGTGAAGGTAATCAAAGCAGTAACTTGCGCGGTCCAGTCAGCTCATCCTGCCCTGCCTGAAAACACACTTCACCTTTAGAGGAAGTGATTAGCTTTTCAGCTATTTTCATCCTCACACACAACCTCGTTACACACCAGCAAAGCAAGAGTCTGTACAAACACAGATGCCAACGCACAAGCTGACTTGACATCATGTACACACTTCTCTGTCTTAGCACACAAGCAGACGGAGACACACACACATTCGCTCCTCTCCCTCACTGACTCTCACTCTCGCACACACACTTTCACACCTCATCTCCCGCTGCAGCTGCGGCGTTCGGATGAGTGTGTGTGATTGATTTCTGTGTCTGCGTCGCGGCTGCGAACACGGCCATTTATTTTCCATTCAGCTTAGCCAAGTGTCTCCAGCTATCTGCTCGTAAGCCACCGGCATATGGAGCAGCTACAGCAGGCTACTAATGCATGACACACACACACACACATATATATACATATGCACACAAAGACTCAGAGAAAGACTGAAGGGAATCATATGAGTGAGAAAGAAAGGAAGGAGAAAGGAAAAAAGGAACTGAGGACAATAAAGTGGATTATTTAAAGCACCAGGAGTCAAGAAAAGACATCCACTTAAAAATATTTTTTTAAAAAGAAGGAGAAATGAACGATGGATGGGGGGAAAAGGAGTGTGATCAAGACATTTCGCAGTGCAGCAAAACCGCCCGTCTTTTATGAGGCGCAATAAAGCAGCAGATCGGTGGCTAGAGAGGAAAAATATGGCCTCTTTATCTGGCTGTGAGGAAGAAGTTAACAGCAGCGAGAGAGAGCGAGAGAAAGACAGAAAGTGAGACAAAAAGAGGGAAACAGGCTCAGTGCCCGAAAGCAGCAGCTGCTTTGAAACAAGTGGCACTTTAGAGCAAAATACCCCGAGACAACAAAAAGCCCTCGTATAACTCCTCCCTTCGCTTCCACCGTCTCCCAAGGCTTGTAAAGAATACACTTACAGTTTTAAGGCATTATCCACCTAAACTGGCACTAAAGGAGTGTTTTTACAGGTGGATCCATTCAGAGGACAAAGAAGTCAGACTGTAGCATTTTACCACCGCGATGCATTCACTGCCAGCTGAGAACGTGGAAGTTTTTTTTATATCTATGTTATGTACGAGAGGGTCCATTAACTCATTAACTCTGAGATTTTTAGCACTATGTTTTTTTCTCTGTTGACTACTAGCAAACAAGTCATAAGGCTTGATGACTTGGTTACTTGGGGCTCAAATCTTGGGAATGGCTCTTAAAGACTTGAGATTTTGCATGGACCAGTTCTTAAAGACTTGAGATTTTACTTGGTCTACACACTAATCTCAAGCCCTTAAAGACTTTGAGATTTTTTGTGGAGTTGCCCTTAAAGACTTTAGATTAATCTCAAGCCATCACAGATTTGAGATTAATCTCAAGATGTTACAGATTCAAGATTAATCTCAAGCTGTTACAAACTTGAGATTTTACTTGGTCTTGACTTGAGATTAACCTCAAGCCCTTTAAAATTTGAGATTTTGCTTGGACCGGTCCTTAAAGACAAGAGTTTTTGTATGGACTAACCCTTGCTAGGGTCACAGTAATCTGAGAATAAACCTGAGGAATATATGTTGTTTCTTGAAGCATTAGTTGCTACAACTTATTCAAGGCCTTAAACATAATTGTGGGGTTTAGACCTTTCCAGATTCATGGCCCCAGAAGATGAATACTATGATTTTAGTTGACCCATTGAACCTTTCCTTTACTGCCACTCTCAATGCTAAATGTCTATGTACACAAAAGAAATTTAATCTTGGTAGACTGTCTTTTTGATTTTTGGAGGACATTAATGTTGCTCAGAGGATGAACCTGTTCTAAATTTGGACACTCTTTGGGTTTTGGACTGCTGGTTAAACAATTTAAGGAATCTGAAAATATCACCAGCTTTAACCCTGGGAACTTATGAGCAGACTTTGTTAGGTTAGCAGACATATGGGCACCGTGGGGTACTACTATCAGGACTCTTTTTTGTTATTCGTCCTTTTGTTAACTTCACTTTCTTTTTCACTCTTCCTTTGTGTTTACCATCTTATTCCTGCCTGGGCTGAGTGACAGAAGGCAGGGAAGATGGAGACATGAGCTCCTCAGTCATTTTATTTCTCCGACTTGATGCTTTTATTGACTCAGCATCATCCACATCCCTCCTCACCAAGCAGCCACTAAATCATGCACACTCCACGCTTCATCCTTGTCACACACACTGTGAAGTCTGCATCCGCGTGTGGCTGTGATTGATCTTTATTTTCTATGGCTGCTTTCTCAGATTCACTTTTATTTTGTGCTGCGACGTGCGGTTTGCCATTAGACGAGAAGTGTGGAACGAAAGAGCTTCATCCTAAAATGTGATGGATCGCTTTTTGAGGGGAGATGAAATTTATAGCCTTCCTGGAGATACGTTCAGGCATGGAAACAAAAAATCAGCACAATACTTTTGCCTGATTAAATGCAAAACTCGAATGATTAAAACAGGATCATTGCTGTAATAACTGAGGATAAAAGTAAGGGAACAGGTGCACTTACAGTTACAGCAGCACACAAACAACAGTAGTCGCTTACTGATGGAGCTGCTCTGTCCATGCAATGTCGGACTTTTTAAACAGAAAAATGAGACGAAATAAAATTCTAGCCTAGTATTCCCGCAATAAACAACAGCGTTCCTAACATTAGCTTCTCCGGTCCTCTATCTGTATCAGCAGCGACCATAAATCGGCATTTAAGTCATAAGCCAGTGGTAAAATATGCTAATACACACAGACTCCTTAGACGGTCGGTTAGTACAGTCTGCACTACAACAAGCCATATTGTCACAAAAACCTATCCAAACATTGGCAAACAAACACGGACACAGCAGCCCCTGTCAACCGCTGGCGGTAGCCGGAGGCCTCTGGATGTAGCCGCCTAGCCCCAGCAGCAGGTTTGGTGTGAGGTGGTGTCTGATTTGCATATCACCATGTGTAGGTTTCTTGGACTGGGTCCCAAAGAAGATGCAGCGCGTTGGATGCATGGAGCTACTCAACACGGTCCAGAGGAGAGTCCAGCCCAAACTGCATGTGTTTGGACACATTCATGAAGGTACGTGTATGTATGTGTTTTTAAAAGGCATCAAGCAACAAGCAATGCTGGATCCTAAAACAGTGAGAATTCACTATTTAAATGTGTGAAACTAAATTGCAGAGCATTGGTTAAGTCAGTGTGTTCACATCACGGCTACAGTATCATTTTTTGACTTGGCTTGTCTTGTTCTTGGCCGTCGTTTTAATCAAGATGTACAAATGTATGTGAAGAAATCGTCATTGGAATCAACAGCAATATCTTGTTAAGATTAAGCTTATTAAATTCACTGAGATCTTCCAGTTATGTAACCTTGGAGAATATGTTGATACGGTATATTTATTTGAAAAAGAAAATTATCTAAGGGTATATTAGTGAATAGCTGAGTTGCCACATCCTTATCAGCATTTCATCCAGGCTTGTGAGTGCAGAGAGGCTGTCTCCCAGGACAGTGGATTTGCTGGGGCTTTTTTGGGGTTATCAGGTCAGTGCAGAGCCCCCAGAACAGCGCCACCACCCCCCGCCCCATCATCCGAGAGAACCACATTAGAAACTAGATCAAATTTTAGTTCAGAAGAAGAGAAATAGGCTGAAACCAACTCTCTTCATTATTGTAAGGACTCTGGGAAAAAACAATTCAGAAAAGGCAGAAATTATCCTTGGGTTCATGCATTTGAAAGGACAAACACAGACATGCACCGTTCTGTGCCAAGAGTGACACCTACACTTGAAAAAAAAATCCTGATAGTATAAAGTTAAACTGTAGTACTTCTTGAGAGATGGTAGTGAACCTGTGTTGACAAAATAGTAACACTAATTTCTTTTAGAAAAGATTTTTCCTCCACTGCTGATGCTTAAGGGGCTTATTGCTGTTGTGTTTCTTCAGTGCAGGTCTTCATTTGTCCCCAATGATAATTGCATCATAATCATTACTCTTTCTGTCAATCAAACTGTGTGCAGTACTTCCTTTGATTTCATTTTAGCATTTTTTCAAATACTGGTGATATTCGCTAGGGATTTGTGGCCTTGGTAAAACTAAACATTGGCAGGTAGCGACAACCCCAAAAAGAAAACCCCAAAAGTTTCCACGTTTGGGTTGTATGTTTTGATGTATTGGATGTATTTCAAAACAACAGTTATCTTCCAGTTCACAGCCTCAGATTCTGCAGTTAAGGGGAAAGTTGGGGAAACTTAGCTTACAGTCTGATATTGATAAGTGATAAGGGGTGATTGACAGATCCCTTCTTAGTGGAAGAACAGTCTTGGACCTCCAGAAATTGGTCAACAACAGAAATGTCAACATGGCTACCACTGATCTTCTACTTCATCTGGTAGGAAGAGGTAGTAGTCTGAGGGGGTCAAATCAGGCAAACAGGCTTGTCCAACACCCGTTTAATCTGCCCTAAATCTGGGCCTTAAGTAAATACCAGCTAAATTGAAATTTGTACATTTGCACCCAGGCTGTAATTTGCCATGAGCTTGTAAATATTATCCATTGTAAGATAAGATAAGATAAATTTTTATTGTCATTGCACAATCATACTTTGTAAAAAAAGTACAACGAAATTGAGGTACTGTCCCACATCAGTGCAAAAGAAGGCATAAGAAACACAGTACAGCAGAAAAAAAGAAAAAGTAAAAAAAGTAGAATAAAATAATAAAATAAAATAAATATATCCAGGATAGAAATATACAGTGTGTACCGTATATACAAAGACAGTGAACATTGTTTATTGCACATGAAGTAAAGTTATGTGTTTGCATTGATTAGGGCTATTGCCCTGTTGTAAAAGCTGTCCCTGAGTCTGTTTGTTCGTGCTTGTGTTTTATCAGTTGCTTAGAAACAGCAAGAAAGCCAAAGCTCACAAAATTTGAATCTTCAAAATAAAAGCTGATTATATCAGAATACAAATGGCTTCCTTCCTTCTCTCACCGCCCCACAGGCTATGGCATGATGACAGATGGCACTACAACATTCATCAATGCCTCAGCCTGCACCGTCAACTTTCTGCCCATGAATCCACCCATTGTCTTCGACCTCCCCAACCCCAGGACCACATGACTAGAGGAGGCTCGCTCCGAAACTGCCAATC